>NC_090815.1:117365497-117678872 GCF_000390325.3 Nicotiana tomentosiformis | reverse complement strand
AACAACTGAGTGTTACCAACAAATAAGCTAGTTTAAAATAAAACTCATCAATCTTATATGGGTTGTCTCAGTGCGCGACTCGACCCAAGTTATTTTTGTTCCATCCTTCAACTTCTTCATGTGGGTTTCCTCAAATACCTCATCATGAGTAACTAGTCTTCCTTTAACCTTTTCCTAAAAAATAAATAATATCTTAAAAATGATAACTAAAGTAGTTATAAATCAAGAAAAATATAATAAAGACATTACCAATCTTCTTCTATGAGCCGCTATACTAATTGAACCGCCCGTGTGCATTGAGCCACCCTTGTCGGACAAACGGGTTGCTCTTCCTTGGGCGCTCTTCTTCTCAAATTTCGGAGAGTTCCAATACTCAAGAAGTTTAACCCATATATTATCAAGAATCCAACTTGGCCTTTTTTTACTTTCTCGAGCAGTCCGAAGCATATCACACAACCTATCAGAACATTTCTTAAAGAAAACGGCTCGTACCTCAGCCTCAGAATCGCGTGACCATGCACACTTCATCTGCAAATAAAACATGTTATAATGAATAAAAAGAGTTGAAAACTAAAATAAAATATTAATTTTACCCTAAATTCAGCAAATATTCTGTCCCTAACGTTAATTGAAACTTCTGACCAGAACCTCCATGCTGCGTGATAAAATGAACACATCGATTCAACCACGACTTTCGTAGCCTGAGGAGGATTAAAGCTGCATTGAATTTAAAATAAGTTAGAAACTATATTTAAAAATTAATTAGGAATTAAAAAGATGAATATTTACCCTGCTCCATCGGACACAATAATCAACCTCCGAAGATCATCATATTTTCCAACATTTGGAGGATCCTGCCTTCGTGTAGAAGTTTGTGTAGGAGGTTGTGTAGATGTATCTGTTACATCCCCCATTTCTCGTACGTTAAAGTTTCGTCTTCAGTTAATTGACATAGATTCGGGGATGAGATTATCTTGAGGTTAACGTATTTATGCTATTTATAACAAGCGATAAGTAAGTGCCATGAAGGATAAAGGGTACACGAATTAAAGAAAATAAGTTTCGTTGAAGGTTGTCGATTTGGGATAAAATACAGTCCGAGATATAATACCCGATATTTATGGACTAGTACCATACAAGGTACCATATGACCGTGATAGTACGACGTATAAAGTATATTAAAAATGAGTAGAATTTTAAGTAATTTGAGATAATTCTTAATTATGCGGGTAATTGGTTAATTACCAGGTAACGAAATATTACCTAATTAATTAATTGGTTATGGGATAAGATTAAAACCCCTCCCCACCGCCACATGGCAGCAAGACACTAACCAAACAAATGACTCTTGGTCAATTGTGATTAAGTGGCAACATAATATAGTGATTTTAACACACTTCATCCTAGGATTTTGAATACAAAACTACATGTCATTCTCAAACACTAACATTTTCCATACTAATCAAATGTGGAGCTTTGGAAAAGTAGCAACGTTTCCAACATTTCAATACCAATCAGATATGAAGCTTTGGCAAAGATAGTAACAAAGCACTTCATCTCTAATATCTTCAAATACCAAAAGCCTTACAATTAGGCATTAGAAATCCCTCAAAGTCTTTCAACAAAAATTTCTCAGTAACAAAACACTTCATTTTCTCATGTCTTGAATAGAAAGATACTACCAGACTTAGAATCTTCCTACAAGGTTTCAACCAAAATTCTTGCAACCAAACAATTTCTTACGAGAATTATTAAGTCAGCGTTAGCAACGAAAGTTTTTGCGGTTCTAAAGGAGTACGGTGTAATCCTTCTCAAGAATATCACACGAAGTTTTTCCTACTCCAGGTATGTTAAGGCTATTCTTTCTTTCTTTTGGCATGGTCCAAATGATACAGATGAAACGAGCAAAATGCACAACTTTCATAAATGACTCTATTCATAGAAATACTAGAGATGTCTATATTCTTGATTCCCCATGTGAATTATTATTATATCTTCTATTCATGGGTCTCAGAAAAATACGTATTTGATAAAGTTTATCCGAAAGGCATACTGATTTTTATGGTATTCCGAGAAAATTTTATTAACGTATTTCTTATGCATTTCATACATTTATACATGTACATTGACCCATGACCAGATGGCCTAATATATGTGTATATATGTATATTATATTTAAATGGGATATGGAAAAAAGGTTACGGCGTTATATACGCACCACCACCTGATCAGTTGGTATATGTTGATGATGTTGCTCACAGTAGCTGAGACAATATGATGGGATACCCTCAGAGGTTTGATGATATTATGTACACCTATACCTATGCATGATACGGCATTTATATGTACGTGCATGACATTATAAATGTTTCAGAATTTACAAAGTTATTTAGACTTATAGATGGATTCCTTTATTCCATGTTTCATCCATGTCTTTTATGTACTGATTTTCATGCCTTACATACTCAGTACATTATTCGTACTGATGCCCTATTTCCCGGGGCCTGTGTTTCATGCCTGCAGGTGCAGGTAGGCAAGCTGACGGTCCCCCTTCTTAGGATACTTGATCAGCGAGAGTTGGCATGCTCAACTCGATCCAGAGCTACTTTTGATTTTGGTACGATATGCTTGTATACATATATGGGTATGACGTGGCTCAATCCCGTCTTTGTACAGTTGTATTTCTATTAGAGGTCTGTAGATAGTTGTGTATAGTTGGGTGGTATGTTGCTTTGTCGGCTTTCAATTTTAGATATGTAGTTGTCTATAGCAGCCTTGTCGGCTCGCCTTACGTATTCCGCACGTATATGTATATATGTCTTTTGGACAGGTTTTCCTCACGCATGCTATTCTCGTAATTCAGCGGATATTATTCATGCTTATATCTTAGTCGGATGCTTAAGGGTGTTCGACAGGTAGGACTCGGGCACTCATCGCGGCCCATCGGTTTGGGTCGTGACAAAAGTGGTATCAGAGCAGTTCTGTCCTAGGGTTGTCTACAGACCGTGTCTAGTAGAGTCTTGTTTATGGTTGTGTTGTGCACCACACTTATAGACCGGGTTCCCCTCAGGCTCAAATTTATGTCAAGGTATTTGTAGACACCAGCTCTTCTGAGGTTCCAAATAGTCCACAGTCTTGGGAGTCCGTCAATCAAGGTTCGTCAGTGTATGTTATGGGATATACAGAGGAAGAGGATAGTAGTCGGGCCAAGAGGAGGAAGGTAACTGATAAGGATATGAAGATTCCGCTTCGAAGTGCGTCTGATCGAGGCTCTCATATAGGACGAGGCAAGGACCCTCTACTGTAGACTTCCTCCAGATGTCAGCTTTTGGTTGGTGAGCTCTACTTCTTCTTGGAGTATTATCAATTCAGGGTTCTAAATATGTTAGGTTGTTTTATGAGGACGTAGGGAGCCCTGTCCCGACTTGTATATATTATGGTTATGTTTACTTAGAGGTTTTGTAGACAGTATCTTGTATATAGTTTTGGGTATGATATGTCTACGGCCTTGTTGACCCCTATGTATATAAACCTTTTTCTAAATTAGTTATGCGAGTTAAGTCTTAATATTGTTACTTATATATATATGGATGTCACCCGTAATGGCCTGTGATAGATTTGATAATAAATAAGGATAACGTACGTGGTGCTTGGTTGGGTAGAATTTGATGTTATAATGGGTATGGATTGGCTGGCTTTTTGTTATGGTGACATTGATTTAAGAACAAAGGTGGTTCGATTCTAATTCCCAGGAAAGCCTGTTTTTGGAGTAGAAAGGTAATACGGCACCGCCGAGAGGTAAAGAGGATGATCAAAAAAAGTTATGATTATCACTTAGTTCGGGTAAAGACTGTGAAAGTAGAGTCACCAACCATTCAATCTATCCCTATGGTAAATGAATTTCCCGATGTTTGTTTTTCGATAAGCTTCCATGCCTTCCGCCAGAGCGAGAAATTAAGTTTGCTATTAACCTACTACCATCTACTCAACCAATATCTATTTGTCCCTACCGAATGGCACCCGCAAAGTTAAAAGCGTTGAAGGAACAACATGGGGAGCACCTGTGTTATTTGGGAGGAAGAAAGATGGTTCCTTGTGGATGCGTATTGATTATAGACAGTTGAATGAGCTGACAATCAAGAATAAGTACCCCCTCCTGAGGATTGATGAATTATTTGGTCAGTGTTAAGGTGCCAAGTATTTCTCGAAGGTAGACGTGAGGTCCGGGTACCCTCAGGTAAGGGTTAAGGAGAAAGATATCCCGAAGATAGCATTTAAGACCAGATATAGGCACTTTGAGTTTCGTGTTATGTCATTTGGTTTGACTAGTGCCCCAACAGTATTTATTGACGTGATGAACCGAGTGTTCAGACCCTTTTTAGATCTATTCGTGATTGCATTATTTGATGATATATTGGTGTAATCGCATTCAGAGACTGAGCACATAGGTCAATTGCATATTGTGCTCAAAGTTTTACAAAAAAAAAAAAGAAGAGGAAGTTGTATGCAAAATTCTCTAAATGTGAATTCTGGTTGAATTCTGTAGATCCCCTTGGGCATATTATTTCAGGCGAAGGTATTCGGGTTAATACACAAAAGATTGAGGCAGTAAAGACTTGACCTAGACCCACGACACCGACGGAGGTTCGTAGCTTTCTCCGTTTTGCAGGTTATTACAGAAAACTTGTAAAGGAATTTTCTTCTCTTTTAGAACCTTTGACAAAAGTGCTCGAATGGTATGTGATGTCTTTCTTGATATTCCAGAATAACATAAGGAAATATATGGTGCAAGCAAATTGAAGGAAGGTTGAGAATAAGTATAAATAGATATGTGTAGGTCGCAAGCTAAAGTATGGTAGAGCGACAAGGTTTTAGGAAGACAGGAGAAATGATAAGAAAAGATGAGTGAGAAGGTGACGAGAATGGATTAGTCCTTGGGGTTAAGCTCATAAGAGAACTGATGGTTTCTCTAAGTTATAGAAGGCTAAGTATAGCCTAAATAAACTCAAAGGAGTGTAAGACCAGTAGTATTTAGAAGAGATGGAATTCTGCCCTGGTAGTGGAATAAGGACGTAATCATGATAGATGAAGGATGAAGTTTGGGCCTTCGAAAGGGGGACTTTCATGAATTGTGATAAAAAAATTAGAATACCCATGTAAGTTAACTCAGAGAAGAGCTAAGTTTCAGTGGATTGATGCTTGCAAGGAGAGTTTCCAGGAGCTTAAGAACAGATTGACTTCAGTGCCAGTTCTAGCACTTCCAGAGGATCCAGATGGTTATGCCATGTGTTGTGATGCCTCAGGTGTCGGGTTAGGATGTGTCCTGGCGCAACATGGGAAAGTAATTGCGTATGCTTCAAGGCAATTAAGGAAGCACGAGCGGAATTATCCGACCCACGACCTCGAGTCATCTGCGGTTGTCCATGCACTTAAGATACGTCAGCATTATTTATATGGTGTTTATGTTGATGTATTCATAGATCATAAAAGCATGCAATATATCTTCAAGCAAAAAGAGTTGAATTTGCGACAGAGGCGATGGATTGAGTTATTGAAAGATTACGATGTTAACATTCTCTACCATCCAGGGAAAGCTAATGTTGTAGCAGATGCCTTAAGTCACCAATCTATGGGTAGCCTAGCACATGTAGAGGCCGAGAGAAGACAATTAACTAGAGAGATTCATAAATTGACTTGTCTGGGAATTCGGTTAGTAGTCTCTGGCGATGGTGGAGTTGTACTCCAAAATATTGCAAAATCATCTCATAGCTGAAGTAAAAGAGAGGTAGTACGAGGACCTAGAGTTGGTCGAGTTGAGAGAGCGAGTCCCGTAGCAGAAGAAGCCGTTGTTAGAACTCAAGGGAGATGGGGTTCTCAGATACAGGGGTTGTTAGTGAGTTCCAGATATAGCAGGGCTACGAGACAGGATTATGTCAGAGGCACATTATTCGTGGTACTCCATTCACCCCGGGTCGAAGAAGATGTATCATGACATTAAGGATGCGTATTGGTGGAACGATATGAAGAAGAACATTGCAAAGTATGTCGCTCAGTGTCCTAGTTTCCAGCAGGTGAAGATAGAGCACCAGAAGCCCGGAGGGTTAATGCAGACTATAGAGATCCCGACATGGAAATGGGAGGCGATAAACATGGACTTTATCACGTGTTTACCTCGTTCTCATTGTAAGTTCGATTCCATATGGGTGATAGTCGATAGGCTCACAAAATCAGCTCATTTCCTACCGGTCAGATCTATATATACAATAAAAGATTATGCAAAGTTATATATTAAAGAGATAGTGCGACTACATAGAGTACCAATATCTATTATATCTGACCGTGGGGCCCAGTTTACAGCACATTTTTTGAGGTCATTTCAGAGAGGTCTAGGAACTCAGGTGAATCTCAGCACAGCTGTTCATCCACAAACTGATGGACAAGTTAAGCGCACAATTCAGACGCTCGAGGATATGTTACAAGCATGTGCATTGGATTTTAAAAGAAGTTGTGATGAATATCTACCTCTTATCGAGTTTGCATATAATAACAATTACCACTCCAGTCTCCAGATGGCTCCGTACGAGGCTTTGTATGGGCATAAGTGCAGATCTCCTATAGGGTGGTTTGATGTTGGAGAATCTGGATTATATGGGCCAGGCCTGGTTTAACAGGCCATAGAAAAAGTAAAACTTATCCGGGAGCGACTGTTGACAGCAGGCATGTGTGGCATGTATAGTATGTTTTCTGGCTGCGTACAAGTTGGTTTTAGTCTAGTGTACAGAGAAGACTCTGGCAAAATATTATCCAAGGTACCTAAGAGTAACATTCGAGGACGAATGTTTCTAAGGGGGGAAGTATGTTACATCCCGCGTTTCTCGTACGTTAAAGTTTCATCTTCAGTTAATTGACATAGACTCGGGGATGAGATTATCTTGAGGTTAACGTATTTATGCTATTTATAACAAGCGATAAGTAAGTTCCATGAAGGATAAATGGTACACAAATTAAAGAAAATAAGTTTCGTTGAAGGTTGTCGATTTGGGATAAAATATGGTCCGTGCTATAATACCCGATATTTATGGACTAGTACCATACAAGGTACCATATGACCGTGATAGTACGATGTATAAAGTATATTAAAAATGAGTAGAATTTTAAGTAATTTGAGATAATTTTTAATTATGCGGGTAATTAATTAATTACCGGGTAACGAGACATTACCTAATTAATTGATTGGTTATGGGATAAGATTAAAACCCCTCCCCACCGCCACATGGTAGCAAGACACTAACCAAACAAATGACTCTTGGTCAATTGTGGTTAGGTGAAAACATAATATAGTGATTTTAACACACTTCATCCTAGGATTTTGAATACAAAACCACATGTCATTCTCAAACACTAACATTTTCAATACTAATCAAATGTGGAGCTTTGGCAAAGTAGTAACGTTTCCAACATTTCAATACCAATCAGATATGAAGCTTTGGCAAAGATAGTAACAAAGCACTTCATCTCTAATATCTTCAAATACCAAAAGCCTTACAATTAGGCATTAGAAATCCCTCAAAGTCTTTCAACAAAAATTTCTTAGTAACAAAATACTTCATTTTCTCATGTCTTAAATAGAAAGACACTACCAGACTTAGAATCTTCCTACAAGGTTTCAACAAAATTCTTGCAACCAAATAATTTCTTACGAGAATTATTAAGTCAGCATTAGCAATGAAAGTTTTTGCGGTTCTAAAGGAGTACGGTATAATCCTTCTCAAGAATATCACACGAAGTTTTCCCTACTCCAGGTATGTTAAGGCTATTCTTTCTTTCTTTTGGCATGGTCCAAATGATACAGATAAAACGAGCAAAATGCACAACTTTCATAAATGACTCTATTCATAGAAATACTAAAGATGTCTATATTCTTGATTCCCCATGTGAATTATTATTATATCTTTTGTTCATGGGTCTCAGAAAAATACGTATTTGATAAAGTTTATCCGAAAGGCATACTGATTTTTATGGTATTCCAAGAAAATCTTATTAATGTATTTCTTATGCATTTCATGCATTTATACTTATACATTGACCCATGACTAGATGGCCTAATATACGTGTATATATGTATATTATATTTAATTGGGATATGAAAAAAAGGTTACGGCGTTATATACGCACCACCACATGATCAGTTGGTATATGTTGATGATGTTGCCCACAGTATATGTATATATGATCATGCTCGCAGGTGCAGGTAGGCAAGCTGACGGTCCCCCTTCTTAAGATCCTTGATCAGCGAGAGTTGGCATGCTCCACTCGATCCGGAGCTGCTTTTGATTTTGGTACGATATGCGTGTATACATATATGGGTATGATGTGGCTTAGTCCCGTCTTTGTACAGTTGTATTTCTATTAGAGGTCTGTAGACAGTTGTGTATAGTTGGGTGGTATGTGGCCTTGTCGGCTTCCAATTTTAGATATGTAGTTGTCTATAGCAGCCTTGTCGGCTCGCCTTACGTATTCCGCACGTATATGTATATATGTCTTTTGGGTCGTGACAGTATCACTATTGGTGTATGGGGATGTCGAATTACTATCAATTGCAATATGTGGCCTAAAAATGTTGGGAGATGAAGACGAAGTGGATTCAGATGAAGGCATGGAAGAGTGGCTAGCAGGCTGACTAAATAATGAAAGCATGCTAGAGGAAGATGGTGAGTGAATGATTGGGGAAAATGATGATCGAATGCCAGAGAAAGATAATGAAGGAATGACCGGAGAAGATGATAATGGAGGGACAAGGTAAGATGATGAGGGTATGCCATGTGAAAATGGAGTGGATTTAGATGAAGGCATGGAAGAGTACCTAGCAGGCTGACTAAATGATGAGGGCATACCAGAGGAAGATAATGAATGAATGATTGGGGAAAATGATGATTGAATGCGAGAGGAAGATAATGAAGTAATGACCGGAGAAGATGATGATGACATGACTGGGTAAGATGATAATAAGGGTACGCCAGGCCTAAGTCTAGATATGTGCTTGGAAGATGTAGGATTAAAGAAGGGGGTAGGTGAGGGAGCGTTATACCCTAGGTGAGGTATAAAGTATAAGAGAGGTGGAAATGATAACGGTCATGTAGGTGGAGGCACATGCAAACTAGAAGGTGCGTGTGGGGGAGAGGTAGTGATACCTAAGTTACCAGAATTTTTTGTTTTCTTCCTTTTTTTTACCCTTCTCTAGTGCAGTACCCTCTGGACGATCTTTACCTCGAGGAGCCATCTAAACAATATAAGTACAAGAAAAGATATGTTAATATGTTTAGCAAAAAAGAACAAACATGTCAATCCTAATCGCTTAGTTCATCTTCATCAAAAATTTCATCCTCCTCGCTTGTTTCATTTTCATAATATTCTTCCTCCTCAGTTAGTTCATTTTCATCAGCGGAATCTTCCTCTTCATTAGCCATAGATGTTCCAACCTCATGTTGAACTGAAGGATCAACTTCTTTGTACATGCCTTCAATATGCAGTTCATCTGCTAATTCATCATCCACAATTAGTTGAATACTTGATATATCATTCTGGTATGCTATATCTAGTGCATCCTCAACTTCTATTCTACCAACTGACTTAGTTTTTATAACCACCCACCATTCAGTCTTATTTTTACATGACGACAGATAAGGAGCGTAATACACTTGCTTCACATTTTGTGCAATTATAAATGGATCATATCTTACATACTTCATCGTGTGATTAACTTCAACTATTTTATAGTGTTGGTGTACCTTTGTACCTTTATTTGGTATTGGATCAAACCACTTGCATCGAAAAAGCACCAGCCTTTTCTTCAGCCAACCAACATACTCTATTTCTAAAATCTCCCAAAGTACGCCATAATAATCAATATCTCCAACTTGGCTACCATCACCACCTTTCACCCAGACTCCGCTATTAATATTTTTTTTATTCTTAGACCATTCTTCCGTGTGAAACTTGTACCCATTGACAAAGTACTTGAACATAGTTTTAACTTGAGGTATAGGTCCCCAAGCTATATCACGTAAAAATGGATCACCTATATCATTGTCTGGATTATGAACCTATATAGAGTTGAAGAAAATTGAGAAGTTAGAAAATACAACTTGTGCAATAATGAGAATCTGGTAATATATTAGTTAACACTTACATAATCTCTAAACCACTCTGAAAACCTTGGATAAACAACATCTTGGCCAAACACACTCACAAAATAACTGTCCGACATATTTATAAAGTTTATTAGTTAAAATATGGATAGATCATGCAAGTAGGTCAATAATATAATTTCAAACCTACTTGTAAAATTGTTGAACTTTGGGGCAATCGAGCAATACATGTGTTGCAGCCGACTTTTTCTCCATCCCAGTCCAATTTCTTTTTTGATACTTCTTAGAACTTCTACCGGGTTGATTGAATATGGATACAGGCGGTGCCAAAGGATCATTATCACCTTCATCATCATGCCGATTTGGCCTATTTCTCAAACATGGCACGTGATGCTCAAAATAATATGAACAAAAATGAGAAGTTTCTTTAACTAGATATGCTTTACATATTGATCCCTCAATCTTGAATTTTTATTTCACCATCCGTTTATATTTGTCAATAGTCCTACATAGAATAATTTTAAATAAGAAGAAGTGTAATCAAAACACATAAAGGGAAAATAATTAATGGTTATTATCTCTCAAATTAATACATCCATCTACATTGAACATGCCCTCCAAGTCGTGCCTCTCTTAGAAGATGAATTGAGAGATGTTCCATTACATTGAAAAAACCACATGGAAATTTTTTTGCCAGTTTGTTTATGATTAAATGGATGTTACTTTCCATCAAAACTAGATTTTCCTCCCTCAATGTATTAGAACATAGGTCTTTGAAAAATAAGCTTATTTCTGTGATGGGTTTCCATATTCTCTCAGGCAATGCGCTAAATGCAATAGGAAGTAATGATTCCATGAAAATATGACAATTATGGCTTTTCATATACATCAGCTTTCCTTCTTTCATGTCAACATAATTGAATAAGTTTGAAGCATACCCATCGGGCATTCTCAAATTTCGAACCCAATCACAGATCTTTCGTTTGTCATCCATTTTGAATGAATAACTGGCCTTAGGCTTCACCATCCTATTATTTTCTTGCGGTAGTTCTAATTTTCTTCGCCTACAGTATTCATGTAAATCCATCCTGGCCTTCAAGTTATCTTTTGTCCCGTTCTTATTATCCATTACAGTATGAAATAGGTTATTGGTGGCTCATCATAATCAGTTCAATTCATTATAAATGCACTAGTACTTCTCCTGAACTCATGATCCATTGGCAAAAATCGATGGTGACAGTCAAACCATGTGTTTTTACCTCCATGTTTCAAAGTGAATGCTTTTGTGTCTTCCATACAGCAAGGACAAGCTAAATTTCCGACAGTCGGCCATCCAGATAACATTCCATAAGCAGGAAAGTCATTAATATAGCACACAATTTAAAGTTTTGTTTAGTTGATACGTCGAATGTTCCAACACCTTCATGCCACAAAGCTCATCAATCAAAGGCTGCAAATATACATCAATCAAACTTTTAGGATTACTTGGACCCGGAACTATGCCAGTTAGAAATAAATATGGACTTGTCATACACATCTCTGGTGGAAGATTATACAGTATAACAAAAATAGGCCAACACGAATATGGTGCAGCAGAGACAGAAAAAGGAGTGAATCCATTTGCACACAAACCCAACCTAACATTTTCTTGGTTCATTAGCGAAGTCAGGATACATCCTATCAAAATGCTTCCACGCTTCTCCATCTGAAGGATGACACAAAACATCGGGCGCCCTTCTATTTTTATAATGCCATCTCATATGAGCAGCGGAACTCATTGATATATACAACCTCTTTGATCTAGGTATAATAGGTAAGTAATGCATCCTCTTAATTGGAACTTTCTTCACTTTGGCATTTGTGACTTCCTTAAAACGAGACAATCCACAAAATTTGCACGCTTCTAGAGCCGCATAATCTTTATAATATCACATACAACCTTTTTTACAACAATCAATTTTTGTTGAGGAAAGTCCTACTTGGAAACTAACTTCTTTGCCTTTTAGTAATCACCGGGTAAGTTAATTTTCGGACTAACTTCACGCATAAGCCCAATTATAGCATTCATGGCAGCTTGAGAAATATTCCAATCCGATTTGATAGTTAGTAATCTAACTGCAACAGACAACTCCGAGTGTATTGAGACTTCATAGAGTGGGAGAATAGCCACCTCTAATAATTCATAAAAGTGATTTGCCTCATCATTGGGAGACTCATCAACATTTTGTTGGGATTGAACTCCTGGGTGTATCCCAAAAGCATTCGACACCATTTCATGCATTTGAGAATTTTCATAATTATTCTCAAAGAATGTACTACTCTCACAACCAGTAAGATTCTTTAAGTTAACATCAACTAAATTACTATAGTTCTCTCCATGAACCGTCCACACATAGAAATTTTCTCTAAACCCCTTTCTATAAAGATGAACTTTAACATCCTCAGGTATCAACAACTTTATACAATTGCACTTAGCACAAGTACACCTAATTGTTCCTTCATTACAGAATTCAAGAACTATTTTTGCATAAGTAATAAATCCTTTAACACCTTCTACAAATTCTTCCTTCAATCCCCCATTATTAGGATGATTTCTATCGTACATCCATCTACGATCTTGTTCCATCTATTACACAATAACAAGAAAAATAATTAAATAAAGAAATAAATAATTTATTTTATTCAAGTTAGCTTACAATTAAACTTGAATATACATCTTAGATAACTCACATTTCTTTTTTCTTTTTATTAAGTTAAGAAAAGTTATGGTTGTAAATCAAATTTTTGTGAATGAACAATTATTTTTAATAGAAGTGCTCTCAAAGTTTTGTGAATGAACACTTTAGACATTTTTGTTGAATATATTTTGATAATATGTTACTTTAAGTGAAGTAACACAACCAAAAATGAACTTAACTTGGATTAACTGACTAAGGATATGGACGTCGGACCATTGTAGTCATTTTGCTGCAAGTGTGTAGAGCAAAAATGCTGGAAGATGTTAATAACCTTAAGAATACTAGGTCAATCCACACTGCGAGCATGGCTCTGACAGTTGTTCTCCATTGAGAAGTTGCTACTAGTAGTATATTATTGCCATTTAGAAGAAGCTTTATTTTTTGCCATAAGATCAATATCATTCAACTAAGTCAAGCTTATTTGTAGGCTGCACTCTTTATCATTGTCATATTTTCTTGGCTAGTCGAGCCACGTGATATCTAAAACATCAGAAGAGTCAACAAACAGATTTTACTTCCACTGCAGAAAATCCAAGAAAACTGACCTATATAAGCAACAAAAAGCAAGAAAGTAAAGGGTCTTTCTAATCTATAACTAGTAACTATCTTATTCCTTTTTATAGCCGTATGTTCACAAACTAAATTAGCTCTAAGTTTAATTTTGATTAAGAAAGATTGCAGGAGACGAGATGTCTGAAAGTAGAATGGTTCATCTCATATTAGAAACGAGAAAAGTAATACACAAGAGTTATTTTTTCGGACAATAAAACTGAACTTACCTTCTGATTATGAACAAGTACATGCAGAGGGCAGACACTTCTGATTCAACATAGCAAGGCCTTTTACGTCAAAGTTGAATTACGAGTAGAAATCTTAGGAACAGCAGAGCGATTGAGCCTTGTTCACCAGATCTACGAAGAACTAAAATGAAGCAGTTGCTCTCCTAATACCTGTACATATGGCAGTGGTAAGAAGTGAATTAGAGGACAAAAGTGAAATAGTTTCAATTCTTAATATACAATCAAAAAGCATCTACGTTTAGAATGAGTGTCATCATTTAATTTGTTACTGAATCCTCTGGTGCTTCCCTTAAGGTTTGCTTTCAGCTTCTTGTCAATTCCATAGTGAGCATAAGGGTTCAGAGATAAGTCAGCAGTTATGACTTTCACAGGATCAATGTTATATTTTGAGACATTCTTACCAACAGTGTCTTGCAGCACCTCTGAATAGAATCTCTTGACATTCTTACCAACAGTGTTCACCTGATTTTTGACACATTTAACAGTGTCCTATAATTTATCACAGTCTCAGTTATGTTGATTATAACCCATTTGGTCAAAACTTAGCAGGGTCAATAGCAGATAGTACATTTTCAGTATCCTTTAATATATCCAGCGATGCATATGCCATCAGTTATGTTAGACCACGCATAATCCTCAATGAAATAGACGAAGCATAAAAAAAAAATCTAGGGTTCAATACAGTGGCGGAACCCGAAATAGGAAAAAGGGGAAAGGAGAGAGAGAAAGAGAGATTGACTTACCTACTCGTCGGAGTGAAGGGATTCCCGTAATCGCAAGCTTGTATTGGACTTGGAGAATAAAGTAGTAGTCGAAGTGGTGGTTGTTTATCCTTTTGTCACCGGCGATTAAAGTATCGATGATGCCGAGTATTTGGTTGGTAACAAGTGCTAATGTCATGTCAGATTCATGGGCACGGGTCGCGGATGATTTGCTGCCAACTAGGTCACGATTTGTTAAGAGCTTTTTAGCGATGGATAGCCAACACAATGCTTCAGGGAACGGATGCTTCAGGTGGGGGGGGGGGGGGGCATTGATGAAGAAGGTAGCTTAAGTTTATAGAGAAAGAATGGGAGAAGAGAAGAAAAAAATACTTCAGGGAGGGGGGCCATTCATGAAGAAGAGAGCTTAAGTTTACAGAGAAAGAATGAGAGAAACGGTTGTGAGCCTGTAACCTAATTAGATTGTGGGAAATCCTTCTTCCCAAAAAATAAAAAATATACTAATTTCCCAGAGAATGTGTGGGAATATTAAAAATATTCCATATACTTTTTTTAGTTTGCCAGTATTTTTTCTGAGAACTTTTTTTAAGTTTTATGTAATTAATTTTCAATTATTTTCCCACTAACATAGGTGGGAAACGAATTTCGCGGTTTTAGGCGCTAAACAGTTCCCACGAAAAGTCTATGAGAACTATTAAAATTTTGGTAAAATTTTTGTGTCTCCAATTTTCCACTGATTTTATAAATTTTTTGGTGGGAATTACCATTGATATATTTTCGTGAGAAATACCCGTGAGAAATTTACATTATTCTAGTAGTGATCTAACTACTAGCTTGAACAGTCCTATTGGGATAGGTCTTCCCTTGAATATCAGTAGAGTCTGCCATGATCAATCTATTTCCTATGAGTTAGACTATAGTTATGCCCTGTAGTAGTCTGAATATAAATCCATCACGTTTAACTATTCAACTAATCCTGTGTAGCTGATTTGAGTTTCTTATGTGTGATGTCTCCCCTATCCTTAATCCCTAATGATACTTACAATCTGATTCTTCAATATTTGAGATTCATCATGTCTTGTGAAGTCATAATATTGATTGAAATCTCTGTGTGTGGGGAGTTTGGTATGAACTTTATATATCCTCCATGACTCTACATTTGAACACTGTTTTAAACTTATAATCAGTCTTTTCTCTCCATTGTTATTCTAGATTGAACCTAATGTAAGGAAAACCGTTTACTGTTATCTGGTTGAATGCAATAGCTTGTTTGTGTCATTGTTTGAATCTGTATTAATTATCTCAAGGGATTCCAGCAATGTCCTTAGCCTAAGTACATATTTATCTGTGATCAATGTTAAGGTATTAGTCTATATATCCTAAAGTTGTTATAATTCTAAATTATATGCCTTTTTTGTCTATGAGATGTATGATTTCTTTTGTCTAATGTTCATCAATAGCGACATAAGTATTCCAATTGCCATATGTGCCTAGAAATATGATTTTTCAAAACCTATTCATATGTGTGCTTCACTTATTTAATGTTGAAGTATAGGGATTATTCTATGTGTCTATTTCTGTGTTATTCTACTAAGGGAAGTAGGCTTTTGTGGTAGGAAATGTCTTAGTGGTTGGTTTGCATTGAGAAGGCCTCATTGTCATTCAAACCTATAGGTAAGAATTGGTCGTTAGTGGTTAAAGGTATTTGGGAGTAGAGTTTAACTCTAGGTTGTGCTGCTCTCCCCGGCACAAATATTGCCTTGAGCCTCGAGACTCTTGGGAATTTTGAAGTATTGGGGGATTCAAAGGGGGCATCAGCCTTGAGTAGAAATCTCTACTTAGCCTTTAATTCATTGACACTAATTAATCTATTTGGGTTTGGTATTTAATGGCAACAAAAGGTATTCAATGTGAATCATTTACTATACACGACTCCCACATTAACATGATTCTCTTAGAATTTAGGTGTTGTCAGTGAGCTCGTCTTTTGATCTTTACTTAGTATGATTTCTTTAAGAATTCGAACACTATCAGTAATTGTATTAGTCTTTGATTGAGAATTATATATATATGGATACAATATTATTGTTCTAATGACCCTTTTTTTTAGGGGGGGAGGAGGGGGAGGGCATGTACAAATGATTTAGGCCTACTGAGTTCTCGCCTGTTCTTTGAGGCCCAAACCTCCCAGAGTCACTCCTTTCCTTTTATCTCTTTATTTATTGTTTCGCTATTCCTTAGCTTGCACTATGTCATTGCTCGTTGTTGTTTTCTGTTTGTTATCTCTCATTATGTATGTGGAAAGTATATATATATTGGATTGAATATTTATCCTTACCTTTTAGTACATAAAATGACTTAGGTAAACCTAAAGAACTTAGGATTAAAAAAGAAGCGTTAGTCAGTAATTAATTATATATCCGCTAATCATAAGCTGTTATTAATTTATCATGCCTTACTAACTCTTTTCTTAAAGATTTTTGAAGTCCAAAGGCTTAACAAAGGCAGTCGTCCCTATTTTCAAAAATCAGAATTGTCGCGGTTTAATCTCCCAAAAGGAATTATCTGTCTCGAAAATACTGAGGTGTTGCTGCACTAAAACAAAAGGTTTTTCAAACGATTTTCTACTTCAAAACCAAAGTACATCTTAGAATCATTTTCATAAAAGGTTTTAACTTGATTTCCTTTTCATACTTACACAAATATTTCCATTTTTCAAAGTTTTCTTTTTAAGCTTATATACACTAACATTAATTTACAAAAGACTTTTCTTTAATCCATCTTCTTTAAACCATATTTCCCTTTGTAGACATTATGTCCTAATGTGAGCTTTACCCTTAGAACATTAGTTAAGGCATAGTACAAATAATTAATTCTGAATCTAGTTTGAGTCCTATGGAGCTACCTCATGTAGATTTTAAGGGGTGCCTAATACCTTCCCCTTAGAAGAACAAGAACCATTACCCGTGATCTCACCGGTTAGTAGACCGATAATGAATATAACCTTTAGTAATTAAATAGGTGCCCTAATATACCTTTAAATATTGGGTGGCGACTCTCATTTATCAACAACAGAGAAACCACAAGTTGAATCATGTTTTGACTAGTGCAAAATAAGGTGCAACAAGGCTGACCTGGAATTTAAGATTTCAAAGAACAAGTGTAAAATAGGGTGTGTTATAGAGATTCCTATCAAATCACCACTATTATCCTTAGCTCCACGGTGGGCACCAAACTGTTTACCTCAAAAATGAGTAACATTAAATTTGTACGTGGTTTAAAGGATACGTGGTTTAATTCAATACGAATAATTAAGAATAACAGATAGATGAATTAAAGACAAAATAAACGATCAAACCAATCACAATGCAATGTCCAAGCCTGATCTCAGCTTGAACAATGGAACTTGTCCTTGATTAGGCCCTCAGTACAAGTTCGGTCACAAGTGAAAAGAAGAACCAGTGAGTAACGCCTTGAACAGTAGCTAGAAGACAAAAGTAAACTTTTATTGGATTGAATTGCGTGTATCACACTAAAGAAAAACTTCCCCTTTATATAGTAGGAGAATTTCAGTCATAGTACAAGTCTAAAAAAGGTAAATATATTCTTTTCCGGGTAATTATTGATCTATAATTGATACTGAACGGGATCCACGCAGTAATATCTGGTTGAGGGCGAATATTACGGTCCCCTATCCGTCATGCATAACCGTTCACCGCGTCTCCCGAGGTCGAGGAGCCATACTTGGTTTGGGGTACGTCGCTTTACCGTGTCCGGTCTCAGATACATCGTTTATTTTTCTCGGGTTTCGATATGAGGGATTCGTGACCTCGATTATAATCACGTCGATCTGTGCTTCCCTTTCGTTTTCTTACCGGAGAATCGGAGGAAACTTTACCACCGATTTTACCCGTACACAAGTTCGCTTCTGATCATAAGCAATGGCGCAGCGACAACGACAGAAAATTATAATGTAGCTAGGTCAATTTTTTTATAATGTGTATATATGATATATTATTAATTCTTAAATTTTTTGTGTGTTTACTTTTTATATTTTGAAATTTGTAGTAAAATTTCTGATTTCGCTACCTATACCAAGTCACAACACACATCGCAATTGCTGGTAAGAAAGTCTGTTGGGACCTACTTGGTGTCTTCTTTACCGGACACCGGATGCTCTGTCTTCGTCAAACTTGAAATTGAAACCACAAAAGATCACTCACTGGTCGTACAGCTCACATGGGATTCTTTTTTTCTTTCCCTTTTGTATCATTTTTTGAAGGGAGACTTTCGTTTTTTGTACTCTTGTTTGAGTTTCCCTCTTGTGAGTCTTGACTAAACATAAAACAGAATATTAAAAAATAATTGTTGTCTTGCACCATATGAACAAATGTAGGACCTATTTATAGACACAATATTCTCAAATCTACTAGGGATCATTCCAACAAATTGTACAATTGTCAACTAGTGAATACATTATTTCTTGTTTAGATTTGTGTGTAAAATCTCTTAAAATGAAGTTTATACCACCCTTTTCTTCTAGCATTCTCTTAATTTTATTTAGTATTGCTTTTGTCCCACTCTTTTTGTCCAGTTGTTGAGATAGAACATTGGTTTTTTTTTACTTTTAGACTGCGCCAAAAACTATTTATATTTGATAGTTAAAAAATATATAAAACTTGTATAATTTTTGTATATAACTATATATATATATAAATATACATTTTTGACTATTATTTTAAAAACGGATATACAATATCATTTTTCCTATAACATACTCTCACATAAAATTTAGTATTAAGACAAGATGAAAAAGAATATTGATGTAGTTCAAACATAGGTCTCAAAAAGAATACAAAAATAGGTCTCATAGTCTAGTCATTGGGGCTAAAGTTGTCTTTAAAAAGAAAGAGAAAGGAAGGAAAAGTAAAGTTGAGTAATGTAATAATGTTCACAAGAGAAGAGAAGGGATATAAAAACGAGAAGGAAAAAAAAAAAGTTAAAGTTGGCAAACCTAAGGAAAATTAATATTTGATATTTAAAATTGTATTTGTATACGAATTTACTTATATAAAAAAATAAAATTTATGAACAGAATTTTTTTCATATGAAATACTTTTAATAAAACATACTAAGTACTTTCAACAATTCATGTACTATCAAAACAGTATTTGCAATATGGAAATAATATTTATAGCCAAAAAAGGCCGTATTGTCACAAGTTTAACCATAATTTTACTCCACCACAAAAGTAGCAAACTAAAGCAATGAGCATTGACTTCGAAGCTGGATCCCACTCTCTGTTGCCTTGCTTATTATTTAAGAGTTCAGGTTTTAACAATTATGAGGACATTTCGTCATTTTACATGTCTTCAAAGTCAATCTACTTCCTTTTCTTTTTTGGTTGAGAAATGCTTTTCTGTTATAGGTTTCTTTCTACAATCTTAAAATGATTTATTTAGCCGAAAGCAATCTTCTACTACTCTCCCAATCCTTGGTTATAATGATAAGCAAGTAAGCAACTAATTGTAAGTATGTTTCTCTCTTTCTATTAATAATTTTTCACACGGTGGTAGAGGGAGCATCACTGTTAAATAAAAATTTGAGCATATACTAGAGTCGGTATCGGACTTAGCAGAGTACGAAAAATCAAGTTATACCTCCAAATCGACCAATGCAGCAGCTGAAGATTTGAATCTTAGGGTGTCAATCAAAATATATACATATTATTTAAGATATATATATATATATATATATATATATATATATATATAAACACTCTTTTTGAGGTTACCGGGACTGATGACCCCCTACCCAAAGGATATGCCTGCCTCTGATTATCATAGATTAGTTATATTAACTAAAATATGCAAATTTGCACCTTCCTGTGTTCTTCGGCTATAAGTAATTCAAAGGTATTTCGAAATGCTTAACCTTTATTTAACAAACTTATATTTGGAAGCATGCTATGCAAAAATGGCGTTGCTAATTTGTTAGTGCATGTCATTTTCTCTATATTTTGCAAAAGTAGACCTGTTTTAATATACACTGAAAAAAGAATATAATAAATGACCCAACAAGTACGATTTTGACAGAAGATAAAAATGATGACAAATCGGAAATCGACAAGTTTAATTTGAAGTTTTGGTATAGTTAAAAAAAAAAGGGAATCAGCACTTAACCAGAATGTGAAGTCATTGACTGAGAATAGATTAACCTAATTATTAATGGAAATTAAAGTAAGAAGTTAGCCTAACAAATTAGTATATGTTTACTGTGTGAAAGGGACCAGGAGAAATGGGTGGTCAAAGCACTATATAATGAACGATTCATTTCATATTTTGGAATGACCCAACTTCTGTATGGATCGTGATTTTTCTTCAGCAGATTTAGTAATTGCAGGTCACTAGCATTTCAAATAAGTCAATCCGCGTATAACTTAGCCTATTTCCTCGCACTATTTATAGTTTTAATACTTCCATTTAATTTCTTAAAGAATAAAACGCAAAAGACTCAAATCGTTACCAAGTTAAAGATGCAAAACGCGTTGGAACAATTTGATAGAAGTATCGTTTCACATATAGGTCGTTATTTTAATCACTAACTTGTCTTTTGGGATTGAAATAAGTTGGTTTTATAAATAGTAAGAAGAAGAAATGAATGTAATAACTTTCATATATACATAAGAAAATGGCATTTCTCGTTACGCATTTGAGGTTGGAACTTGTTATTCTCATGCACCCTTGACAGTGGAATATTAACATTATTATTTGAACATAACAGACAGTGAGACCGGAACCAAAGTGTAGTCTTTTTGGACTCAAAGCACACAAAAATAGATGAAAAAAATAACTAAAAACCAATTTATATATAACGCATTTCTTGAATGCGCTATACCTTAACGGCACGTTTGTCCGTTAAGGTATAACGCATGGGTTACATGCGCTATATGTAAACTTTACTGACCCACCAATAATTCATCTGAACATTACTGACCTACCAATAATTGAGGGTATAGCGCATGCATAATAAGCGCTACATGTATAGCGCGTATTATGCATGCGCTATACCCTCAATTATTGTACCCCCAGACTGGCTTTTTGCTTATTCAAGGAGTTTCAGAATTTCGGTAAAAATCCATTCAAGATCCTTCAGGTCTTTCGAAATATTTATTTGCTTAATTTATTTTGTATTTTGTCATAATGCCCGAAGAGCAAAAAATTAGAGTTGCATTATATTGGGGGGGGGGGTGGGGGGGGATGAGGTTGTGGTGGAGAATAACTCAGTACGCTATAATTGTTCTTTAGAGTGTCATGTTAAGTTGCCACTTACAATGGAGTACGATAGATTGGTATCGTTGTTATGTAAAAAGATAAGTGTGAGGAAACGTTTGATTAATATTAAAGTAACCGGAAGATATCCGTATTCTGTTACTCCGCAAGGGGTTGCTTGTTATGCTGAGTTTAACATCGAAGACGATGAAACTTTGATAGGTTTTTTGAGTACTCTGGATGAACACCGGGAACTTCTTGTGATAAAAATGTTAGAAATGTACGTCAAGGCTGAAGACGTTCGCAACATTAATGTTCTGCAAAATAGGGATAACCCTCAATCGTCGGGTGGTTTTTTTGTAGCAGTTTTATTCGAACAGGTTCCGTTTGAAAGAGTTTTGCTAGATACAAACTTATCTCCACACGCGAATGAGGTGTGAAGACATAATTTCTCCCCAAGTTTACATAATCCACAAGCCGAGTGGTAAATTTTAATTTTCCTTTGTATTACGATATTTTTTTAAATATATTGTATTTGTATTAACACTCATATATTCCAAAGGGGGTACCGGCCAGATATGAATTTTACAAGTTATGAACCAACGAACAGTTGGAATATGCCTAGTTTCGGTGTGTTGGATCATGGTGGTCCACCCGAGAGTCTTCAGTAACAGGATAATGTGCATCATGGGATATCAACAGATTATGATTTGTAAGTTAAGTGATAAAGTTTATATGTAATGTTTGGATTAATTTGAGAAACTCATTATTTTATTGATTGTGCAGTGAAAACGAGCAACTTGAAGGTCATGTCCTTACTCAATTGCCCGAAGACGATATATTTAATCAGGATTTGGCAGATGCGCAGAGTCAGAAAGATGATCATGATTATGACAACAATGCTGATGAGTCTGGATATGACACACCTTTTACTGATGATGATGAGGACGAGAATGATGAACCTGATTTGATGAGGGAGCATGATGCCACCAATGAGCATGCTCCATATATGCAGACTCCACCTCTTGTTAGACCGAGAGTGTACGAGTCCCATGTGTCGTTTAATTCAAGAAAAATTCCTTACCTTGATCAAATGCCGAGTATGCCGGATGTGGATGCCCTCACAAGGGATCTTGAAGATATTCGGACAGCAATGTGGGATGAATCTAGACTAACAGTGCTGTCAAATAATATGCTTTTTGCAGATAAAGTATGCCTAAGCAGGGCGGTGCAAATGTACAACATAAAAGAGTGTCGTGAGATCGTGCTTCATGATTCATCTTCGGAAGTATACAAGTTTATTTGTCGTAGATGGTTTCAAGATTGTACATGGATGCTGCGTGCGAGAAAGTTGAAAACAAATATGTGGATTGTGGGGAAATATATTGGCACCCACACTTGTGAAATGGACACATTCAATGGGAATTATTTTACTTGAATGTTGACTTTATTTCTCTTGTCTTAATTCCACACATTGAATCGCCCATAAAGTACAAGATTAAAAAGTGTATAACATTTGTCCACCAGGTATATGGATGTATCATTATCAAAAGAAAGGCATTTATCGGACGTAAACGTGCGTTTGAGATTGTTTATGGTAGCTGGGATAAGTTCTTTGCCACTCTACCCAGTTACATGGCTGCATTGCAACACTTTAACCCTGGGACTGTTGTTGAATGGAAGCTTGAGCGAAGTCCAGGAATACAAAAATTCATATTCAGATATGTATTCTGGGCATTTAAACCAGCCATTGATGGTTTTGTGCATTGTCGGCCGGTAATATCCATAGACGACACATATGTCTATGGAAAGTATGATATTAAGTTATTGATCGTCGTTGTAGTAGATGCAAATGGAAGCATATTTCCCCTCGCATTTGCTATATGTGTCAATGAAATCCAAGAGACATGGACATTATTTTTGAACCAGTTGAAGGAGCACATTGTCTGACAGCGTTCTTGTATTTGTCTAATATCTTATCGGCATGGCGGTATTTTAAGTTCTGTACAGAATTTGTGTGCATGGCAGGAACTATATGCCTACCACCGTTACTGTGTTAGGCACTTGAAGGCCAACTTCCAGAGGGCTCATCCGAACAAGAACTTACATGATTTAATGTGGATGGTTGCAACAGATCACCAAGAGTGTAAATTCAGGAGATGAATGGAATTAATTAGGCAGAAAGACCCAGAAGCCTATCATTGGTTGATGCGACATAAGCTTGATAACTGGAATTTGCATAAGGATAGTGGTAGAAGGTGGGGTATTTTGACTACAAATGTGTCAGAATCTTTCAACGGGTTGTTGAGTCTGTACGTGAATTACCTGTCACTGCCATGATGTGGATGTCATTCAAGCAGATGGCGGAGAGGTTTGTTGAAAGATCTAGAGGTGCATCGTCATTGATGGAAAGGGGTGTTGAATTTATGCCACAACCAATGAAACGATTTGAGAAATATAAGAAGCGACCATAGTGGCATACATTTTTACAGTATTGCAGCGAGCGAAATATTTTTGAAATTTGCACTAGTCTGTATCAAAACTGCGGGAATAATACACACACCGTCATTGAATCCAGAAGATTATGCTCGTGTGGAAAATGGTCAATCTATCACGTTCTATGCTCACATGCCATGAAGTGCTTTCAACATACAGATTTTGCGGCAATAAGGTACGTTGATAAAGAATATAGTGTTGTTGCATATGTAAATACCTATAGTGGACAGTTGCAGCTAGTGGGTGCTAAGCATTATTGGCCGCCGGAACCATTTAAAATGGTGTGTAACAAGGATTATGTGCGTCACTGGCAAATGCAAAAAAAATGCGGATACAAAACCAAATGCATGTTGGTGATACCGTTTATGCGCGTACATATGGCATATGTTCCCAAACAAGACACGATCGCCGTAAATGTCCTTCAACTGGTTTGGAAAGCGGTGGTAATTCA
Organism: Nicotiana tomentosiformis; assembly: GCF_000390325.3. Lineage (NCBI taxonomy): Eukaryota > Viridiplantae > Streptophyta > Magnoliopsida > Solanales > Solanaceae > Nicotiana > Nicotiana tomentosiformis. The sequence goes on along the minus strand of NC_090815.1, from coordinate 117,654,246 downwards.
GCTTCAGGTGGTAGTTTATCCAATGTGTCCAATTATCAAGTATAAATGTAGTGTTTTGTTGCAGTATTTTTATTGTACAAAATGTCTGTAAAGGTTCAATTTGCAAAATTTCTAAAATAAAATTATGTTTCCAATAGGGTTAAATCTAATTTATATTTGGCATTAAAGATTTAATAGAACAATTTAAAATATTCCCCAAGAAATAAATAATAATTTTTATTCGCCATTATCGTCACTGTCTGGCACTATATCATTGTCACTGTCTTCATCTTCTTCGTCAACATCTTGTACGCACCCTTCCGGACCGAGGGCATTGTAATCTAAGCCGTAGTTGACACACATTTCTCGTATTTCATCGTTATCATCAATAAGACCACTTGCTTGATTTCCACAACAATATAGGACTCCTACATTCAACGTCTGTGGTAGAAACTTAGGTAATCCCTCCTACTCGACAATTATTGGGAAAATAGGATAATCAATGTCTCTATGCAATTTTTTATTTTCCAATAAATCCCAATACTGATCCTCCGTTCCTTGCAGGTAGTTAAGATCATCCAGTGCATGATGAACGACTAATGCCTTTTCCATCTCTAAAATCTCCTTCACCAAATGCCGAATCACTTCTGGTTTATCTTTGTGTGAGTTTGTTTGGAAGGTTGCAGATTGTGGATATGGTACAACTAGCCCATGCCAGTGGCATAGTACTTCATAATCACACCGTTTTGAGTAAAGGGGAACCCGTTATAGTTTTTCGCCCCAAATTTGCATAACTTCAGGCTTCATAGAATGTGCTTCACCCTCAATAATATGCCCTGCAACTTTGAGATCAGTGTGTATATTGGTAGGCTTATTTTCCAAGGGACGTAGAACACCATACCACTTGTCATCAACCAAATCACTATAGCAACCTAGCATATTTTTTTTTAAGGTAGGGATCGATTGTGTTATGACGTGTTTCATGTGGATCTCTTGAACTACCTTCACCTTTTTGCCTCTTCTTAAACTACTTATTAAATGTTAGTGGCATTTCTGAAATAGATGTTGTAATAGTTCTTGAAATGGTTTTTGAATACTGATCTCTTGGTTTAACTTAAGAAGAACTAAATTGCACGAACATGTATATTAAACGTAGCGCTTCACCAATATGCGTTATGTGTAGTGTCATATCGACCTGAAAAAGCTGTCGACCTAAAAAAGCTGTCGGTTTGAAAAGCTGCACCCGCTTGTACCCTAAAGAATCATTAGCACGTGAAACGCACCACATCACCAATATGCGTAATGTGTATTATCATGTCGACCTGAAAAAGCTATCGATCTGAAAAGCTGCACCCACTTATAGCCTAAAGAATCATTAGCACGCGATATGTAGCGCATCACCAATATGCATTATGTTACCTAAAATCACTCTTAGCTGCCTATAGAAACCTCATGCATTTTAGTTATTATTTGCGTTGTAACGAAATGAATAAAACAACTTTTCATTAATTTTTTATTTTCGAGCATTACGACATGTCTGGACGCAATGACGTACCAAGGTGTTACTGTGGCAAACATGCAATTTTAAAGCCATGTTGGTCAAATTGCAATCCGGGGTGTATATATTGGATGTGTAAAAAAGTTGTAAGTTATTATTATTGGAAAAATATTTGTTAGTAATTTTTATGTAATATGTTAATTAATAGACTTTTGTTATCATCCCCATTGGTAGGATGAAAATCAATATAGTTTTGAAGAATGGTATGATGAACCCATTAACCAGGAATACTATAAATCATATTTGCTAAACATTTGGAATCAGACCGATGAGTACGAACTCCAGATCTTGAATCTGCAAGAACAACTTGCGGCAGTGAAAGAGAAGCTAAAAGAGGCGGAAGAAGAAAATAATCAGTTCGAAGAGAAGTTTAAGTGGTTAAAGCATAGAATAATGGGCAATAGTGATGAAACAAACACATGGATGCGTTTAGTGGAGTTTTTATTATTATGTTGTACGTGTCATGTATTATCTTTAATTGTTAACGAATTTAAATTTATGTTAAGCTGTCTTTTTGTTTTTGTTTGTTCTTGTGTTAAACTAATAAATAACCCGAAAAATAAAAACACATGCGCAAATTATGTAAAACATAAATAATTTTTCTATTATATATTTAATGTCATATATACAACTAAGAATATATATCAATGAGTCCCACAGTCTATATGCTTTCAAGCATTGGCTAGCCTGATGCGCATTCCATCCCGCCCAGCTATGCTATCAGGATCATCCTCATCATGTCGCCTCTTTATCGGAGGATGCACTGCAACATGATCATCAGTAAGGCTGGCAGGCTCTGTAGAATCGGTCGTTGGGCCAGTACTAACCTACAGAATAATAAGATATTTAGTATATGAAATATAGAATACTAACATACATGTTATCAAAAAAATTAAATGGTCATATCATGGTCTCAGTGGGATCCTAAATAAGATCATCCGTCTCCGTCAAGTTAGTATCGCACAATGTCGCCTCCGTTACAGGCGATGATGAAATCTTTAAAAAATAAAAACACTTTAGATATTACTGACTAATTTATAAGGTAAAAACAAATTGAAATAATAGTAATACAAACAAACCTGTGCCTGAGTAGTGACACAAAGCTCTGTCGGAACATGGAGGTGTACTAGAGTCGATGAAGTGTGTGAAAGATCCTCAGCATCCCTCGGTGATAAGCCATAACTCTTCGTCTCCCACTTTGCATCTTTCGTATCAGACGATTAGCCGCAACCGTTGATGGCTCTAGACGATCAGAAAAATACTGATCCTACTCTTGCTGCTTAATGGCCATGCCCGCGATCAACAATGGAGCTGATGGGGTCACCTGCAAAGTCCCTGGTGACAGCTGAAGGCTGAATGACGGCATATCATGAGGACCACAGTGTGGCTTAAGGTGGTCACCCGGCTGATCATCTCTAATATCCTCCATGGGTGCCTCAATGCCCACTTGCTGGGGACCCCGTCCTTGCTGACCACCACGACCACGTGGGCTACCCCTTCCTCTCTGGCCATGCCTACCATGTCTATGACGTTTAGGCTCCACTTGGGTCCCATGATGGTACTCCTCGGGCAGCACATAAGCAACCTCGTATCTTAGGCGCGCATTGATCTCATCCAAGTCACACCTCTATTTGGGGTTGTGAAATGGTCGATTGCAATAATAATACCTAACAAGGAGTCGAGATCGAATCCATAGAGAGCTTAGATGGGATTAGTGGTATATATTTGGATAAAGCACGTGAAGTATTTTGGTTGCACTTCCAAATGGGTATTGAACAAAATAGTTGATAAAATGCTCAAGTCGGGTTTTACTATCTCTAGGTTCAACCCTTTAATTGGGACTATCAATCTCTTGATTTTATCCCAAATTCTTGTTAGCCAAGTTTTTCTAGACTAAGTATCTCTTTCTCAAGTAGAGACCAAGTCACATGGGCATAAACTAATGTTTGCAACCATTAATTCTTCAATTAAAGGCAAGAACAAGGCTAAATAATAAACACCCAACCATAAACAAGCCATAAATCAAACACCTATTAGGTTCACTCACTAGGGTTGGGTCACAACCCAGATAAAAATCTAGCTACTCATAATGGGTATAGAGGAAAATATAGAAGAAAAGATGATAAAACTCATATTGCAAGATTAAAAGATAAAAATCCAATGTTAAATCACCAAAGTAAGTTAAAGTTGTCTAAAGGGGTAAAGAAAAATGGCTACAAGACTTTCAATATTCAAAACTTGACCTAATTTCATGAAAGTAGTCTATTTATATAAAGCTGGAATTTTCGGACAAAATTGCCCTTTCGGAGGTTCTGCGGCCGCATAATTATATATGCGGTCCGCACTTCTCTTCAGATCTTGACAGGAATTGATTCTACGGCCGCACAGTTCTAGATTGCGGCCGCATCTCTCATGTTCAGCGGTCCGCACAATTCTGGGTGCAGCCGCACTGGGCTCTTCTGCGGACCGCACATTTTCTGAGTGCGGTCGCATAGCTGTTTTTGTGGCCACATAATTATTGTGTGGTTCGCATTTCTTCTTGAGCTTGAAGAGGTAAGGTTCATCCTAATAATAGTCTAGGCAATCCAGTTTGAGCGTCTTCCTTTGGTTTGAAGAGAACTTATCCGGTACAATACCACTCACAAGATAATTTGCTACATCAGTGAACCATGGCATCTCGGTCATTGAAATGACTAGAAGTTGCTCATCGTGGAAGGAGTCATTGATTTCAAGGCCGTCATGTGTCCTCCCCTCCCTCTCCAAGCGAGACAAGTGGTCCGCCACTTGGTTTTCACTGCCTTTGCAGTCTTGGATGTCTAGATCAAACTCTTGCAATAAAAGCACCCATCTCATTAACCGAGCCTTTGAATCTTTCTTGCTCATAAGGTGCCAAAGTGTCGCATGATCCGTATGGACAATCACCTTTGTACCCATCAAGTACGTGCGAAACTTCTCAATAGCAAAAACAATAGCAAGGAGCTCTTTTTCAGTCACAGTGTAATTGACTTGGGCATCATTCATGGTCTTACTAGCATAGTAGACTGGATGAAAGATCTTATTGACACGTTGCCCCAAAACTACTCCGACCGCCACATCATTAGCGTCACACATGAGCTCAAAAGGAAGGCTCCAATTCGGGGCGGTGATAAAAGGAGTAGAGTTCAATTTGAACTTGAGCAATTCAAATGCCTTCATGCAATCCTCATTGAAATGGAATTTGGCATCTTTCTCCAAAAACTTACACAAGGGGTTCACCACTTTGGAAAAATCTTAGATGAAACGCCGGTAGCCCCGCATGACCCAAGAAACTCCCCACTCCCTTCACGGATGTTGGAGGTGGAAGTTTAGAAATCACCTCGATTTTTTCCTTGTCGACCTCAATGCCATTCTTTGAAATTTTGTGGCCAAGGACAATGCCTTCCTCAACCATGAAATGACATTTCTCCCAATTCAACACCAAGTTCGTCTCTTCACATCTTGCCAAGACCTTATCCAAAATTTTCAAGCAATCATTAAAAGAATTCCCGACCACCAAAAAGTCATCCATGAAGACTTCAAGGAAATCCTCTACCATGCCCGTGAAGATAGCCATCATACAACTTTGAAAAGTCGTCGGTGCATTGCATAACCCAAATGGCATCCGCGAGAATGAGAAAGTACCATAAAGACATGTGAAAATAGTCTTCTCTTGATACTCCGGAGCAATAAAAATTTGATTGTAGACGGAATACCCATCAAGGAAAAAATAGAAAGCACGGCCGGCCACCCGGTTACCGTTCTTGTAGGAATTAACTCGTTCTTGTCATTGGTAACCACCGTCATGCCCCCTTTGTTTGGGACACATTGCACTAGAGAGGTCCACAAACTATCGAAAATGGGGTAAACAACCCCGGCATCCAACCACTTTATAATCTCCTTTTTGACAGCCTCTTGCATTGCTTCATTGAGTCTCCTTTGATGTTCAATGGAGGGTTTGGCATCTTCCTCCAAATTAATCTTGTGCATGCAAAATGCGGGGCTTATTCCCTGAATATCCACCAATGTCCATCCAATAGCTTTCTTCCTCTTTTGTAGCACCGCCAATGTGGAGTCTACCTGCATGTTAGTCAAACAAGAGGAAAGAATAACCGGTAAAGTAGAACAAGGGCCAAGGAATTCATACCTGAGATGCGAAGGTAATGGCTTTAACTCCAGAGTGGGAGGCTCCTCGATTGAGGGCTTTGTTGGAGTAGTCTTCTGATTTTCAAGATCCAAGGACAATTTGCGGGGATCATAAGTGTACGACCCCATTACTTGCAATGAGTTCACACATTCCACAAAGCCATCCGTCTCATCATCATCAAGGTTAAGCAAAATGGCCTCCAAATTATCATCAACATTCATCGTGACACTAGTATCATCAATAATCACATCTGTCACCAAGTCCACAAACGAACACACTCCATTGCTATTCGGTTGCCTCATAGATTTGCACACGTGGAATACCGCCTTTTCATCACCCACCCGAAAAGTGAGTTCACCGATTTTCACATCAACAAGAGCCTTCCCCATAGCAAGGAAAGGTCTACCCAGGATAATCGACACCTCATAGTCCACTTCACAATCAAGAATCACAAAATCCGCCGGGAGAATGAATTTATCAACACGAACCAACACATCATCAATTATACCCAACGGTCTCTTCATGGTACGATCCACCATTTGTAATCTCATAGATGTTTGTCTTGGTCGCCCAATTCCCAAAGTCTTAAAAACCGAATAGGGCATCAAATTGATACTTGCCCCAAGATCACAAAGAGCTTTAGCAAAGTCGGCACTTCCAATGGTACAAGGGAGTGTGAAAGCACCGGGATCTTCCAATTTAGAAGCCATTGAGTGTACAATTGCACTCACTTGATGAGTTATCTTTATAGTTTCACAATTCATCGACCGCTTCTTTGTCACCAAGTCCTTCATGAACTTTGCATAACCGGGCATTTTCTCCAAAGCCTCAACCAATGGCACATTAATAGATAGACTCTTCATCATGTCAATGAACTTTTTGAATTGATTCTAGCCATTTTGCTTGGCAAGCCTTTGAGGGTATGGAGGAAGAGGCCTTGGTATTGGTGCCTTAGCCTTTGGCACTACTGGTTCCGGTATGTTAACAATGTGCTCCCTAGATGGGTTCACTTCCTCTTGAGTCTCCTCCACATTGTCATCAATATCAATTCTTACTTCATCATTTGCTTGCACCACATTGTTTGGGATCTCATCTTCTTGTACCACTTGCTCATCATCCACAATTTTCCTTTGACTTGAGGTGGGTGCATCCCTACCTTTTCCACTCCTTGTAGTCACGGACATGGCATGTCCCGTGTTGTTCCCTCTCTTTGGGTTCACCACTATGTCACTTGGTAGTTCCCCTTAGGACGAGTGTTTAAAGCTTGCGAGATTTGCCCTAATTGAACTTCCAAATTGCGAATTGAAGTGTTGTGAGAGGCTAGTTGGGCATCGGAATTGGCATTATTCTCCATCATTTGTTTGAACATGTTCTCAATTTGTCACATCTCATTGTTGGAAGAGCTTGGACCATGGGAAGGATAAGGAGACGAGTTGCTCGGTTGTTGATATTTCGGGGGCCTTTGAGAGCCCGATCCTTGATTTCCTTGGTTATTGTTCCATCCCCCTTGGTTGTTGCCTCCCCAATATCCTTGACTATTTCCACTTCAATTGCCTTAGTTATTTTGACCATTCCAGTTTCCTTGATTATTTTGATTGTTCCAATTCCCTTGGTTGCTTTGATTGTTCCAATTCCCTTGATTACCATGAGGTCACCATTGTTGTTGATTCGGGCCTTGAGAGTTGTTTCTTTGCCCTTGGAAGTTGTTCACGTATTGTACTTCCCCCTCTTGGTCATTGTAAGATTCATCTTGATCAAACCCACTATCTTCTTGCACATAATGTTTTGCACGGTTTTGCACTTGAGGACCCTTTTGCTTTCTCTTATTTACCACCATATTAACTCCCTCCATTGCATTGATATGCTTAGGACCTTGCACTTGTTGAAGTTGAGCCTTGGCTAATTGATTCATTATGGTGGTCAACTCGGCAATTCCTTGCCCATGATCATGCAATTCTTTATGTAGGTGAATCACGTTTGGATCACCTTGAAGAACATTTTCTCTACTTTTCCATGCCGATGAAGTATCTTCCATTTCATCTAAGATTTCACAAGCTTCCGCATATGGCGTTGTCATGAAATTTCCACCGTCAAGTTGGTTGAACACACATTGATTGGTAGTATTGACCATCATGTAAAACATTTGTTGAATCATAGCCTCCGTCAGGTCATTGTTTGGGCACTCTTTCACTATAGTTCGGTACCTCTCTCATATTTCATGTAACGACTCATTGGGTTCTTGTTTGAATTCTAGAATCTCGTCTCTAAGAGTAGCCATATACCCGGGAGAAAAGAACTTGGAAATAAATTTCTTTGCCAATTCATCCCATGTATGGATGGAATTGTTTGGCAACCTTTCTAACCAATCCAAGGCTTTCCCCCGTAGATAGAAAGTAAATATCCCCAACCTTAAAACATCCTCGGAGATGTTTGTCTGTTTACTCCCCCAGCAAGTGTCCACAAATCCTTTCAATTGTCTGTACACATTTTGATACGGAGCCCCGGTGAAGAATCCTCGTTGCTCTAGCAATGTGAGCATAACATTTGTGATTTGAAAGTTGCCCGCCCTAATGCAGGGCCGGACTATGGCACCGACATACCGTTCATTCGGCAACACCCGGTGTGGAGCCGCTCTTAATGGATTTGGGGATGGAATGGGAAAGTTGTCTTGAGGCGGTCGGCCTCGTCTATTTGCTTGAGGTTCAAGAGGAACCTCTTCAACTTTGTCATCTTCCATATCCACATCCCCCAAAGGCATGTTTCCGAGAGGATCATTGTTGTTGAGAACCAATGTTTCACCTACAATTGTTTCACCAAAAAGATTAGTAACATGGAAGGAAAAGAAGACAATTCATATACAAAACAAAATATATAGCTAAATCCGTTTTTATGCTCCCCGGCAACGGCGCCAAAAATTGATCTCGTCCAAGTCACACCTCTATTTGGGGTTGTGAAATGGTCGATTGCAATATTAATACCCAACAAGGAGTCGGGATCGAATCCACATGGAGCTTAGATGGGATTAGTGGTATATATTTGGATAAAGCACGTGAAGTATCTTGGTTGCACTTCCAAAAATAGGGTGCTGTTTTTACTTCTTAAATTACGTTAAGGATTACAATTCTAAAGATATAAAACCAGAGAATATTATTTTTTTGGATAGTTTTCAAATATATAAAAAGTCCTAGGGATATGACCTTCACCTAGGTGTTTGCCTAACGGGTTGTAAACTTTAAAGCTTGATTTGTTGGTCGGAGTGTATTATAACAATCAACACTCAAATACTCACTCAATACCTCTCAGTAAGAGAGTGATTTTGCCTAATTTGACTTTCTCAAGTCCAAATGGGTATTGAACAAAACAGTTGATAAAATGCTCAAGTCGGATTTTACTATCTCTAGGTTCAACCCTTTAATTGGGACTACCAATCTCTTGATTTTATCCCAAATTCTTGTTAGCCAAGTTTTCCTAGACTAAGTCTCTCTTTCTCAAGTAGAGACCAAGTCACATAGGCATAAACTAATGTTTGCAACCATTAATTTTTCAATTAAAGGAAAGAACAAGGCTAAATAATAAACACCCAACCATAAACAAGCCATAAATCAAACACCTATTAGGTTCACACACTAGGGTTGGGTCACAACCCTAGATAAAAATCTAGCTACTCATAATGGGTATAGAGAAAAATAGAGAAGAAAAGATGATAAAACTCATATTGCAAGATTAAAAGATAAAAATCCAGTGTTAAATCACCAAAGTAAGCTAAAGTTGCCTAAAGGGGTAAAGAAAAATGGCTACAAGACTTTCAATATTCAAAACTTGACCTAATTTCGTGAAAGTAGTATATTTATACAATGCTGGAATTTTCGGACACAATTGCCCTTTCGGAGGTTCTGTGGCCGTACAATTATATATGCGGTCCGCACTTCTCTTCAGATCTAGATAGGAGTTGAATCTGCGGCCGCATCTCTCATGTTCTGCGATCCGCACAATTCTGGGTGCGGCCGCACAGGGCTCTTCTGCGGACCGCTCATTTCCTGAGTTCGGTCACATAGCTGTTTCTGCGGCCGCACAATTATTGTACGGTCCACATTTCTTCTTGAGCTTGAAATGAGACTCTCTGAACTTTGGTTCTTACGTAGCTTCTGCGGCCGCAAAATAATTATGCAATCCGCACTTTTCACTGGGGCTCTATTGATTTTCCTTCATATTTTGCGGCCGTAGATAGAAATCTGCGGTCCGCACTTGAGCTTCTGTGCCTGATTTTTGTCCTTGTTCAGATTACTCCTCCTTGAGTTGATTTCATCGTAGTGGCTCATTTTCCAATACTCCTGCAGGTAAGCATATTTCATCAGTTTTTGGGAATACAATTAGACACTTTTGGACTAAAATGAAAGCTAAAAGGCGCTAATAAGTTGTCAAAATTTTCACTTATCACGCATCCTCTCTAGCACGTCTCAATGTGGCAGCAACAAGATCAGTAACCCAACGCCAAGCCCGTGCACAACTGCCGCTCCCTCGCCTGTATGCTGTAACATCTCCAGTCCCAACTGGTAGAACTGGTATAAGCCAATAGCCCGCATAGCATATAACATATTAATTACGGAAGGATAATGTTACATTATAAGTAAGTATAACAAATAACTTACTAGTGCTTCATGCCTCCCGGCGTATGGAATGTACCGACCACCAGCGCGATGAACGGGATTCCCGACGAGAAGTCGGGTAACATTGTGATACCAACTCATGTCCTCATGCTCGCCCTCCATACAGTCAGGTGGAGGGTATGGCGGAATCAGGCCATATCTCTGGTCCCAATTCTCAATATGGGCCTCCAGCCAGGCCAAGTATGTCTGGTCGACCCTGCAGCGATCATCCCGTTGGTAATGTATCATGTGCCATGTGGGCGAAATAGGTACAAGCTGGGGTCGACCAAACTGGCGAAGGACTCGCTCGGTGGCATGATGCTCGACTATATCGAGACATATCAGTGGGACGGAAGAGATCCCCAAAGCTCGACCGTGGGAGTAATAATATGGTAATCCAGGTATGAGCGCGTCGCTGTATGGCCTCCATACAAACTATTTATTAAATAAAAGAATTATGAGTAAACGCAACACATATCAAGCCAAGCCAAGTAAACTTAAGTATATATATACCTGAGTGTTTTCAAGTAAATCTAACAAATCCCTGTAATAAGGGAGATGATGTCGAGCCTCGACCTTGCAGGCGTGGCCTCGCCTATCAACCACCTCCAAGCTAGCGGAAGAAATGGTGGAGGTGGTGTATCCGGAGCTATCGGTGGCGGAGGTGGCTGGAACTGCAGGAACCGCTCCTAGGCCCAAACCTAATATAGATTGTGGACGTAAAATTTAAGGAATTTTTTTCTATGTATGTTATAATCATGAAAAGAATTGACTATGTTTTTACCTGCAACATCGGTAAAAAATGGGCAATGTCTCTCTGGGTGCCCATGCACGCCCGACACATCTGCCTATACAGGTAAGCTAGAACAACTGCACCCCAGTTGTAACCAGATAAATCATCTAGCCTCTCCAGATGGTGTAGAAATCGCAAGCTGACTAAGTTTACCGAAGTGTTCGGGAACAGTATATCACCAAACATCATTAGCAACAACAACCTCGTGTGCCGGTCGATATCCCCTGGCGGTGAATCATCAGTAATCTCCGCGTCCATCTCCACCAGATGCTGTGGAATGGGTGTCAGCTGCAATCGACTAGCCCCACTCAACACAGTCGGCTCCGCATGCTGGAAACGAGTGAGCCACTGCAACATATGAAGGTAATCCTCTCCCGTATAGTCTCTAAGAGCATGCAGGTAAGCTGTATGTATACTATCAACGGGCAGCCCGAAAAGAACCTCCACGTCCTCTAGCGTGATGGTAGCCTCGCCGATGGGTAGATGAAATGTGTTCATCTCCGGTTGCCACCGCTTTATCATAGCCGTGATCAACGCCCAGTCGAACTGCAACCGGTCGATCTCTATGATCCGGTAAAAACCCGTCCGCTGAAGACATCTAACTATACAGTGATGCATTGGGTGGTCCCTAATGAACTCCCACATATCTTCTATACATCTGGGGCGGAAGGTCTGGGACAGACACTGCCCATCCCAGATATGTGAAGACCTATAGTTGCCCTGTAGCAACAATAGCTCTCGATATGCACGTCCGGGATTGCACCGGGGGAAGCTCCATGACGATGTCTATAAATTAAACTATATTAATTAAAGTATTTTTCTGTTTAATTGTTTAAAATCTTTAAATATATTGCAATTTATTTTATATTAATATTTAATCGATAGTGTTTCTATATTATTACTTAGGTTGATACATTTTCTATATTATTATTTTATATGTTAGTTTCTTACATTTTGTTACTAAAATTCGCCACGGTTTTGTTTGAACTATCATCTTTTTCAGGTATTTTTGGGTATAATAGAATTAAATAATTAATTTTCATAATTATACATGATATAATTAATAAGTATTCATATAAAAATACTTAGTTTGAAAATTTTTCTATATTGTTGTTTTATATGTTATTTTCTTATATTTTTTGACTAAAATTCGAGAGAATTGTTGTTTGAACTATCATCTTTTTTTCAGATATTTTTGGGGTTAACAGAGAATTAAACAATTAATTTGAATAACTAAAAAGATATTTTAGTAATTATTCATATAAAAAATACTTAGTTTGATAAATTTCCTATATTAATATTTCATATGTTAGTTTCCTATATTTTTCTACTAAAATTCTACATGGTTTTGTTTGAACTATCATCTTTTTAAGTTATTTTTGAATTATAACAAAATTAAATATTATAATTTCATAAGTAATCAAGATATATTCAATAATTATTAATATAATAAATACTACAAACTTAATAGTAAACAATATTGAATTTATTTTATTCGTAACTATTTGTTTGTTAACTGTCATATTTTGCCCAAATTTCCCGGCAACGTCTTTTTTGTGACGTCTATTATTCTATACAACGGAATATTAAAGAGCACTAAAGTAACACTACTCTAAATGGCCATAAACAAAGTCAACTACCATAAGCTAAAATTTATTATTAGTTTTACTACGCTAAAGGGCACTACATAACAATTAAGGGCACAACATAACACTAAAGGGCATTAAACAACAATAAAGTCATATATTATTATACATACAGCAATAAAATCACAAATAACAATATGTCACGACCCAAAAACCAACCGTCGTGATGCCGCCTATCGTGGTACTAGGCAAGCCACTACTCAACTATCTTAACACAGTAAAAACTTTAAAATTTTAGACGGAAGCAATTAATATTTAAGAAAACCTTTTAGGAATAGAAATAAACCCGCATCCTAAAACCGGGCAGTCATCGAGTACATGAGCATCTATACCTTATTAAGGAGTTCCTGAAGTTGCTCCTTTAATTCCTTCAACTCTGTCGGTGCCATACGATACGGTGGAATAGAAATGGGCTGAGTGCCCAGCACCAAATCAATATCAAAGTCAATATCCCTGCCAGGCGGCATGCCCGGCAGGTCTGCAGGAAACACAACCGAAAAATCTCGCACCACCGGAACAGAATCAATAGCAGAGGTCTCTACACTAACATCCCTCACAAAGGCCAGATAAGATAGACAACCCTTCTCAACCATCCGCTGAGCCTTCAAGTGTGAAATCACTCTACTAGGGACATAGTCTATAGAGCCGCTCCACTCAACCCTCAGAAAGCCCGGCATCGCTAACGACACAGTCTAAGCGTGACAATCTAGAATCGCATGGCATGGAGACAACCAGTCCATACCCAAAATCACGTCAAAATTGACCATACTAAGCAACAAGAGATCTACTTTGGTCTCCAGACTCCCAATAGTCACCACACATGACCGATATACTCGATCCACAATAATAATATTGCCCACCAGAGTAGATACATAAACAGATAAAACTAGAGACTCACAGGGCATATCTAGATAATGAGCTAAATACGAGGACATATATAAATAAATGGAACCAAGGTCAAATAATACAGAGGCATCTCTGTGGCAAACTGAGACAATATCTGTGATCACAGCATCCGAAGCAATGGCATCTGATCTGGCTGGAAGAGCATAGAATCGGGCCTGACCGCCAACTGATCGGCCTCCCCGTCTAAGGCGACCTCTAGCTGACTAAGCAGGTGGTGAAGTGACTGGTGCTGAAGCCGTAGTCTGACTCCTCTGCTGAGCTGGACCTCCCGTAAGGTGGGGATAATATCTCTTGATATGGCCAAACTTTCCACACTCATAGCAACTCCCCGGTGCTGGTGGTGGGGACTAGAGGGGGGGCCCGAGCACCGGGATAACTGGTAGAAGGACATGGCATAGACAAGCCCTGACCCGATGGAGCACGGGACGAACTCTGAGTACGAAGTCACTGATAGATGAGTGACCCTGCTGATAACTGTGTGTACCATGGCCAGATGATGCACCACCGTGAACTGGGCGAGCCGTCTGAGCATGTATGTAAGGACGACCCCTGCCGTGGTAGAACTGATCCCCAGAAGGAACACCGCTGAATCCACCATATCCACGAGGCCTCTTGTTCTCCCTCTCAACCCACTCCTGGCTGCGAACCATCTCAATCTGACGAGAAATGTCGACAACCTCATCAAAAGTAGCACCAGACACTCTCTCTAGTCATAAGCAACTCAGCTGAAAAGTGAGGCCATCTATGAACCTAATGATCCTCTCCATGTTGGTGGGAACCAACCAGACAGCATGACGGGCCAACTCAGAAAATCTCATCTCATACTGCGTCATGGACATATCACCCTGACGAAGCTACTCGAACTGCTTGTGCAGCTCCTCTCTTTGGGACTGAGGCACGAACTTCTCTAGGAAGAGAACGGAGAATTCTTGCCATATAAGGGGTGCTGCGCCGACAGGCCTACACCTCTAATAAGCCTCCCACCAACTAAAGGCAACCCCAGAGAACTGAAAAGTAGTGAATGAGACCCCACTGGTCTCCAGAATACCTACTGTACGGAGTATCCTCTGACACTTGTCCAAGAAACCCCGGGTATCCTCTGCCTCTGTTCCACAGAAAGATGGAGGCTGGAGTCTCTCAAACCTCTCCAATCACCGCTGCTCATCATCAGACATAACCGGAACCACATGGGCCTGAGCAGCTGCAACCGGCTGGGCTGGTAGTGCCCCGGGTATCTGAAGTACTTGTACTACCTGATCTGGAGTACAGGCAGCAGGGGTATGAGTACCTCCCCCGGCTTGAGAAGTGGTAGGTGCGGTCTGAGCCAAAACCTCCTAAGCAAGGCGGGTGCAACAATCAGAATCTGAGCTAAGGCCTCCTGAAGGCCTGGAATCATAATGGGCACAGGCGGTGCCTGAGCTGGTCCCACAAGCTCATCCACAACTGGAAGTAGCTCCTGAACTGGGGCAACTGGTGTATCTGCAGATACTGCTCTGGCTTCTGTGCGAGCTACACCTCTGCCCCTACCGCGGCCCCTACCAAAACCTCAGCCTCTCGCGGCCCCGACTGGTGGTACTGGTGGCTATCCACCCTGCCCGATAGTACGCGTCCCCACCATCTGTTAGAGAATAGAACAACAGAAGTTTAGTTACCATAATCAATAGATTTGTACGACAAGAATTCAAGAATGTGAAGTTTCCTAAGGGTTCGGCAGCCTCTCGAAGATAAGTACAGACGTCTTTGTACCGATCCGCAAGACCCTACTAAATCTGCTCATGACTCCTGAGACCTATGTAACCTAGGCTCTGATACCAACTTGTCACGACCCAAAAAACAACCGTCGTAATGGCGCCTATCGTGGTACGAGGCAAGCCACTACTCAACTATCTTAACACAGTAAAAGCTTTAAAATTTTAGACGGAAGCAATTAATATTTAAGAAAACCTTTTAGGAACAGAAATAAACACGCTACACAATACAATCTATACCAAAACCGGGGAGTCATTGAGTACATGAGCATCTATACCAGAAACAGTCTAATACAATGTCTAAGGAATAAGAACTGAAATGCGATAAGGATAATGAAGGAGAGCCAAGGCATGTGAACGTCATGCAGCTACCTCGATAGTCTCCGGGATCAGCTGCTCAAATATCAACACCCGCTATGATCGGAAACACCTGGATTTGCACACGAAGTCCAGGGTGTAGCGTGAGTACAACCAACTCAGTAAGTAACAATAATAAATAAGGAACAGAAAGATAGTGACGCGCTATGCAGTTATAGTTCATTATCAGTAATCTCAACAAGAAAGTAGACCTGCTTTCAAATTCAGCTGTTTAAGTCAAATCAATTTATAAATGCCAAGTTCGAGAAAAATCCTGATACAATATCCCTCAAAAGTTTTAAAACAATGACATATAACAACTATGTACAACAACAATAGAAGCAAATACCGCCTCTCAGGGCAACAGTCACTCAATATTTCTCAATAGCTCATCACTCGGCTCTCGGCCCTCAACACTCACACTCAATAGGTACCTGCGCTCACTGGGGGTGTACAGACTCTGGAGGGGCTCCTTCAGCCCAAGCGCTATATCGCTGCGACGTGCAACCCGATCCCATATAAATAGACATAAGGCTCGTTGCGGCATGCAACCCGATCTATATGTATATACAGTCCCGAGGCTCGTTGCGGCGTGCAACCCGATCCATATATACATCCCTAAGGCTCATTGCGGCATACAACCCGATCCATATATACAGCCCTAAGGCTCGTTTCGGTGTGCAACCCGATCCATATACATATATAGCTCACAGCTCGGCACTCAGGCTCTAACTCAGTCACCGACCTCTCCAGTCTTTCGGGCTCTCAAAACTCATAAAAATTAGCCAAAACAAAGATAATATAATGTATCAGTAAGAAACAAGAAGATACTGAGATATGATACATAAGTAAACCATGAGTGAGTATCAAACATCAATTAGCAATTAATTTGACGAGTACACGACCTCTGCGGGTCCCATTGGTGTAGTCACATAGCCTAAGCCTGACTCCTAACCTGATTTGCAGTCAAATTCCTATAACACAGGGAGAGAATATAGCTAACAATAAGTTATTCAACTTTACAATTCCATAGAATGCACCAAGTCAAAATTTCTACTGTACATGCCCATACGCCCGTCACCCAGCATGTGCGTTACCACCAAACAATCATATAACAATAAAATCTGGGGTTTCATACCTTCAGGACCAGATTTAAAATTGTTACTTACCTCAAACTACGCAAAACTCTACTTCAAAGTGCCTTTGCCTCTCGAATCGGTCTCCAAACGCCCTGAATCTAAGCACAAGCAGTACAATACAATTAATATAGTCACACAAAATTATAAGCCAAAATCCGATATTGGCTCAAACTGCCCCCCGCGCCCACGTCTTGAAATTCGCCAAAAGTCACAAAACCTGAAAGTCCATTCACTCACGAGTCTAACCATACCAAATTTATCAAAATCCGACACCATTTGGTCATCCGAATCCCAAAATTCACTCTCTAATTCTCTAGCCCTAAACCCCCAAATTTCATCTCAAAAACTCACTAACTAGGCGTAAAATCAGTGGGGAAGCATCATTATTAAATATAAATGGACACAAGGAGCTTACCTCAGTAATCACTTCAAAATCCATCAAAGTCTCGTATTTATATGCTCTTCCCAGGCCTTTCGCACCTGCGGCCTCTCATCCGCACCTGCGGAACCGCTTCTGCGGTTATACCTCCGCTTCTGCAAAAACCACTTAAGCTACCGGACTCGCACCTGCGCTCCAAGTATCGCACCTGTGGAGGCGCTTCTGCGGCCCTTCGTCCGCTTCTACGGAAATGCCAAAACCTTCAAACTTCGCGTCTGCGGAGCCATTCACGTATCTGCGGGCTCGCAGATGCGCATTCCCCTACGCACCTATGTACCCTCCCCTGTCTGGCCTTGCCCGCTTCTGCGGCCTCCCTCTTTGCTTCTGCGGGCTTGCACCTGCGATTAAACTTCCGCAGGTGCGATTACATCAGCTGAGTCCAAACTTCAGCAGTCTTGCGACTTCAAAACTTGGTTTGTTAACCACCCGAAATTAACCCGAGGCCCTCGGGACCTCAATCAAACATACCAACAAGTCTTATAACCCCAAAAGAACTTAGTCGAATCCTCAAATCACCTCAAACAACCTCAAAATCGAATTACACACGGATTCAAGCCTAATGAACTTCGAAATTCCAAATTCTACAAACGACGCCGAAACCTATCAAATCACGTCCGATTGACCTCACATTTTCCACGCAAGTCATAAATGACACCACAAACCTACTCCAACTTCCAGAAATCCAATCCGACCCCGATATCAAAAAGTCCACTCCCGGTCAAACTTTTCCAAAATTCCAACTTTCGCTATTTCAAGCCTAATTCTACTCCCGACCTCCAAATCACAATCCGGACACGCTCCTAAGTCCAGAATCACCCAACGGAGCTAATGGGACCATCAAAATTCTAATTCGAGGTCGTTTACACATAAGTCAATATCCGGTCGACTTTTCCAACTTAAGCTTTCAATTAAGAGACTAAGTGTCTCAATTCACTCAGAATTCTCTCCGGACCCGAACCAACTAACCTGATAAGTCATAAAACAATAGTGAAACTCAAAAATGAGCAGAAAAAGGGGAACGGGGATACAACTCTCGAAATAACTAGTCGGGTTGTTACATCCCCCCTTAAACAAATGTTCATACTCGAACGGGTCTAGAAACATACCCAGAGTCTCAAATAGGCGTGGATATCTGCTTTGTATCTCCCGATCGGTCTCCCAAGTAGCCTCCTCAACGAGTTGACCTCTCCACTGCACCTTCACTGAAGCTATATCCTTTGACGGAAACTTTCGAACCTGTCAACCCAGAACAACCACCGGCTCCACATCATAAGTCAAATCACCATCCAACTGAACCGTGCTGAAATCCAAAACATAAGACGTGTCGCCAACATTCTTTCGGAGCATAGAAACATGAAATACAGTATGCACACTCGACAAGCTAGGTGGAAAAATACGTGAAGGTATTCCCAAAAACTAACTTAATATGATTGCTTGCAGGGATTGTTCAAAATGAGCAAAGGAGCCATAATCAACTCATAAAGGAGTCAAAACTTGAACAAAAACCAAAACTGGGCCAAGAGGTGTAGAACGCGGACCGCGACAAAAAAGTACGGCCGCGAAAGTATCAGTGCGGACGCGGCCATGATTTCGCGGTCCGCGATATGAAGAATCAGACAGATGGCTTTTTAGGCACAAACATGAATGCGGATCGCGACAAGAAGATGCGGCCGCGAAAGTACCAGCACGACCGTGATGGGAATTTCGCGGACCGCGATTGCTAAGGTTCAGAGAGTGCATAATTCAAGAAAAAATGAGAGGGGCGGCCCGCATCAAAGTTACACGGCCGCGGAAGTCTCTCACGCGGACGCGGTGGAAATTACGCGGTCTGCAAAACAAGGTTCAACCCTGGTCCAGATGTGAAGAAACGAGGACCGCGATCAGAATTACGCGGCCGCGAAAGCAAGTGTGTGGCCACGGTCAGAATTACGTGGCCGCAAAACTTCTGCAGGGGTAGTTTTATCCGAAAATTTCAGCTTAGTATAAATAGATCTTTTTGTCAATTTTACGTTATGTTATGTTTTTGCTAAGTACGTGAGATAGCTAGGTTTTCCTTTTTGGGCAATTTTGTACAAGATTTACCTTATAACATTAGATTTTCATCTTTTTATTTAGTATTATGGATTATATCTTCTCTTTATCTTTGATTTCTGCTATTATTATGAGTAGCTAGACCCATAGCTAGGATTGTGACTCAACTCTAGTATGGGTATATAATGGGCATTGAATTTTAGGGCTTGAATGTTTATGGGTTAGTGATATTTAGCCTAGTTCTTGCTAGAATTATAGAATTAGTGGTTGCAAACACTGATTCATGCCTTTATGATTTGGTCTCTTCTTGAGAAAGAGGGATTAAGTCTGGGAAAACTAGGCTAACAAGGAATTCGGATGAACTCAAAAAATTGATAGCCCCAATTAAAGGGTTAAACCTAGAGATAGTAATACCCGACTTGAGCTAATATCACATAACTTGCATGAATACCCATTTGGACTTGAGAAAGCCAACTTGGGTAAAATCACTCAAACTATCGAGAGGTATAGAGTGAGTACTTGGGTGTTATAGCTATATTATGATACCAAATTAATCAAGCTTGCCCTAGATTCTTACTACCCGTTAGATGTCCACCTAGGCGAAAGTCACCACCCTAGTCCTTTTAAACACTTGAAAACCAACATTTAAAATATTGTACTTAGCTTTAATCTTAGCATACAATAGAAATAAAAATAGAAGTAGAATCAACACCTTCATGTTTGGAAGTGCAATTAGGAACAAAACATGCATCTAGACTTAGATATAAACCTAATTCCAAATTAATTAACTCCCTGTGGATTCGATCCCGACCTTGTAGGGTAAAACTGCATCGACCATCCTCGCTATTCAATAGTAGTGCAGGCTTGGACCCAATCAATTTTTGGCGTCGTTGCTGGGGAGTTAGACGGTCTTAGCTATATATCTAAATATTTGTGTGTTTTGTTTTTCTTTCCTTCCATTTTTCTAATTTTTGTGTGTCAATTGCTTTTAGGTACCAAATGGCTCTTAACGAGGTCCTTGGACATATTCCTCAGGGGGAGGAGGTAGATGAAAATGAAGTAGATGAGGTTCATCTTGAACCTCAAGTACAAATAAGAGGCAGCCCGCCTCATGACAACGTTCCAAACCCTCCCCCACCTCCTCCAAGGGCAGCACACCAGGTGTTGCCCAATGAAGGCTACGCAAGTGCAATTGTCCCGCCCCGGATTCGGGCGAGCAAATTTTTAAATAACCAATGTCATGCTTACTCTATTGGAACAAAGGGGTTTCTTCACCGGAGCTCCACATGAGAACGCATATAAGCATCTCAAAGGTTTTATAGACAAATGTTGGGGTAACAAGCAAACGAATGTATCTGAGGACGCTTTGAGGTTAAGGCTTTTCCCATTCTCACTTAAAGGGAAGGCTTTGGATTGGCTTGAGAGGCTACCCAACCATTCCATCACCACTTGGGATGAGTTAGCCGAGAAGTTCATAGCAAAGTTCTTTTCTCCGGGACATATGGCAGCATTGAGAGATGAAATCCTTGCTTTTAGACAAGAGCCAAATGAACCATTACATGAGATTTGGAACGGTACCGGACAATGGTCAAAGAGTGCCCCAACAACGATATGACTGAAGCAATGATCCAGCAAACCTTTTATAGGGGTATCAACACAACTAACCAGTGTGTGGTGAATCAGCTCGCAGGGGGTAACTTCATGAACACGCCATATTCAGAAGCATGTGAAATATTAGATGAGATGGCAGACACCTCTTCAGCTTGGCAAAGTCGGGCCAACGTTCCTCAGGGTGACCCTAATGTTATCCACCTTCACAAGGAACTCCATGATCATGGACAAGCCATAGCAGAGTTGACAACTACCATGAATCAGTTAGCCAAGGCACAACATTAGCAGGTTCAGGGCCCAAAGAAAGTAAATACCATGGAAGGAGTGAATGTAAGGGTTAACAAGAGGAGACAAAGAGATCAACAAGTTCAACATAATCAGGATCAATTTGAGCAAAGTGGTAGTGGGTACAACCAAGATGACTCTTATGACGATCAAAGTGAAGAGGTTCAATATGTGAACAATTACCAAGGTCAATAGAGCAATGCTCCAAATTAACAACAGTGGAGATCACAGGGAAACAATCAAAATTGGGGAAACCAAGGCCAAGGGAATT
This sequence comes from Nicotiana tomentosiformis, assembly GCF_000390325.3. Taxonomy (NCBI): domain Eukaryota; kingdom Viridiplantae; phylum Streptophyta; class Magnoliopsida; order Solanales; family Solanaceae; genus Nicotiana; species Nicotiana tomentosiformis. Next base: position 117,632,675 of record NC_090815.1, on the reverse strand, counting down.
GGAATAGTGGTAACAATAACAATCCGAACAATTGGGGGAACAACAATCAAAATTGAGGGAATCAAGGAAATAGCCAAGGCAATTGGGGTGCCAACAATAATACTAATTGGGGAGGCAATGGAAACCAAGGGGGTTGGAACAACCATAATCAAGGGAACCGGGGGTCGGGCCCTCAAAGGCCCCCGATGTATCAACAACCCAACAACCCGCCTCCATATCCTTCACAAGGGCAAAGTTCTTCCAACAATAAGATAGGACGGATAGAAAGTATGTTCAAGCAAATGATGGAAAGAAACGCCAATTCTGATGCCCAAATAGCCTCCCACAATACTTATATCCGCAACTTGGAAGTACAAATGGGGCAAGCATTGAATACTCGCCCAAAGGGGGCACTACCAAGTAATATGGTAGTAAACCCGAAGGGTGGGAACAATACAGGCCATGTTATGGTGGTGACCACAAGAAGCGGTAGAGGTGGAGATGCAAATACCTCCAATCCAAGAAAGATTATGAATGATGATTTGGTTGTGCAAGAAGATGATGAGATCCAAGCCAATGATGAGAATGTGAATGATGAAGTGAGGATAGACATTTATGACACTGTGGAGGAAACACAAAATGATGTGAACCCGTCTAGGGAACACATGATAGACATACCGAAAACTATAGTGCACAAAGCCAAGGCCCCTTTGCCAAGGCCTCCGCCACCGTATCCTCAAAGGCTCGCAAAGCAAAAAAATGAGAACCAATTCAAGAAATTCATTGATATGATGAAAAGTTTGTCCATAAATGTACCTTTGGTTGAAGCTCTAGAACAAATGCCGGGATATGCCAAGTTCATGAAGGACTTGGTAACAAAGAAGAGATCAATGAACTGTGAGACAATCAAAATGACACATCAAGTGAGTGCCATTGTGCATTCCATGACTCAAATGATAGAAGATCCTAGTGCCTTTACAATTCCATACACTATCGGTAGTGCCAATTTCGCCAAAGCCTTGTGCAATTTGGGAGCGAGCATTAATTTGATATCATATTATGTGTTCAAGACATTGGGGATTGGGCAACCAAGACCTACTTCCATGAGATTGCAAATGGCGGACCAGACAATGAAAAGGCTGCTGGGCATTATTGATGATGTTCTAGTTCGGGTCGACAAGTTCATTCTTTACTCAGATTTTGTGATTCTCGACTGCGAAGTTGACTATGAGGTGCCAATAATATTGGAGAGACCTTTCTTAGAAATAGGGAAGGCATTGGTGGATGTGAAAGCTGGGGAGATTACCTTCCGGGTGGGCGATGAAAAAGTTGTATTCCACATGTTCAAGTCAATGAGGCAGCCTAATAGCAACGAAGTATGCTCTTTTGTGGATCTTGTGACGGAGGTGATTGTTGATGACACGAGTGCTATGATCAATGTGGAAGACCCTCTGGAAGCTGTGTTGTTGAATCATGAGGATGATGAGAAGGCAAGCTTGATAGAATGTGCAAACGCTTTGCAAGGAATAAGATCCTACACATATGGACCCCGTAAACTTTTCTTGGACCTTGAGAACCGGAAGACTATGCCAACAAAGCCCTCAATCGAGGAGCCACCAATATTGGAGTTGAAGCCCTAGCCTTCACACCTCAGGTATGAGTTCTTAGACCCTTGTTCCACATTACCTGTTATTCTTTCTCCGTGCTTAACTAGCGTGCATATAGATTCCACCCTTGCGGTGCTTCAAAGAAGGAAGAAGGCAATAGGCTGGACATTGGCGGATATTCGGGGTATAAGCCTCGTCTTCTGCATGCACAAAAGCATATTGGAGGAAGATGCCAAACCCTTCGTGGAACATCAAAGGAGGTTGAACGAGGCCATGCAAGAGGTAGTCAAGAAAGAAATAATCAAGAGGCTAGATGCAGGGGTTGTGTATCCTATTTCGGATAGTTCATGGACTTCGCCGGTACAATGTTTCCAAAAGAAGGGGGGCATGACTGTGATCACAAATGATAGAAATGAATTGATCCCCACAAGAACTATCACCGGTTGGAGGGTATGCATGGATTATAGAAAGCTAAACAAAGTGACCTGCAAAGACCATTTTCCATTGCCATTTCTTGACCAAATGTTGGATAGACTTGCCGGGCGTGCTTATTATTGCTTTTTGGATAGGTACTCCAGGTACAACCAGATTCTCATTGCACCTGAAGACCAAGAGAAAACCACCTTCACCTGTCCGTATGGCACATTTGCATTCTCACAGATGTCGTTTGGTTTGTGTAATGCACCGGCTACCTTTCAGCGGTGTATGATGGCAATATTTACGGATATGGTGGAGGACTCCCTCGAGGTGTTCATGGATGATTTCAGTGTTGTGGGGGATTCATTTGAAGAATGTTTGGATAATCTTGATAAAGTGTTGGCCTGATGTGAGGAGACCAACTTAGTGCTTAATTGGGAGAAGTGCCACTTTATGGTCGAGGAGGGCATTGTACTCGGCCATAAGATCTCCAAAAACGGTATTGAAGTGGACAAAGCAAAAATTGAAGTGATTTCAAAACTCCCTCCTCCTACTTCCGTCAAGGGAGTGAGGAGATTTCTTGGTCACGCGGGGTTTTACAGAAGGTTCATCAAGGATTTCTCAAAAGTGGTGAACCCCTTGTGCAAGTTGTTGGAAAAAGATGCAAAGTTTGTGTTCAATGATGATTGCATGAAAGCTTTTGAGCTTCTCAAGTATAGATTGACTACCACTCCCATCATTACCAAACCCAATTGGAGCTTACCATTTGAACTCATGTGCAATGCTAGCAACGTTGCGGTAGGAGCGATTTTGGGAAAAAGGATCAACAAAATATTTCATCTGGTTTATTATGCAAGCAAAACAATGAACGACGCCCAAGTCAACTATACAATGACCAAGAAAGAGCTATTAGCCATTGTCTTCGCCATGGAAAAGTTCCGCCCGTACCTCATGGGTACCAAAGTGACTGTGCACACTGATCACGCGGCACTTCATTATTTGATGAGTAAAAATGACTCTAAGGCTAGGCTAATGAGATGGGTTCTTCTTCTACAAGAGTTTGACCTTGAAATCATAGACCGAAAAGGGAGTGAAAATCAAGTGGCAGATCATTTGTCCAGCTTAGAAGAGGAGGAGCGGCCCCATGATGGCCTCGAGATTAATGATTCATTTCCGGATGAACAACTCCTCTCTGTGTCTGTGACTGGGATACCTTGGTTTGCCGATGTGGCTAACTTTCTTGTGACCGACATTGTCCCGAATGAGCTCTCTTCAAACCAAAGGAATAAGCTCAAACGGGACTACATGGATTATTATTGGGATGAGCCATATCTTTTCAAAATTTTCAATGATGGTGTTATCCGGAGATGTGTTCCGGAAGAAGAGAAATTGAGTATTCTTGAAGCTTGCCACTCCTTTCCCTATGGTGGTCACTATGGTGGGGCGAGAATTGCTACAAAGGTCCTAAGTTGTGGATTCTATTGGCCTACCTTGTACAAAGATGCTAGCGAGCTTGTTAGGCATTGTGATGAGTGCCAAAGAGCTGGTGGAATTTCTAAGAAGAATGAAATGCCTCTCACCACTATTCTTGAGATTGATATTTTCGATGTGTGGGGCATCGACTTTATGGGGCCATTTGTGAGTTCATGTGGGAACACTTATATTCTAGTTGTTGTTGATTATGTTTCCAAATGGGTTAAAGTTGTGGCTTTGCCCAACAATAAGGCACGGAGTGTGGTGGCTTTCTTAAAGAAAAATATCTTCACAAGGTTCGGCACCCCAAGGGCTATCATTAGTGATGGGGGTTCTCATTTTTGCAACAAAACCTTCGACACTTTACTTTCTAAGTATGGTGTCAATCATAAGGTGTCAACCCCTTATCACCCACAGGCTACTGGACAAGTTGAGGTCTCCAACAGGGAGATCAAGAGCATATTATCCAAGACTGTCAATGCAAACCGGACTGATTGGTCAAGGAAACTTGACGATGCTTTATGGTCCTATTGTACAGCTTACAAGACTCCAATTGGTATGTCTCGTACCGGTTGGTATTTTGGAAAGCATGCCATCTTCTGGTTGAATTAGAGCACAAGGCCATGTGGGCACTGAAGAATTTGAACCTTGAATAGGATGTAGCTGCCAATCTCCGGGTAGAGCAACTAAATGAACTTGATGAGTTCCGGTTCCATGCTTATTACAGCTCGTCCTTGTATAAGGACAAGATGAAGTACTTACATGATAAATATATCTGGAACAAAGAATTCAAGGAGGGTGACTTGGTTCTTCTATTCAACTCTCGGTTACGGATGATTCCGGGTAAACTCAAGTCAAAGTGGAGTGGCACTTTTGAAGTGGTGCATGTAACTCCGTTTGGTGCTATCGATTTGAAAAACAAAAATGATGAAATCTTTAGAGTCAATGGGCACTGAGTGAAGCATTACCTTGGCAAGATTGATAATAGCCACCTAGTGGCCTTGATCCATTTCAAATGATGATGGTAACATGCGTCGTGCCGCGACGTTAAATCAGGCGCTTCTTGGGAGGCAACCCATGTGTTTTTTTCTTTCTTTTGATTTTCTTCTTAGATTAGGCATTGTTTTGGATTAACTAGTTGTGAAGTGTATGTAGGAACTGGTTGTGCAGTGCAAGATTTTCACAGGGAAAAAATTTGGCTAAGTGTTGGAAGTTCGCGGACCGCGCCCAAAATTTCGCGGTCCGCGTGAGCATTTCGCGGCAACACATATTTTGTCCGCGGATGCATACTTGAAAAGAGAAAAATGCCAACTCTCTGAAGTTGGACTGTCAAAAATCCTTCAGAGATCGCGGCCGCGTTCCAATTTTCCCGGACCGCATTGAATTTCGCGGGCGCGGCCAAAATTTCGCGAACCGCACCCATGTGCTTGAAGTTGTTCTACATAAGGTGACATAGCGCGGACCGTGATAGAATTTCACGGCCGCACTCAGGTAAGGCGATGGGTTCCACAGTTAATTAGTATAAATAAGGGTTCTTTACATATTTTACACTTTTCGAACCCTAACATTTCACCGCACAAAAAGCACTGTTCATCCCATCCTGCGCTCAATTTTTATCTTATTCACATTAAGAGTTCATCTCCTACTACAATTTTACAACTGGTATGTTCAATTCCATGATGTGATTTTATCTTTTTCTTTTCTTTTCTTTTCTCTTTGTTTTAATTTTTCTTTGTTAGTTAGGGTTATATGCATGACATGATTTCAAATTAATGCTTAATTGATACTTTATTACATGTAGGTAGTGTTTATATGCCTAATGGGGGCTGGGGTTAGTAACTTTGCATGGTTAATTGAATTAATTTAAGCACACTTAGTGCAAAACCTAGTTATCAGTGTTCTTAGTGCCCATCTTATTTGAATTTCGCGGCAGCGATCCATTTTACGCGGCCCGCGATAGGGTAGGCGGCCGCGTTCATTTTTTTGCGGTCCGCGCTACCCCAGCTTTTAGTTACTGAGTTATTGCTAAGAGTTAGCAACCGCGGTCACTTCTACGTGGTCCGCGGCTGGTCCTTCGCGGCTGCGTTCAAGTTTTTGCGGTCCGCGCTTGTGAACTTCAAAGAGTCGATTATTTGCTTTCGCAACTGCGTTCATTTGTTTGCAGTCCACAATTGGTCATTCGCGGCCGCGTCTAATTTTTCGCGGTCCGTGTATGTCTAAGATTAGAGAGTCAGTAGTCTGAACCTGACCTCTTCGCAGCCGCATTCACTTTTCCGCGGTCCGCGATAGGCATTCCACGGCCGCGTCCACTTTTTTACAGTCCGCGATGCCTTGTTTTGAGAAGCACTGTTGTTCATTTCATATATACTACTTTAAGGCATGATTTAACCCCAATTCTAATGATCTTTCACTAATTGTGTGTTGCAGAAAATGGTGCAATCTCGTGGAGGAGCAGACAAATCAAAAGGGAGGGCAGAATCCTCCCGAGGTCGGGGCAAAGGAAAGCAGGCTTTGCCCTTAGCAGCTCAAAGAATCCTAAGCAAAAAGAAAACCCTCACTAGACCTCCTGCCGAATCATCAGACACAAGTGAATATCTCCCATCCCGGGAGATTTCTGAGGGGGAACCTACATAACCTCGACAAGAGGCCCAATCACAACCCTTTCGCCTAATCAATGAAGCTACCTCCTCTTCTGGGTCGTCCGATGACTCAGAGGGAGGTAGTGAGGCATCAGAGCCATCTTCCCTGCCTACTACAAATCCGGCCTCAACAGCTACTCCTATCAATGTAGATGAGTATGACGAGGTCCCTGATGATGGGAGAGGGGGTGATACCAATGTGGTTGGTCTTGCTAAATCAAGGAAGACCAAGGTACAGGCGGATAGATTCGTGAGCGAGAAAGAATACCTCAAATTCCGGGAATGGTGGCCCCAAAGGTCGCTCACCCTTGAGCGACACTTTATAGAAAACGATCTCCTTCGTCACAATCCAAATGTCAAGAGACAGTTTGAGGAGAGAAAAGTGTGGAAGTACTTCACCAGCAAGGTTCCGGATGCCAATGAGTACCTTGTCAAGGAGTTCTACTCAAATGTTGCCCACATCAAAAAGGGCACTATTGTGACAAAGGTACGGAACTTGAAGATACAGTTTGATGGCGACACCTTAAACAAATATGCCGGTTTTGAGGATTTGGAAGTTGTACAGTATTTGGAGAAGATGGACCTAGATGAAGTAGCCCAGCCTTGGCTAGCGGAAGTAATAGCCATCACAGGAACAACACCGGCCTGGCTCGCAGTTGGAGTCCTAATCGCCAGAAACACCCTCAGCTTTGAAGCCAAAGTGTGGTGCACATTTGTATGCAGCCGGCTTGATCCTAGCCACCATGATAGTGTCACCCCAATCTCCCTGGCGATCCTAATAGCTTTCATCATGGCGGGGTATCTAATCAATATGGGGAACCTCATGTCCCACCACATCTCCAAAGAAACCGAAAAAAGAGAAAGTTCCTACCCCTACCCTAGCTTCATCACTATATATCTCGAGGACCAAAGGGTAGAGGGGAGGCACTATGACACAAAGGTGAAGCCGAAGAAACCTTTCTCCTGGTATAGCCTCCAAGCACCGGACAACCCTAAAGCAAAGGGTAAAGCCACTACCTCCACTGGCCAGTCTGAAGAGCCAAGGGTAGTGGCCATCAGGTCAGAGCCTTCCACAGCAGAGGGACCTTTAGCTACCATGCCTCCTCCTTCATCCGGACCATCCAACACTGTACCACTACCTGTGCCCTCATCTTCTACTTACCCCCAGACTGCAATGCGGGTTTCTCAAACCTTATTCAGTATCAACAACTGGATGCAGGCAGCTACATCAAAGTTGTCTGTCTTATCCAGTGCATTAGCAGCAAAGTTAGCCCCATCACAACTTCAGTTACCTCCATCAGTGGAGGATTCATTGAAGGAGCTTCTGGACAACCAGAAGAAGCTCTTGGACAACCAAAAGAAGATCCTAGATACTTTGGATACTCATGGCAAGGTGATCAAGGATTTGGGCAAGCAGGTAAAGAAGATGAGAAAGACTCAAGCCTCGAAGGAGTCAGTGGAGAAGCTGAAGAAGGAGGTAGAGAAGTTCACTTCTGCTGGAGATATCCCACTTGACTTGCTTATAGAGGAGACTGCCCCAATAGCACATGTAGCAGAGCATGAGGCAGACAGAGCTCCAGTTAGAGGATTTGTGGTCCCCCAATTAAAGGATTTGGAGATCCAGTTAGAGGACCCGGAGGGAGCTGATGATCCTATGCAGTCCGAGGAACCCACTCGTGTGCCTGACCCCATGCAGACGGTGACCACATAGGGAGTTTTCTTTACTCTCTAACCCTTCCCTGATCTTATTTTGATATTAGCATTGAGGACAATGCTATCTTTTATTTGGGGGGTGGTTAATTTTGATTTGGTTATGATTTGATGACATTGGTATATAATAATTACGATACTATTTTTCACTTTCATAATTTTTCACTTTTGGTATGTATATAATTTTACCATTCGATGAATATATTCATCTCCATTTTGTATATATTCGTTTCACTCCATTATTGTACATATTCATTTTACGTTTCGTAGTTTACTTCATAACTTCTTTCGTATTTTTCCTCAATTGCTTAGCTTCTTATTTCCTTTAGTAGCTTATTTTTGAGTTTTTAGCTTCTTTTTACATTCTGCGTGATCAATAAGCTTTTGATTTTCTTAATGCCACGGTTCTTTCCAAAGGTGGATGTTGTGTGAACCGGGTGGCTCTTCCCAACGATGGATGGCATGACAACCTTCTTAAGGGATCGAGTCCGTTTACTTTTTGTTTTGGTGTATATAGTAGTAGTAATGAATAAAAGTGTCTCAAGCAGGCTTCACTTGGGACTAACACAATTACCTTTATCCGTTCTATAATGACCCTCTCTTGGCACCCAATCTTTTCTTAGCATTCATGATGAACAATTGGCAAAAGCATAAGTTTGGAGGAGAGACGAGTAATTTGAAAGTGATAAAAGGTTCAAAGAAGAAAAAGAATTGTTGAAAAGGAAAGGCAAAGAAAAGGAAGAAAAGCCAAAAAGAAATACGTCAAAAAGAAAGAGAAGGTTGAAGGGATTCAAAGAACATAATGATGAAAGGCAAGGAATGATGAAAAAAGGAGAAAAATGATTGTCATGAGTAAGAAAGAGTGACGGTTTGTCTCTCTAGTTCCCCTAAGGAAGAAGAAAAATGACTCAAAGAGTCAGGAAAGTATGAGCCGAAATGAGAAAATGGAGTGCTTAAGGAAAGATGAAACCATCATAGTTCATTATCTGCTACCTTAATCCAAAAGCCTTCATTACATCCCTGCTAAATCCCTATATGATTTCAAGTTGAGTGAGCTTACATTAGTGGTGATTTGCATAAGGGGCAAGCTTATGGTACTTACAGCCGGACTTGTGGCATTCTTTTGAGAGTGATGAGCGCACTTCTTCACAATCCTTGTTTTGAGGGTTACAGTCTAAAAAGCGAGATTTGCTCCTGGAGAGTAATGAGAAGGAGTTTGGGATCCACAATGACCTACGTGAGAGAGCGAGCTTCCTTGATAAATTGAGTCAACTCTTGATGCTCTAGTGTCACATTAGAACTATGGAACTCAAAGGGGCATAACACGACGTTGTTGATAATTCATTTGTGTTGAGGGTAATTGTTAGTCCCAATTGATGCTTGATGAAGTCACCTTAGGCCAGCTGAAATATCCTTTTTTTTTCTTGTGGAGGTGGGAATTACCTTATTTGCTTGAGGAAAAGCAAAAGCTTAAGTTTGGGGGAGTTGATAAGTAGGGATTTTAGCCTATTAATTGCTCTTTTTTACTTGTGTTTTGGGCCAAAAATGCGTGAAGGTATTCCCGGAAACTAACTTAATATGCTTGCTTGCAGGGATTGTTCAAAATGAGCCAAAGGAGCCAAAAATCAACTCATAAAGGAGTCAAAACTTGAACAAAGATCAAAACTGGGCCAAGAGGTGTGGAACGCGGACCGCGACAAAAAAAAGTGCGGCCGCGAAAGTATCAACGCGGACGCGGACATTATTTCGCTGTCCGCGATATGAAGAATCAAAGAGATGGTTTTTTGGGCACAAACATGAACGCGGACCGCGACAAGAAGATGCGGCCACAAAAGTACCAGCACGGCCGCGATGGGAATTCCGTGGACCACGGTTGCTAAGGTTCAGAGAGTGCATAATTCAAGCAAAAATGAGAAGGGCGGCCCACGTCAAAGTTACGCGGCCGCGGAAGTCTCTCACGCGAACGCGGTGGAAATTACACGGTCCGCGAAAAAAGGTTCAACCAAGGTCCGAATGTGAAGAAACGTGGACCGCAATCAGAATTACGCGGCCGCGAAAGCAAGTGTGCGGCCGCGGTCAGAATTACGCGGCCGCGAAACTTCCGCAGGGGTAGTTTTGTCCGAAAATTTCAGCTTAGTATAAATAGATCTTTTTGTCAATTTTAGGTTATGTTATGTTTTTGCTAAGTACGTGAGACAACTAGGTTTTCCTTTTTGGGCAATTTTGTACAAGATTTACCTTGTAACATTAGATTTTCATCTTTTTATTTAGTATTATGGATTATATCTTCTCTTTATCTTTGATTTCTGCTATTATTATGAGTATCTAGACCCATAGCTAGGGTTGTGACTCAACCCTAGTGTGGGTATATAATGGGTCTTGAATTTTAGGGCTTGAATGTTTATGGGTTAGTGATATTTAGCCTAGTTCTTACTAGAATTATAGAATTAGTGGTTTCAAACACCGATTCATGCCTTTATGATTTGGTCTCTTCTTGAGAAAGGGGGATTAAGTTGTGGAAAACTAGACTAACAAGGAATTGGGGTAAACTCAAGAAATTGATAGACCCAACTAATGGGTTAAACCTAGAGATAGTAATACCCGGCTTGAGCTAATATCACATGACTTGCATGAATACCCACTTGAACTTGAGAAAGCCAACTTGGGCAAAAATCACTCAAACTATCGAGAGGTATAGAGTTAGTACTTGGGTGTGATAGCTATATTATGATCCCAAATTAATCAAGCTTCCCTAGATTCTTACTACCTGTTAGATGTTCACCTAGGCGAAAGTCACTACCCTAGTCCTTTTAAATACTTTAAAACCAACATTAAAAATATTGTACTTAGTTTTAAGCTTAGCATACAATAGAAATAAAAATAGAAGTAGAATCAACACTTCATGTTTGGAAGTACAATTAGGAACAAAACACGTATCTAGACTTAAATATAAACCTAATTCCAAATCAATTAACTCCATGTGGATTCGATCCTGACCTTGTTGGGTAAAACTGCATCGACCATCCTCGCTATTCAATAGTAGTGAAGGCTTGGACCCGATCAACAAGCCAAGCTTGTAAGACACCTCCCCAATCCTCTAAAGTACCTCAAACGGCCCAATGAACTGAGGGATCAACTTGACCTTCTTCCCGAACCGCATAACACCCTTCATGGGTGAATCCTTCAGCATAACCTTATCCCCAACCATGTAAGACACATCACGGACCTTCCTGTCGGCATAGCTCTTTTGTCTAGACTGCGCTATGCGAAGCCGCTCCTGAATCAATTTAACCTTGTCCAATGCATCCTGAACTAAGTCTGTACCCAATAGCCTAGCCTCACCGGACTCAAACTAACCCACCGGAGATCTACACCGCCTCCTATACAAAGCCTCATACGGGGCCATCTGGATGCTCGATTGATAACTGTTGTTATAAGCAACTCCGCGAGTTGCAGAAACCGGTCCCATGATCCCCCAAAATCAATGACACATGCACGTAGCATATCCTCCAATATCTGAATAGTACGCTCGAACTGCCCGTCCGTATGAGGGTGAAATGTTGTACTCAACTCCACCTGAGTGCCCAACTCTCGCTGCACGGCTCTCCAAAACTGCGATGTAAATTGCATGCCTCTATCTGAAATGATGGAAACCGGCACACTGTGAAGGCGGACAATCTCTTGGATGTAAATATCAGCCAGACGCTCTGAAGAATAAGTGGTGCCCACTGGAATGAAGTGCGCGGACTTGGTCAGCCGATCCACAATCACCCAAATAGCATCAAACTTCCTCGAAGTCCGTGGGAGCCTAACTATGAAATCCATGGTGATCCGCTCCCATTTCCACTCTGGAATCTCTATCCTCTAAAGCAAGCCACCCGGTCTCTAATGCTCATATTTTACCTGCTGACAGTTAAGGCATCAAACTACAAACCCCACTATGTCCTTCTTCATTCTCCTCCACCAATAGTGTTTCCTCAAGTCCTGATACATTTTTGTAGCACCTGGATGAATGGAACTGTGGGCCTCCTCAAGAATCAACTCATGTAGCCCATCCACATTGGGCACACAAATCCGAACCTGCATCCTCAATACCCCATCATCCCCAATAGTCACATCTCTGGCATCACCGTGCTGAAACCTGTCCTTGAGGACAAGCAAATGAGGATCATCATACTGGCACTCTCTGATGCGATCAAATTAGGAAGACCGAGAAACCACACAAGCGAAAACCCGACTGGCCTCTAAAATATCCAATCTCACGAACCGGTTGGCCAAAGCCTGAACATCAACTGCAAGAGGTCTCTCTCCAACGGGAAGAAAAGCAAGACTACCCATACTCACTGCCTTCCTACTCAAGGCATCAGCCACCACATTGGCCTTCCCTGGATGATACAGAATAGTGATGTCATAGTCCTTTAGCAGCTCCAACCATCTCCGCTGCCTCAGATTCAGATCCTTCTATTTGAACAAGTGTTGGAGGCTCCGATGATCCGTAAACACCTCACAAGACACACTATAGGTAATGCCTCCAAATCTTCAATGCGTGAACGATGGAAGCTAGCTCCAAATCATGAACAGGGTAGTTCTTCTCATGAGGCTTCAACTGGCGCGAAGCATAAGCAATCACTCTACCCTTCTGCATCAACAAACACCCAATGTCGATCCGAGAAGCACCACAATACACTGTATAAGAGCCCGGAACTTACGGCAAAACTAGAACTGGAGTTGTGGTCAAAGCAGTCTTGAGCTTCTAAAAGCTCTCCTCGCACTCATTCGACCACCTGAAAAGAGGACCCTTTTGGGTTAATTTGGTCAAGGGCGATGCGATAGATGAGAAACCCTTTACAAAACGACAGTAATAACCATTCAAACAAGGAAAACACTGAATCTCCGTGGCTGAGGATGGTCTGGGCCAACTCCAAACCGCCTCTATCTTCTTCGGATCCACCTGAATACCCTCACTGGACACCACGTGCCCCAAGAATGCCACTGAACTGAGCCAAAACTCACACTTGGAGAACTTTGCATAAAGCTTCTCCTCCATCAACTGCTGCAACATGATCCTCAAATTTTGGGCATGCTTCTCCTGGCTACGAGAGTACACTAGGATATCATCAATGAATACGATAACGAACGAGTCAAGATAAGGTTGAAACACATTGTTCATCAGATGCATAAGCGTTGCTGGGGTGTTGGTCAGCCTAAAAGACATTACAAGGAACTCATAATGGCCATATCGGGTCCTGAAAGCTGTCTTAAGAATATCTGAGTCCCGAATCTTCGACTGATGATATCCTGACTGCAAATCAATCTTGGAGAACACCCTCGCCCCCTAAAGCTGGTCAAATAGATCATCAATATGCGGCAAAGGATATTTGTTCTTGATTGTGACATTGTTCAACTGCCTGTAATCAATGCACATTCTCATAGTACCATCCTTCTTCTTCACAAATAGAACTGGTGCACCCCAAGGTGACACGCTAGGCCGAATAAACCCCTTATCAAGGAGTTCCTGAAGCTGCTCCTTCAATTCCTTCAACTTTGTCGGTGCCATACGATACGGTGGAATAGAAATGGGTTGAGTGCCCAGCACCAAATCAATAACAAAGTCAATATCCCTATCAGGCGGCATGCCCGACAGGTCTATAGGAAACACATCCGAAAACTCTTGCACCACCGGAACAGAATCAATAGCAGAGGTCTCTGCACTAACATCCCTCACAAAGGCCAGATAAGATAGACAACCCTTCTCAACCATCTGCTGAGCCTTCAAGTATGAAATCACTCTACTGGGGACATAGTCTATAGAGCCTCTCCACTCAACCCTCAGCAACCCCGGCATTGCTAACGTCACGGTCTTAGCGTGACAATCTAGAACCGCATGACATGGAGACAACCAGTCCATACCCAAAATCATGTCAAAATTGACCATACTAAGCAACACGAGATCTACTTTGGTCTCCAGACTCCTAATAGTCACCACACATGACCGATATACTATATCCACAATAATAATATCGCCCACCGGAGTAGATACATAAACAGATGAAACTAGAGACTCATGGGGCATATCTGGATAATAAGCTAAATACGAGAACACATATAAATAAGTGGAACCAGGGACAAATAATACAGAGGCATCTCTGTGGCAAACTGAGACAATATCTGTGATCACAACATCCGAAGCAATGGCATCTGATCTGGCTGGAAGAGCATAGAATCGGGCCTGACCGCCAACTGATCAGCCTCCCCCTCTAAGGCGACCTCTAGCTGACTAAGCAGGTGGTGAAGTAACTGGTGCTGAAGCCGTAGTCTGACTCCTCCACTGAGCTGGACCTCCCGTAAGGCAGGGATAATATCTCTTGATATGGCCAAACTCTCCACACTCATAGAAACTCCCCGGTGCTGGTGGTGGGGACTAGAGGGGGCCCCGAGCACCGGGATAACTGGTAGAAGGACATGGCATAGACAAGCCCTGACCCGATAGAGCACGGAATGAACTCTGAGCTGGAAGTCACTGAGAGATGAGTGACCCTGCTGATAACTGTGTGAACCATAGCCAGATGATGCACCACGGTGAACTGGGCGAGACGTCTGAGCATGCATGTAAGGACGACCCCTGCCATGGTAGAACTGACCCCCAGAAGGAACACCGCTGAATCCACCCTGTCCACGAGGCCTCTTGGCCTCCCTCTCAACCCGCTCCTGGCTGCGAACCATCTCAATTTGATGAGAAATGTCGACAACCTCATCAAAAGTAGCACCAGACACTCTCTCTCTAGTCATAAGCAATGCAGCTGAAAAGTGAGGCCATATATGAACCTACTAATCCTCTCCCTGTTGGTGGGAACCAACCAGACAACATGACGGGCCAACTCAGAAAATCTCATCTCATACTACGTCATGGACATATCACCCTGACGAAGCTGCTCGAACTACCTGTGCAGCTCCTCTCTACAGGACTGAGGCACGAACTTCTCTAGGAAGAGAACGGAGAACTCTTGCCATGTAAGGGGTGCTGCGCCGACCGGCCTATGCCTCTGATAAGCCTCCCACAACTGAAGGCAGCCCCAGAGAACTGAAAAGTAGTGAATGAGACCCCACTGGTCTCCAGAATACCTGTTGTATGGAGAATCCTCTGACACTTGTCCAAGAAACCCTGGGCATCCTCCGCCTCTGTACTACTGAAAGATGGAGGTTGGAGTCTCTCAAACCTCTCCAATCACCGCTGCTCATCATCAGACATAACAGGAACCACATGGGTCTGAGCAGCTGCAACTGGTTGAGCTGGTAGTGCCCCGGGTATTTGAAGTCCCTGTACTACCTGATCTGGAGTACGGGCAGCAGGGGTATGAGTACCTCCCCCGGCCTGAGAAGTGGTAGGTGCGGCCTGAGCCGAAACCGCCTGAGAAAGGCCGGTGAAACTTTCATAAACTGAGCTAAGGCCTCCTGAAGGCCTAGAATCACAATGGGCACAGGCGGTGCCTGAGCTGGTCCCACAGGCTCATCCACAACTGGAAGTTGCTCCTGAACTGGGGCAGCTGGTATATCTGCAGGTACTGCCCTGGCTTCTGTGCGAGCTGCACCTCTTCCCCTACTGCGGCCCCTACCAAAACCTCGGCCTCTCACGGCCCCGACTGGTGGTACTGGTGGCTATCCACCCTGCCCGATAGTATGCGTCCTCACCATCTGTTAGAGAATAGAACAACAAAAGTTTAGTTACCATAATCAACAGATTTGCGCGACAAGAATTCAAGAATGTGAAGTTTCCTAAGGGTTCGGCAGCCTCTCGAAGATAAGTATAGACGTCTTTGTACCGATCCGCAAGACCCTACTAAATCTGCTCATGACTCGTGAGACCTATGTAACCTAGGCTCTGATACCAACTTGTCACGACCCAAAAAACAACCGTCGTAATGGTGCCTATCGTGGTACAAGTCAAGCCACTACTCAACTATCTTAACACAGTAAAAGCATTAAAATTTTAGACGGAAGCAATTAATATTTAAGAAAACCTTTTAGGAGCAGAAACAAACCCGCTACACAATATAATCTATCTCAAAACCGGGGAGTCATCGAGTACATAAGCATCTATACCAGGAACATTCTAATACAATGTCTAAGGAATAAGAACTGAATTCGATAAAGATAATGAAGGAGAGCCAAGGCATGTGAACGCCATGCAGCTACCTCGATAGTCTCCGGGATCAGCTGCTCAAATATTAACACCCGCTATGACCGGGAACACCTGGATCTGCACACGAAGTGCAGGGTGTAGCGTGAGTACAACCAACTCAGTAAGTAAAAATAATAAATAAGGAACTGAAAGATAGTGACGTGTTATGCAGTTATAGTTCATTATCAGTAATCTCAACAAGAAAGTAGAACTGCTTTCAAATTCGGATGTTTAAGTCAAATGAATTTATAAATGCCAAGTTCGAGAAAAATCCTCATACAATATCCCTTAGAAGTTTTAAAACAATGACATATGACAACTATGTACAACAACAATGGAAGCAAATACCGCCTCTCAGGGCAACAGTCACTCAATCTTTCTCAATAGCTCATCACTCTGCTCTCGGCACTCAACACTCACACTCAATAGGTACCTGCGCTCACTAGGGGTGTACAGACTCCGGAAGGGCTCCTTCAGCCCAAGCGTTATATCATTGCGGCGTGCAACCCGATCCTATATAAATAGACATAAGGCTCATTGCGGCATGCAACCCGATCTATATGTATATACATCCCTGAGGCTCGTTGCGGCGTGCAACCCGATCCATATATATAGCCCTAAGACTCGTTACGGCGTGCAACCCGATCCATATATACAGCCCTAAGGCTCGTTGCGGCATGCAACCTGATCCATATACATACATATAGCTCACAACTCGGCACTCAGGCCCTAACTCAGTCACCAACCTCTCCAGTCTCTCGGGCTCTCAGAACTCACAAAAATCAGCCCAAACAAAGATAATATAATGTATCAGCAAGAAACAAGAAGAGACTGAGATATGATACACAAGTAAACCGTGATTGAGTACCAAACAACAATCAGCAATTAATTCAACGAGTACACGACCTCTGTGGGTCCCAACAGTGTAGTCACATAGCCTAAGCATGACTTCTAACCTAATTTGCAGTTAAATTTCTATAACACATGGAGAGCATATAGCTAACAACAAGGTATTCAACTTTACAGTTCCACGGAATGGACCAAGTCACAATTCCTACAGTGCACGCCCACACGCCCGCCACCCAGTATGTGCGTCACCACCAAACAATCATATAACAATAAAATCCGGGGTTTCATACCCTCAGGACCAGATTTAAAACTATTACTTACCTCAAACCGGGCAAAACTCTACTCCAAAGTGCCTTTGCCTCTCGAATCGGACTCCAAACACCCCGAATCTAGACATAAGCAGTACAATACAATTAATATAGGCTAAAGGAATCAATTCCATAAGAAAAATACGAAATTATAAGCCAAAATCCAAAATTGGCTCAAACCGGCCCCCGGCCCCACGTCTCGAAATCCGACAAAAGTCATAAAACCTGAAAGCTCATTCACTCACGAGTCTAAAACTCTAACCATACCAAATTTATCAAAATCCGACACCATTTGGTCATCCAAATCCCCAAAATTCACTCTCCAATTCTCTAGCCCTAAACCCCCAAATTTCATCTCAAAAACTCACCAACTAGGCGTAAAATCAGTGGAAAAACATCATTATTGAAGATAAATAGACACAAGGAGCTTACCTCAGTAATCACTTCAAAATCCCTCTAAAAATCCTCCAAAATCTGAGCTCAAACTAGTGAAAATGGTGAAAAATCTCGAAGTCCCGTATTTATATGCTCTGCCCAGGCCTTTCGCATCTGCGGCCTCTCATGCGCACTTGCGGAACCGCTTCTGCGATTATACCTCTGCTTCTGCAGAAACCACTTAAGCTACTGGGCTCGCACCTGCGCTCCAGGTCTTGCACCTACGGAGACGCTTCTGCGGCCCTTCGTCCGCTTCTGCGGAAATGCCCAAACCTTCAAACTTCGCGTCTGCGGAGCCATTCACGCATCTGCGGGCTCGCAGATGCGCATTCTCCTACGCACCTATGTCCCTTGCCCTTCTTGGCCTTGCCCGCTTATGCGGCCTCCCTCTTCGCTTCTGCGGGCTCGCACCTGCGATTAAACTTCCGCAGGTGCGATTACACCAGCTGAGTCCAAACTTCGGCAATCTTTCGACTTCAAAACTTGGTCCGTTAACCACCCGAAATCAACCCGAGGCCCCCGGACCTCAACCAAACATACCAACAAGTCTTATAACCCAATACGAACTTAGTCGAATCCTCAAATCACCTCAAACAACCTCAAAACACGAATTACACACGGATTCAAGCCTAATGAACTTTGAAATTTCCAAATTCTACAAATGACGCCGAAACCTATCAAATCACGTCCGATTGACCTCAAATTTTGCACACAAGTTATAAATGATACCACGAACCTACTCCAACTTCCTAAAATCTAATTCGACCCTGATATTAAAAAGTCTACTCCCGGTCAAACTTTTTTAAAATTCTAAATTTCACCATTTCAAGCCTAATTCTACTCCTGACCTTCAAATCACAATCCGGACACGCTCCTAAGTCCAGAATCACCCAACGGAGCTAACGGAACCATCAAAATTCTAATCCGAGGTCGTTTACACATAAGTCGACATCCAGTTGACTTTTCCAACTTAAACTTTCAATTAAGAGAATAAGTGTCTCAATTCACTCTGAATTCTCCGGAGCCGAACCAACTAACCCAATAAATAATAAAATAATAGTGAAACACAAAAATGTGCAGAAAAAAGGGAACGGGGCTATAACTCTCGAAACGACCGGTCAGGTCGTTACACAATAATTATTCATAAAATAACAATATATACTTTACTAATTTTTTAGCACATAAATAAACTAATCCGGATAAAAAAATAAAAAAACTAAATCACAAAACGATCACAAAAAACATACAACTGAGTAAATAACAACTAATAAGCATTTTATGTTCATCAGTTTTACCAAAAAGTAAGTCGGAATACTTCGATTTAAAATTTTTTGTAATGTAAAAATTTAATAATTTGGGAGCCGAAACGAGCAATAGACGATATTCACTACACGACAACGCCTTGGATCCGGTGTTAGCTTGCTAAAATACGTAGAAGACACAATTTTTGGGGGACGGGTGGGCTCCAATGGAGTTCTTTGGTTAAAAAATGGTGTGTGTGTGCAGGGGGGGGGGGGGGGTAACCATTTTTTCAACTTCGGCTTAGGTCTGGTATATAGTATCCTACATATGCGCTATATATATATTTTGCCCGTCAATTTAAAATTTAAATTTAGCGCATTTAACACATGCGCTATACCTTAACGTACAAACGTGTTGTTAAAGTATAGCGCATTTAAAAAATGCGTTACATATAAATCGATTATCGGTTGTTGTTTCCATCTATTTTTGTGTTTTGAATCCAAAAAAAAGCAATATTTTGATTTTGGACTCAAAAGATAGTGGATGTCCACCTTTAACCGAATAGCTCGATGACTTTTGTTTCAAGAACATGTGAGGGAAAAATCAATTATTTTCACATAACACCACTAGAATCATCAATTATATTTTTTCCAAAATTGAAAAACCACTCTGTTAAGTACTTTTCAGTTATTGAAAAAAACTAAAAAACTTTTGAAATCTAGCGCAACTTCAACTGAATTACTATGTATGAGAGATTGACATCTAGTTCGGAATAATCTAGCGGTTATAATAATTATTATTATTAAAAAAAAAAACTTGTAGAGTGGAATATTAATGGTTAGTAAGATGGAGGTTGGGCTCGCCTACTTGTGTCGACACCTACAAGTCAATGCCAACCAAACCTTTCGAAAAATGAATTTAAATAATCGCGCGCTCAACTGTTTAAATTAAAAATAATTGACGGATATATATATATATATATATTTAATTTTATATATAATATATGTAACCGTGTATAATCACTGTATAATTTATGTATATCTGCTAAGAAAAGTAAACAGTAAATCTGGCTAATTATTACTCCCTCGTTTCAATTCAGATGAGGTAGTTTGACTAGGCATGAAGTTTAAGAAAAAAAAGAAGACTTTTGAAACTTGTGGTCTTAAAAGTATAAGGGGTAAAAATTTTATGGGGCCATGATATTTTTGTGGTTATAAAAGCTTCTCATTAAGGGTAAAATGGGTAAAATGAAGAGTTTAAGTTGAATTATTTCCAAATTTAGAAATGTGTCATATTTGGAACAGACTAAAAAACAAGGGATGTTTTCCTCCCTATACAATATTTGAAACCTATTTACCAAAATTTTTCTAATTTTATATATTACCCGTCCTAAACAAGAATTAGTTACAAATTATATATAATCCATTATTAGTATCTTAAATTAGGGAATTTAGTTACATTCTTTTCAATACTCCCTACTCCTCTTTCAATAAGGAGATTAGCGTATGGGACGGTACTGAGTCAGCATTTTCCGTTCCAAATTCATTACTGGGACGGGAAGGATCTTTGTATCAATATTTTTGCTGAGGTGGCTGATAATTTGTGGACTTAATAGCTAGGTTTGCAGTATAAAATCAAGATTGCATCAATTGTAATGTAGTCTCTCGACTGTGTTGCAGTCCCACCTATTATACTAATAATGTCGAGAATTGATCAACACCCTACTACTCTCCATTCTGTTAATTAACCTTGTGAACTTGGATATATTAGTACGTCCAAGTATAGACCCTTTTGATGTGTCATCGGAGATACTTTGATTGTAGCCGTGAAGATTTTTTAATTCTTATCTTAATTGTTGTATAAAAAACTGTTATATCATATTACCAAAATTTTAAGAGATGAAGTCGCTTTTATTTTCTTGCAAACTTTACTTTTTACGAAGAGTTCCAGTTCGATAAGATTTGAAGTCTATAGTCAATTAACTTTGAGGGCTGAAACGTGTACACCATGAATCAATGCACATGAGTCAACTGAAATATTCCTGCTACAATATTCATGTTTTTCATACAACTAATTACATATTATACATCTTATTTGCAAACTTATTTACAACTTTCATACAACTAATTATATATTATATAACTTATTTACAACTTATCTACAACTTTCATACATTATTTCTACTCAGTTAAATACAATTACAATATATCATACAACTTAAATATAATTTTTATACAATTTTTTTGCAATATGTCTTTTATATATTTTGTATCTGATTTATACATAGTAAAAACAAATTTCATACAACTAATTATATATTATACAAATTATCTACAACTTTCATACATTATTTCTACCCAGTTAAATATAACTACAATATCATACAACTTAAATATATTTTTTATATAATATGTCTTTTGTATATTTTGTATCTGATTTGTATATATTTTGTATGTGGTGTGTGCCTCCTCCTCTCTAAAATTCCAATAAAAACTTACTCTCTTAATACAATTTTGATACATATCAACAATTTTATATAAAAGATAGTATTGATAACTTAAATACAAATTTTATACAATGATTCATACATTATACAACTATTTTTCAACTTTCATACAACATTCAAATAAAAAAATATATATAACTACAACAGAATACAATTTACATTCAATTATAATACAACTTTACTACAATTTCGTAAGTATATTGTATGTCATGTGCTCTTCTTCTTCTTCGAGTTTCAATATGAAATTCAGCCAAAATCAAGTCTAATCTTCACCAAAACACCCTCAAAATTAAGATATAAACTCCAAACAATATTTTCAATTGTTTGCAACAACACCCAATCCAAACAAATAATGATTTTTGAAAACGCAAATTTGATTTCAAAGTTTCAAAGCTTTTTAATGGCTGTCAATGGTGGAGAGTCAAACATCTTCAAAATTTATTGATTGACAATTTCAATTTGAACATCAATTGTGCAACATGAAAGAAAATTGCTAAATTAAAATGATTGAAATCCATTGATTAATTCCATTAAAATTCTATACAACAAGAAAATATAAAAAAACAGAGAACATCAAATGAAGAAAAATTAGGGGGAAAACAGAGAAAGGAGAGTGTGTATATATATGATATATATATATATATATATATATATATATAAGAGAGAGAGAGAGAGAGAGAGAGAGAGAGAGAGAGAGGGGGGGGGGGAGAGAGAGTGGGCAAGTAGAAAGGGATAAGGAGATAACTGTTATTCCTTATTCAATTCCTAATATAAAGGGATACTCATTTAAAACTTATTTGTATATAATTAGTAAATTGTATATGATCATGTAATTAAATTGAAACTTGAGTATGGAGGGTAATAATGTTTCAAATATTGTATAGGAAGGTAAAAATCCCAAAAAAAAATATATCATCTAATTTGAAACGGAGAGAGTAGTAAAAAAATTCCAACTTCTTATAGCAGGCCCAAACTGGCAAATTGTCAAATGCTAGATCCTGGATAATGTTTGTGCGTCCTACAATGAGTTTCTATATCTCAAAGCTTGAATGTTAGCTATTTTTGTGACAAGCTTTGTGGTAGATTATCCATTTATGCTTTAATAAGTTGACAAATCTATAAAGATTGATCAATTAAAGCAGTTGGTCGTGCTAAACGTTAGTTTAATGCTCGTGTCCAAATAAAACAGGCCACTTTAACTGGGACAGATAAATCGTGTAATATAGTAAGAAAAGCGAGATTAATTAAAGTAACTAATACTAATATAAACTGTTGATCCGTTGTTTATTTTAGTAAGCAATGTTTTGGAATGGATCACATGGGGATAAATTTACAAAATATTCTGAACAATTCAATGATTCACAGCGTTGTGATAAAGATAAACTGATTGTCGTCGACTTTAACATATTTGTATGTTTACATCCAACTAATATATATATATATATATATATATATATATATATATATATATATATATAGGCGGATTCAAAATTTAAACTTTATAGAGTTCAAGATCCTAAGATCTTTAAAAATATGAGTTTAAAACTTAATATTCGTATTATTTTCAAGATTTTTCATATATATATATATATATATATATATATATATCGTTCATGTTCAAAATAATTAAATAATGGTTCAAATGGACTCACCCAACACTCTAAACCCTCTCTGCGTACATAAAACAAAATACAACATGCATAACTTAAGCTTCTTTTTTTTTTCAGATTGAAATTAAGCATATCCAGACATAGATCACACACGTCACACGTGTGTATGCTATTAAATGTCTCAACAGAAAATTTTTGGCGAGGGAAAATAGAATATAAAAACAAAGAAGAGACGTGAGTAGCATTACATTGGTCCATCAATACAACAGGAGAGAAGTCAGAATTGCAATATGAACTTGACTTTTTTAGAATTATTATATATTTCTCATAAACAAACGATTTGCATATTTAAGTAAGCATAATTGGATGTCAAAATACCTCTTTCTAGATCAATTAGCTAATAAGAAATGATTAGGCCATCTTGTTATGTTTTAAATTATTTTTAATAATTTTAGACACAAAAGAATCATTCGAAGACTCTTTATGTTTATCAAAGGGAACCACCTCGTTTGGTTTTCTAGAACAGGTATAATTTTTTTACTGCGCTGACGAAAACTGCTGAGAAAGAAAGAGGATAACAAATTATAATAAACCTTTTTCGTTCCCATTTCAAAAATTGTGAGTTTCACGTTCATGCAATTAAAAAAATAAGGTTAAAAAACTAACAACATCCAACACTTAAAATAAAAACAAAAAAATTAACATAAAATTATAATCAAAACCAATTTCTTTTATTATGCTAGTATCTAAGAAATGCAAATAATACTTGTCAAACAAAAAACAAAGAAAAAGAAAAATTACCCGAAAAGCCCTGTTCTATTGCGGTAGGCCTGGCCTTTTTTGACTTGTCAGATTGTATGCTGAAGTGACGACAATCCGACCATTTCAAGACTTGACCCATTCTCTAAAGAATATTTTGGGCCCATATCCAGCCAAAGATTTCATGGGCTTATCTATTCAGAATGGATAATTTGCACAAATAGAACACTTAGGTGCTACTATTAATTTTTTAACCCCATTGTTTTCCATGGGCAGAACTTCAAGTTTAATAAGTGTTGCCCCTCTCTTGTCCCATGGGCAATACTTTGGGAGAAATTTAAAAAATAGCCAGATTTACAAGTGGTAATTGAAAAATAGCCACAGTTTCAAAAGTAATCGAAATTTAGTCACTTTTCATGTAAAGATAAATCTGAACAAAAATACTGTTCAAAATCTAAAAAATATTCCAGCATAATATGCTGGAGTTCCAGTATACTATGCTGGAACTCCAGCATAATATGTTGGAGTTCCAGTATAATATACCAGTCCAGCATAATATGCTGGAAGTTCATACACATGTGCTCCTGAACTTTCCGTGTATTGGAGTTCCAGCATAATATGCTGGAAGTTCAGACACAGGTGCACCAATCTCCAGTATATTATGCTGGACCGATCCATGTTGCAATAAAATAGTGACTATTTATTAATGACTTTGTAAATACTGGCTATTTTTGAATTACCAGTCCGAAAATTGGCTAGTCCGTACTATTTTTACCAATACTTTTAGGGATCTTTACACATATAGCTGGCCATATTTACTGTTTACTTTTTCTAGCTATATACTTATATTATACAATGTTTATACGTAATTATACATATAGAATATATAAATTAAGCATATATTATACCTCCACCGACTATTGTTAGTTTAAGTGGTTGGATGTGATGCTACTTGGGTTAATTCTTCTACTTTTTACTTTTGACCTTAAAGAATTGCTCATGTGGCAAGGGAGGGTCAAAAAATCAAAATCATCCATTTTCAAGGTCAATGTAATTCCTTTTTAAGAATCTGGAATAACAGAGGGGTTAAGACTGAAGAGTGATGGGCATCAGAGATGATGAACAGAGACTTCTCTCTCTCTCTGCAACACAGTTCCGCGCCTTCCAATTGCACTAGCTGACTGGCCCAAATAACATATTTGGACTCTTGCCAACTTTAGCACATCCCTTCACTGAGCTTTGGGATCCATCTCATATTTGTATGGGAAGAATTATCATAAATAGCCATCCACTCAACCGCTTAAACTAAATATAACTAGTATATATATAATTTGTGTGTAATCTTGTATAATTAGTACATAAATTTATGTATACCGGCTAGAAAAATAAACACTGAATCCAACCGGTTATTTATGTAAAGATCATGGCTAAACTCACATCTGATTCACTCTTTTATCATATGGACGAATGATTAATTGATTGATTACTTCCTCTGCTTAATAAATCCAACGTTGTTTGGTTGTTAAAAGAAACCGCTTTTCGTAAATGGAAAATTTTCTTCTCTGCGAAGTCTATACTAATATACCTTTACCATCTTATACTATTTCAAACTTGATTTGACATCTGATTTTTCTTTTTATATTCAACTCATCATTTTAAAATCTGTTTACGTCAAAATGTTTTCACCTCTTGTATTATTCTACTCTAGGAGAAATTAATATTATAGTTGATAATGTGATACAAAGATTAATTAATAATATTTCTAGTTTATTCTGTTTCAGTTTCAAATGGTGAAGCTCTTGAAAGTCATGGTGTGCACGTTTCAGGTATCTTTAATCCATTAGCATAAAATCACAGGTTTAACTCAAAGACAAAATCAGCCCCATTTCTTATAGCTAATTTCTCAATATATTAATGTTCTATTTAGTTTCAATCCTAACCTTGGTTTGCTATTAGATTTTAGACGTATATCTTTCCTAAAGTAGGTGACTGATTTGAAGTAGTATTAAATAAAATTATAGTATTTCTTTGCCAGAAATAATAGACAAGTAAATAAGTATGACAATGACACGAATAAATAATGTGATCACGAGAATACTAAGCAAGCTTGGATAATCTTCTATCTTGTAAGTTTATGCATTACTTTTACAATTTATATGTTATGTGGGTCTGGTTTCCAATTAATTATAAAGAATAGTTCCTTGTCATTTTTTTATACTTTGATTTTCCAATTTAAGTAGCATGCTCTATTACTTCTATCGAGAGTTAGTTCTTCGTTAAACAAATACTCAGATAAAAGAATTTGTATGCTTTTCGATGTTTCTCGTTTCATTAGACTAGTTCACTTAAATTGTATTTATCTGTGTATGGATCTCTAATTCGACTTAAATTTTAGAAAACTTATCTACTATTAAAATGAAATGAAGTAATGAACTTGGTAAAGCTTAATGAACATAAAGAATTCATGAGATCAACTTCGACTGATTTGGAATTGAGGCACAATTAAATAATTAAGTAGAAACCACCAGAGGAGAGAAAAATAAGGATCTTCCCATCGAAATACTTTTGGATGCTCAACTCACACCTAACTTAATAAATATGGCCTTGTAAACTAACAATATAAGATTGCCTTTGCAATGGTAAAAAATTGTCAAAACCGTTGATCCAATTAAGTTGATCGATCAAAGGTTCCTTCTTTTTCCAGGATTTAACAACATTGCATATTGGAAAAATGATGAGAGAAAATGAAAGCCAACAACCATATAGGTAAAGTATGGTAGTGCCATATTTCCGTATCAGCCTTCTCTTTCTTTTGTATTTCTATTATTTGATGATGCCATAGTCATGGCACTTTAATTAAAAACGACATAAAACATCCTTGATTACTTGAAAAGCAAATTAAAAAGATATACTAATATTAAGTGAAGCATGCAATTCTTCCCGTGCAAGAAAGAGTCGGTTATAAGAAGTATATTCAGAATCACATGTAGATAAGTATCGGAAGTACGTATCTTGCTGTCACTATAGCAAATTACATTACATCAACCAATAAAATTCAGTGGCTGTGCAAGAAGTCTGTACGGGGTTTGGTCGAACCCGGTAATTTTTACTCAATCAATATATTTGCGTTAAAAAAATTCATTGAATATCTATAAATATTAAATTTAGAATCTAATTATTAGCACCTGACGTTGTCGTTTTAAAATTCAAAACTCATAAAGTTGAATTTCTGGCCCGCATCCGATAAAATCTCAAGCTTTACTAATAGATCTCATCTAATCTGGTTATGATATAGGGCAATTTGTTTGACTTTAACATAAATCTTTAACTTGAAGGTAGA
Organism: Nicotiana tomentosiformis; assembly: GCF_000390325.3. NCBI lineage: Eukaryota > Viridiplantae > Streptophyta > Magnoliopsida > Solanales > Solanaceae > Nicotiana > Nicotiana tomentosiformis. The sequence goes on along the minus strand of NC_090815.1, from coordinate 117,605,622 downwards.
TTAAAGAAAACTAAAAAACTAAGTTTTCAGGGAACGTGGCCGCATAAGTACATTGTCTGATTTATCCTAAGGAATTGAATATAGGAATATGAAATATATCATTTCGTATTTGTTTATATCTAATCTAATATTAGCTTACGGAAAAGGTAGAAAAGGTTGTAACTTTTATTTGAGACAAGGGGCATCAAGATCATAGACGGGGCAATATATGGAGATGACTAGGGGTAATGGTGTAAATAGGTCAAGTTGGTTCGGGTTTTTCAATTACCAAACTAAATCAAGTGTGTCGGGTTATTAAATTTAAATACCAAACTAAACCACTAAAAGTCGGGTTTTCTAATCTCGATTTTTTTGGGGGGGGGGGGGTGGGGTTTGGGTTTTCGGATTTTTTTCGGGTTTTTTTCATAAAGTTTTTATGGCAAAAAATATAGAATTTGTGCTCCAAATATTTTTTTTTATCCAAGTAAGACAAAACTATATAAGGTATTTTTAAAAAAAATAATATTAAATATGAGATGATTCATGAAATTGTACTAAATTATTCAATAATAAAGATAATAAAATCGCATAAAAATATTAATAATAAACCATAATAAAAATGAACATAATCTAAAATTACAAAGTTGCTAAAATAAGTACGACTAATAAGTACTATTATTTACATAAGTAAACACTAAAAAAAAGTTATGCATTTTATCTAAACCATTGAATAATTAAATTGAATGTCGTTTGTTAACATTAGTATTGATTTGATTTTGGTTTGAATTTTATTTGAGTTACTAACATTTATGGAATAAAAATTTTATTGGAGCATTCAAAAATTATAAGTCCAAACTTGAATTAATACATTAAAAGATAAAACTATGGAAGTTTTTAAGAAATATTTATAAATTATACTACAATAAATACTTTTATGTATTAGATATATTTAAAATTTCTATACATGTAATGTCGGGTTGGTTTGGTTGCGGTTTGATTTTTTTTAGTTAAAACCAAACCAAACTGTGAGAAAGCACGAGAGAAAATATATTATTGATATTAGATACTCAATATAATATAAGAGGTCTTATTTATAGTTATAGTCTACAAAGTACATATTACTCTCATTCCAATGTGGGACTATACATAACTAACACTCCCCCTCAAGCCGGTGCATACACATCATATGTACCGAGCTTGTTACACATGCAACTAATACGAGAACCAGTAAGAGACTTAGTGAAAATATCTGCTAATTGATCATTCGACTTTACAAACTTTGTAACAATATCTCCTGAAAGTATTTTTTTTCTCTGATAAAGTTACAGTCAATCTCAATGTGTTTAATCCTCTCATGGAACACCGGATTTGACGCAATATAAAGAGCAGCTTGGTTATCACACACCAGTTCCATCTTGCTGATTTCTCCAAACTTTAACTCCTTGAGCAACTGCTTGACCCAAACTAACTCACATGTTGCCATAGCCATGGCCCGATATTCGGCTTCGGCGCTAGATCGAGCAATTACATTCTGTTTCTTGCTCTTCCACGAGACCAAATTACCTCCTACTAGAACACAATATCCAGACGTAAAACGTCTATCAAAAGGTGATCATGCCCAATCAGCATTTGTGTACCCAACAATCTGCTCGTGGCCTCGATCCTCGAATAGTAATCCTTTGCTTGGAGCTGACTTTATATACCGAAGAATGCGAACAACTGCATCCCAGTGACTATCACGGGAAGAATCCATAAACTGACTTACAACACTCACCGGAAAAGAAATGTGAGGTCTAGTCACTGTGAGGTAATTCAATTTACGAACCAACCTCCTATATCTCGTAGGGTCTCTAAGAGGCTCTCCCTGTCCAGGCAGAAGCTTAGCATTCGAATTCATAGGAGAGTCAATAGGTCTGCAACCTATCATTCCAGTCTCCTCAAGAATGTCTAAGGCATACTTCCACTGTGAAATAACAATACCTGAGCTAGACTGAGTGACCTCAATACCTAGAAAATACTTCAATCTGCCCATATCCTTAGTCTGGAAGTGTTGAAAGAGATACTACAGATTAGTAATATCATCCTGATCATTGCGAGTAATAACAATATCATCAACATAAACCACTAGATAAATACACAGATTAGGAGCAGAGTGCCGATAAAATACAGAGTGATCAGCCTCACTACGAGTCATGCCGAACTCCTGAATAATTATGCTTAACTTACCAAACAAAGCTCGAGGGGAATGTTTCACACGATATAGTGACCTGCGCAATCTGCACACACAACCATTAAACTCCCCCTGAGCAACAAAGCCAGGTGGTTGCTCTATATAAATTTTTTTCTCAAGATCACCATGGAGAAAAGTATTCTTAATGTCTAACTGATAAAGAGGCTAATGACGTACAATAGCCATAGATAAAAAGAGACGAACAGATGCTACTTTAGCCACGGGAGAGAAAGTATTACTATAATCAAGTCCAAAAATCTGTATATCCTTTTGCAACAAGACTAGCCTTAAGCCGATCAACCTGGCCATCCGGGCCGACTTTGACTGCATAAACCCAACGACAACCAACAGTAGACTTACCTGCAGGAAGAGGAATAAGCTCCCAAGTGTCACTCGCATGTAAAGCAAACATCTCGCCAATCATAGCCTATCGCCATTCTGGATGAGATAGTGCCTCACTTGTAGACTTCGGGATAGAAACAGTGGACAAAAAAGATATAAAAGCATAATGAGGTGACGACAGACGATGATAACTTAAACCGACATAGTGGGGGTTAGGATTAAGTGTGGATCGTACACCTTTGCGGAGTGCAATTGGTTGAATAAGAGGAGACAAGTCCGCAATAGGTGCAGAATTTGATGCAGGGCGTGAATTACCTGGGCTTGATGCTGGATGTGGACGACGATGATAAGTCAAGAGTAGTGGAGCTGCATAAGGTTGAACTGGATTATGAAGAGGAGCTAGAGCTATAGGTGGGGGAGCTACAACTGGAGCTGTAGGTGGTGAAACTGGAGCTATAGGTGGTGGAGTTACAACTGGAGCTGTATGGTGTGGAGCTGGAGATGTAGAGGAAGATGAATGGGAGATAGTGACTGAATATCCAAAAGATGAAACTAGTAGTACCTCAGAAATATCTAAGTGATGACCTGAACCTGTAAAGTATGATTGGGTTTCAAAGAAGGTAACATCAGCGGACATAAGGTACCGCTACAGGTCAGGAGAGTAGCATCGATACCCATTTTGTGTTTTCGAGTAACCCAGAAATACGCACTTAAGAGCACGAGGAGCTAACTTATATGTTCCTGGAGTAAGGTTATGGACAAAACATGTGTTTCCAAAGATACGGGGTGGAAGAGAGAATAAAGGTAAGTGGAAAAACATGACAGAGAATGGAACTTGGTTTTGGATAGCTGAAGATGGCATACGATTAATAAGATAGCAAAATGTAAGAACTGCATCCCCCCAAAAACGCAACTGAGCATGAGATTGTATGAGTAGGGTACGAGCAGTTTCAATAAGATGTCTATTCTTTCTTTCAGCTACCCCATTTTGTTGAGATGTGTACAGACAAGATGTTTGATGAATAATCCCATGAGATTTCATAAACTGCTGAAATGGGGAAGACAAATACTCTCGGGCATTATTACTACGAAATGTCCAAAGAGAAACCCCAAATTTATTTTGAATTTCAGCGTGGAAGGTCTAAAAAATAGAAAACAGCTCAGATCGATTTTTTATCAAAAATATCCAAGTGCACCTGGAATAATCATCAATGAAGCTGACAAAGTAGCGAAATCCCAAGGTGGAACTGGCCCGACTAGGACCCCAAATATCTGAATGGACTAAAGTAAAAGGTGACTCTGCACGATTATCAAGACGCCGAGGAAAATAGAAGCGAGTATGCTTACCGAGCTGACATGACTCACACTCTAGAGCTGACAAGTGAGATAAACCAGATACCATTTTATGAAGTTTTGATAAACTGGGATGTCCCAACCGTTTATGTAATAAATCTGGTGAATCAGTAACAGGACAAGTTGTTGAAGGAAGACAAGATGTGAGTCCATGTGATTTAACAAGGATAAGGTAATAAAGTCTGTTTGATTCACGCCATGTGAGTCCATGTGATTTAGCAAGGATAAGGTATAAAAACACGGTCACCAAGAAATAAAATAATGCATTCAAGTGATTTGGCTAAGCGACTAACATGTATGAGATTAAAAGGACTATTGGGAACATAAAGGACTGAATCTAAAGGTAAGAAAAGAAGTGGGCTTGCTTGACCTATTGCAGTTGCCATGGTTTGAGACCCATTGGCAATTGTGTCTCTTGGAAGAGATTGAGAATATGAAATAGTAGTGAAAAGAGATTTGTTACCAGAAATATGATCTGATGCACCTGAATCAATGACCCAAAACTCAGAGGATGAAGATTGAGAGAAACAAGTCACGTTATTACCTGTTTGAACAACAAAAGCTATCTCAAAAGTTGTCTACTTACATGCTTTATACTGAATGAACTCAATATAATCTGCTAAAGAAACCATCCGACTATTCAAAGTATCGGTTCCCATGTCGCTACAATTTGTAGTAGTAGGGTTAACTTGAAATAGTGGAAATAAGTAACTCTTGTGGGAAAACTGAAAAAATAGCTGGGAAAACATTGTTTACATCATAAAACAAAAAACTATTTTACGCCGAAAACATTGTTCATACCGGAAAATATTGTAGCCGAAAAATTATAAAGTTGTCGGAATTTGTCGTAACCAGGATGGATAGACTTGGAATTCCCTTGCGAGCAAATTGTCCTGAAAAAATATTTTTTTTAAAAAATAGCCGGAAAGGTCAATGTTCACGCCGGAAAATTATAAAAGTGGTCGGAATTTGATTTGAATTAGATAGGTAGGCTCGGGATTGTGAGGAGAGTAGACTGTCCTGAAGAAGCTTCGCGAAAAAATAGCCGGAACCCTCACGGGAAAAGTTGTTGTTGCCGGCGCGTGGCAGCTTTTATGCCGGATAATTTTTCAGGGGTTAGTCGTCGAAGGGTGATCTACCTCGTGGTGGTGTTGGTTTTAGCACAACACCGACAGAAAGTAACTTTCACGTAGACAGGCCTTAGGTCACCAAAAAAATTATACGGTGACTAATTTCTTTCTTCCCGGTTAACGCTGGAATGACGCACAACGATCTTTTCTCACTAATGCTCTGATACCATGTGAGAAAGCATGAGAGAAAATATATTATTGATATTAGATACTCAATATAATACAAGAGATCCTATTTATAGCTATAGTCTACAAAGTACATATTACTCTCATTCCAATGTGGGACTACACATAACTAACACAAACCAATTATGATCAGGTTTTTTTTTCAACACCAAACCAAATCAAACTGAACCATAGTCATATTTTTTTTTTCCGATTTAACTCGGATTATCGATTTATTGCGGTTTATCGGTTTTCTTTGTACACCCCTAACTAGGGGTATCAAATGAACATGTTAGGTTGATTTTGGGCGGGTCAAAAGGGAGCGAGTCAATAAATAGGCGGATCAATGATCCGTCCAAAAGTAACTTGGGCTTAGATTGACTGAGTCAAGTTGGGATAAAATTTAGGCCATAGTCCAACCCGCCCAACTCCCACAAAACTTTAATTAATGTGTAAAATTTTCTTATGAATTGTTTAATTATCAAAGAAGTCTCTTTTTCATTTGTTATGGTCATATATAACATATCAAATAAAAAAATATTTTTAATATATATTTTAGTAAAGTTATTCATGAATCAGTTTGGACTAAAAATCAGTCTAACTTGAGATGAACTTCAAGATGAATTGAATTCAACAAATAAGCGGAATAAATGAGTTTAAGATTAAATTGCCGCTCCTAGCTATGACCTTGTTTACTACCCCTTCCTGTCGAGTTGTAGACATCTACATTATTGTATCTATTATTAAATAATCACCCCTAAAGATTCGTTAATGTATACCTACTTTATGGTAAGTTATGGTCCAACCGGCTTTAATCTCACAACTTGATTTTTTTTGTTTCTTTGTACTTCAATGATTAGGGCTGCTTTAAGAGGGGAGGGAATCGAGGGAGGAGGAGAGGAGACAATTGAAGAAAAAAAATTATGCACACCTAATTTTTATACTCATTCTCATATTATCTGTCATATTTCTCTTTTAAACGTCCTTTCACAAAATAATAATTAGTAGGTATTGATTATTTTATTCTTTTTTATGTCTTATTGGTAGTTGACAGTCATAATATTATTCCATTATTGAGATATTTATAGTTTTTAAGAACAATTACTACTAAGGGTAAAATCGAAAAAAAATTAATTAAATTCGTCTTAAAATTCTAAAATATCAAATAATATGAGATAACTATTTTTAGAAATCAAGATAAATAATTTGAACAGCAGGAGTACTAATTAAACCATAAAGATGAGAATATATTTTAAGTAATCAATTATTAAATGAGAAAAATATATACATAAGACACATGTCATATGTTATATTGTGTGTAGACATCGAGTTTGAATACATTTCTTGGATAAATAATTGCCGCTTTTTGTTAAGTTTATGTTCTGTTAGTTTATTACGATTTTTTTTTTGTCAAAAGTTTATTACGAATTATGATAAATAAGAGTAAACTATGAATTATGAACATAAAGATCGGCCAGGTTTATAACTCCTACTAAACATTAATCTATTTTTTTCTGGGACTAAATTTAATTTGAAAACGCTTACTGTGAGTTAGTGGGCAAGCAACTGGGAATTGTCAAGCTATAAAACGGATTGAAAGGATAAACACGGAGATGATATGAATTTTAATATTAATGGACACTCTCTTATCAAATAGAGATATTAACCAGTTTTAACTTCTAGGCCTAACAAAACAAAAAAGAAATCCTTTTCTTGATCTTTATGTTTCGTCCACATGGTATCTGTCTCCTCCCCAACTCATATGACCTATTTTTTATTTTTATTTTTATTTATTTATTTTATTAATTGAGAGGGGGTTTCTTATTTTAGTAGGTGACATTATTAACCGGCAAATACTATTATTAGAGATGGAAAGTATCAAACGTGAAACTTAATCGCCTTCCACATGATTCATTCACTATGTATGAAGTTTCATTTTCTTGTTCTTTTTGGGGGGGAGGGGGATCATGATTAGATACTCAAATTCAAAAATAAGCATGTATATTTAAAAAATATAGCTGTTCTACAATCACTGCAAAAGCAAGGCAACATTTCTTTGTCATCCAACCTTTATCCCTATTTTGGTCCCCAAAATGGAGATTTTTTCATTTTGGGGACAACTTACTCCAACCATTTCCTTATTTTTTCTCCAAAAAAAAATATTTTTTTTAATATTCTTCTCTCTCTTCTATATTATATATTATTATCTTTCATTTCAGTTTTATTTTTTAATTTTCATTAAATAAATTCCATCTTTTATTTTTATTAATTTGTAATTTCCATTAAAATAATTCCATAAAATTTTAAATAATATAATTTGTAAGCAATTATTATAGATTAACTAATAATTCAAATAAAAGTGAAATCATTGCGATACAAGATTAATTAAATACATATTACATAATGATAAAATTCATTCGAAATACTACATAAATATTCAACTCCAACCTCTAGTATTCTCCCATAAATGATCTATTAATGCATTACGAAGTGCAAAATAAGCATATTTGTCTTTAATTCTTCTATGTCGAGCTAAAATTTTTGAAATCGTTGATTTTCATCTACTGTCATTTCTACTGTTGGAGGTGGACCTTCCAAATCATCTTGAATTGGTGCATTAAGATCACGCTCGTTCTCGATTATCATATTGTGCAGTACAATACATGTAGTCATTGTATCATGTAGCACTTCTTTTTACCAAAAACGTGACGGTCCTTCAGAGCAAGACATTGTGAGTATTTATTTTGTAGTTACATATACTATATTTGTATATATTTACTTATTGTTTTCCTTATCTTTTTTTAAACATTGCAGCTTACACAAGCAAAAGCTTTATTTATGCAAGATCCAAACTTCAAAAAAGGATTTAAATTTGATCATGTGTGGGCTCTAATGAAGGATTTTGAGAAGTTTAACGATGGTAATGTTGAAAGAAAAAAAAATAAGAAAGCAAAATGATGCTAATATATCATCGGACTCTGAGGCTCTTGCCCCTGATTCACCCTTTGTATCATCTCCTAACTTATCATTTTTAGTAAATTTAAATGAGGATGTTGCGGGTGATTCCACACCATCACAACGACCAAGTGGGGTGAAGAAAGCAAAAATGAAGAGAAAAATCGACGATGGTTATATGAAGATAGTCGAATCACAAAATAATCGAATTGTTGAGGCGATGAATAGTGCAACTTAGACAAAAAGAAACAAATGACATTGAAAGAGAAAAAATAAGACTAAAAGAATTGAAATATGATCGTAAAATTATGTCCATGGATGTGGATTCTGTTTTGGATCTAGTTCTTCGTGAATATTTCCGGCAAGATCAACAACAAATAATGTATAAAAGAAATCAATAACCACAACAATCATCTGCCCCATTCACTCATTACTATAATAATTTTGGTGTACTTGAAAATGACACGCATCGCTACTAAATTATTATGTTATTTAACGTAGTTTCAATTTTAATGTATTTTAATTTAATGTATTTTTAATTTTAATGTATTTCTAATTTTAATGTATTTTAATTTTAATGTATTTTAATTTAATATATTTTCAATTTTAATGTATTTCAATTTTAGCAACATCAAATATTTTATATTTGCACCTTTCATTTTTTGTGATGGTTATATCTTTTTCATACAATTATAACTCATAATAAAATTAACTACCAATTTTACATAAAAAAATAGATGCACGATAATTAATTTTTTAAAATTATACGTCAAAGTTAAGATAAAAAATTAATTAGGTAAATATATTATATAAACATAATTAAGTATATATAAAAAGATAAATTAAAAAATTAAATAATAATAATAATAATAATATTTTAATGAGGAATAGTGAATGAAAAAATGAATAGTGTGTCCCCAAATTTGGGGAGACGCTATTCACTCCCCATTTTGGGGACAAAAATGGGAGAGGGTTGGAGTGAAATTTTTCCATTTTTGTCCCCAAAAATGGAGAAATCCTCATTTTAAGGACAAGATTGGAGTTGCTCTTGATGAATCTAACTGAAATACCACATATTAATGCTAAGTTTATTTTAGTACCATTGCTGCAAAGAAAGGTGCAACGTTTTTTCTTTCTTTATAAGATGGATCTAATTGAAGTATGACTTAATCGCTCAAATTGAAATATATTATCGTAGTACAATCGCTGTAAAATCCATCAATCTTTTTCTTGTGAATTGTGATCGTAGAGTTTCAGAGATAAAGAAAAAAGAAGAAAAAGTATATACTACTATTATTTAGTTTGCCCTCTTAGAATTCGAGTTGATACAGTCATTTGTCGAATATAAAGTGTTCGATTTTTGTGTTCATTGGATGCACGAGAAATATCTTGTCACTAAAACCCTTTAATTTATAAAAGTTTGTAACTAATTATAAATGATTAGAGTAAGGTAGTGCACAAAGAATCCTTGAATTTTTAATTAGGTAAACACTTTGATTTCGAGCAAAAGAAAAGAGGATTACCTTGAACTCTTGAATCTTTATACATATAGATATAGTCACCGTCAGCGGTGTACAGATGAAAATGACAAATCGCACCAATCCGATAATTCGAGTCAAATCGAGAAAAAAAATCCGATTATAATTTGGTTTAATTTGGTTTGGTGTTGGAAAAAACAACCCCGATCATATTTGATTTGGTTTGATTTTAACTAAAAAAAGTCAATCCGAAACCAGACCAACCCGACATTATATGACCACTAAAAGAAAAATAAGTTATACATTTTATCTAAACCATGGAAAAACTAAAAAATAGATATCTAACACTATTTTCATTCATAGTACAATTAAATTGAATATCTTTTATTAGCATTAGTATTGATTTGATTTTGGTTTAGGATTTATTTGAGTTACTAATATTTATGGACTATAAAACTTATTGGAGCATCCAAAAATTATAAGCCCAAACTTGAGATATTACGTTAAAAGATAAATAAATAATAGTACTTATTAGTCATAATTTTAAATTATGTTTGTTTTCATTATTGCTTATTAACAATATTTATTTTATGTGATTTTATTATCTTTATTGTTAAATATTTTAGTACAAGGCCATGATTCATCTCATATTTATGTTATTTTATTGAAAAATACTTTATATAGTTCTGTCTTACTAGAATTAAAGAAATATTTGGAGCACTAATTTTACGTTTTGTGCTATGAAGACTTTATGAAAAAAAATCGAAAAAATCCGAGAAAAATCTAGATTAAAAAACCCGACTTTTATTGGTTTGATTTGGTATTTTGATTTAATAACCCGATACAATTGATTTGATTTGATAATTAGAAAATCTGAACCAACCCAACCCATGTACACCCCTAATCACCGTAACACTCCCATAAGGTGTTGGTTGAACACTGCAAAGTTTGACGAATATTACTATTGGCGAAACTTTTCTTTTAATGCATTTTAGACATTTTCTAATTATAGATTATAACTTACACTTTCGGCAAAAATAAGAGCAATTTATGCAGCAAATTAGCAGCTGTAAGAGTGATTTTTTTTCGCCCAAATTATTTGACTTAGCTAAAACTGTGGCTAGCTTATACAGTAGCCTTCCTTTCCTTTTGTGGGAACAATTAACAAATATTCAATAAGTGATCTTGGTTATGTATTCACCTTAAATGGTGGTGCAGTGAGTTGGAAAAGTTCCAAACAAGCTACAGTAGATGATTCAGTGACTGAAACAGAATATATAGCATCTAGTGAAGCGGCTAAGAAAACGGTATGGATGAAAAAGTTCTTAATTGAACTTGGTGTGGTCCTTCAATAGAAGGCACAGTTCCATTATTGTGTGACAATACTGGAGCCATTGCTCAAGCAAAAGAACCAAGATCACACCAAAAATCCAAACACGTTCTGCGAAGGTATCACTTGATAAGAGAGATCATTGAACGTGGAGACGTCGAGATTCAAAAGGTTGATGGAAAGAAAAATGTTGCACACTCATTCACTAAAGCTCTTGGAGCAAAGGAGTTATGACAAGTATAAGTAGAAATTAGAAATGAAATACAAGAGCGATTGGCTCTGATGCAAGTGAAAGATTATTAGGAATATATTATATATGCCCTAAATTCAATCTCATTTACGAAACGGAGTTAAATTAGGAAAGCATCGCTATGTTCTAAATGAGAAGCATCATATAATAAAGAATAGAAGATAAACATGTTGGATAAGTATCTCATGTAACACGAGTTGTATAAAATAAAGCTATTGGAGCGAAAGAGTACTGAGCCACTTTTTTTGTCCTTTCATTATTATTATTATTATTATTATTATTATTATTATTATTATTATTTTGTTTTCTTAATCATATGGAACCACCCAAAAATATTTTCTTAAAATCATTTGGCTTTTGAGTTTTAAGTTATATATATTGTGATAATGTAATTATTTTCTACTCTAGTAGATTGTCAGTTTTACTAGGTTATCCGTTACTCATATTTTACATGAACAATATATTATGATTACTTTAGAGGTCACTGTAAAAATGTTTTACTCCATGAATGAATAGAATCAGAGCTCAAAGGTGAAAAGCAATTCCCCTTCCCACCAACCAAAAGCTTTTCTTTCTTTCATTCTTTTTTCTCTTTGTTTTGGCTTCTTTCGTTTTCTTCTTCACCGCCGTACTTGTCATTTATTATATCTGACTTTATACTTTAACTTATTATTATTATTATTATTATTATTATTATTATTATTATTATTATTATTATCCCATGCACTTCACATGGTAGTTTCTCATTTTTTTCTGGAACAAAAAACAAAATTGACCAGTTGATCGAAATTTTATATATATATATATATATATATATATATATATATATATATATATATATTATTAATTATTATTTTCTAGATCGATTAAAAATATAATTGTTTTTCACCGTGGTAGTTGCCTCTCAGACGAATTTTTTGTGTTTAACCAACTTCTCGCTCATTTCGCAGTTGCTTCCTATTTCTAATTTCTTTCTCTTTCCTATTCAATCTTCTCCTACAAGTAATTTACATATTCAACTATCTTATCTTTTCCGTATAAACAATTAAATAATGCACCTTTCCAATTGTCAAAAATATCCCTACTTTTCCTCACCTTTATAATACTGTTCTTTCTTCACTCTTTTCCATCCCATTTCTTACCTCAGTACTAAACAACCAAACATGGCGATTCATACTTCCACCCTCTCCATCTCCATACTCGTAATGCTCATGTTCTCCGCCGTAACATCATCGGCGGAGGACATGTCCATTATAAGCTACAACGAAAAACATCACACGAACGGCGAGTCAACGGTCTGGCGAACAGACGATGAAATCGTGTCTTTGTATGAATCTTGGCTAGTTGAACATAAAAAAGTGTATAACGCCTTAGGAGAAAAGGACAAGCGGTTCCAGATCTTTAAGGACAACCTTAGATACATCGATGAACAGAACTCTGCGCCTGAAAAAAGTTACAAGCTGGGTTTGACTCAGTTTGCAGATTTGACCAACGAGGAGTACAAGTCCATCTACTTGGGTACTAAGCCCGATGGTCGTAGTAGGTTGTCGTATACCCAAAGTGACCGTTATGCCCCCAAGGTCGGAGATAGTTTGCCGGATTCCGTTGACTGGAGGAAGAAAGGTGTTCTTGTTGACGTCAAAAATCAAGGACAATGTGGTATTTTCCTTTCGTACTCTGCCTTCTTCATCTCTGCACCTCTTACTTGTTTTTGTTTTCCTTTTTGTTAATACTTATTTTCTGTTTAACATTTGTCAATGCTTTCTTTACTGATGGCTTTGATGGAAATTCGGAAAATTTAGTAGTTTGCTAGGGTAAGGGATTCAAATGATCACAGTGTCATAAGTTTTAACCTAAGATCAATGGCAAGTTCAGTTGACCCTTCATTATTGTTAATTTTAGCTAAGGTTAAGCATGTTTAATTTTTAAATTTTCTGATTGCTTTGTTGGTATTGCTGTTTATTGTTATTTAATTCCCTGCTTTTTACCTTTCGTGGGCCTTTTTTCCTCTTTACCTTTGTATCTTTTGGGGTCTGTCAGAAAGTGTCTCTATACTTTATCTAGATGGGGTAAGGAGATTCCACACGATGGGATTTCAGTGGATTTGTTATTGTTGTTGTTAAGTATGATAAATTAGGTTAGCAGGACTTTTGCTCCAATTTCCGCATCTAATTATGGCAATATAAGTAATGTTTTTTCCCTTGAACAAAACACTATGTTCATCAGTATGTATTTTTGTGCAATTGTTTTGGCAAATTATGCAGCCTTGATTGATTGGATTATCTTCCATTTTATGCATAAATAAATGCTGAAGAAATAATGATATTTTTATATTACGTAAAGCAACTAATGATTTTCGTCTTAATTGTGTTACAATTGGGAAATGAAATAGGGAGTTGCTGGGCTTTCTCAGCAGTTGCTTCAATTGAAGCAGTAAACAAGATAATGACAGGTAATCTGATCTCGTTATCTGAACAAGAGCTGGTAGATTGTGATACTGCCGATAACCAAGGCTGCCAAGGGGGTCTAATGGACGATGCCTTTAAATTCGTCATTCAAAATGGAGGAATAGACACTGAAGAAGACTACCCCTACAAAGCCAAAGATGGAAAATGCGATCAAGCAAGGGTCGGTATGGTGTTCTCTGTCTTAAAAGGGATTATTGGAAATGAACTAAATACAAGTTATGACTATTAATATTTTGTTTGAAACAATTATAGAAAAATGCCAAGGTTGTCACCATCGACGGGTATGAAGATGTTCCTGCTAATGATGAAAAGGCACTGAAAAAGGCCGTCGCGGGTCAACCCGTCAGCGTTGCTATCGAAGCTGGCGGCAAAGACTTCCAGCACTATAAATCGGTATTACTTCAGATTTGCCTATTGTCAATAAAGTTGTTATCTTTTTGATCGAATTAGCCAGTATTTACACGGATTCAACAAATATTTCTGTATTTTCAAAGTCACAATGAGTTCAGTATTAAAAAATTTAAATGTTGATCCTATTAAGTTTAAATCTTGGATCCGCCTATGCTCCAGGGTATCTTTACCGGAAAATGTGGTGCAGCAGTGGACCATGGTGTGGTTGCAGTAGGATATGGTAGTGAAAATGGCATGGATTATTGGATCGTGAGGAACTCATGGGGTGCTTCGTGGGGAGAAAATGGTTACCTCAGGATGCAGCGAAACATTGGCAACCCCAAAGGTTTGTGTGGTATTGCTACAATTGCTTCTTACCCTGTAAAGACAGGCCAAAACCCCCCAAAACCAGCTCCATCTCCTCCATCACCAGTCAAGCCACCCACTCAATGTGATGATTATAACGAATGCCCAGCCGGAACAACGTGCTGCTGTGTCTACAAGTATTATAACTACTGTTTTGCTTGGGGTTGTTGTCCCATGGAAGGAGCTACTTGCTGTAAAGACCATAACAGTTGTTGCCCACATGATTATCCTGTCTGCAATGTTAAAGCAGGCACCTGCTCAATTGTAAGTGATCTCTGCTTGTTATTGTTAGATTGTCGCACATTGATTAAGGGAATGGGTTCTTTGGCAATTCTCATCTCATGAGCTAGATTTTTGTTTGAGTTAGGCCAAGGTTTAACTGGTAAAGTAGCTATCATATGTTCGAGCTTTAGAAACATTCTCTTGCAAAAATGCAGGGTAAGTTTGCGTACAATAGGTCCTTGTAGTCCGGCCCTTCTCCGGACTCCGCGCATAGCGGGAGCTTAGTGCCCCGTGCTGCCCTTTAGTTAGGCCAAGGTTTATCTTTTAACAGTTTTGTTCAGAAGGATATGGTTGTTTCATTTACTTACGTGATTGTGTTTTAAATGTTGTTGGTACAGAGCAAGAACAATCCACTAGGAGTCAAAGCAATGCAGCACATTCTTGCCAAACCTATTGGAACCTTCGGAAATGAGGGAAAGAAGACCCCTTCTTCTTGAAACTGTCTCAAGCTAAAATGCTGAGGGATGAGAGAGTGAGTTCGGGCTAATGGAGGATGACTTGATATCTTCATTTGGTCACTGAATTTGCAAAACCTCATTTCCAACAGCTGAAAGTTTATAGGCATTTCCAAAAGGGAGGATTACAAAGATGCTGATGATGATTTCTGTATAGTGCTTCTTTAGTGCTTGAAATGCACTAGAACAAGATTGAAGAAGAGATTATTGTTCTGCTATTTCTGATTTATGTAAATAGTCATTATTCCTTTATCAGGATGACTAATGTGCTACTTTCACCATGCAGTTTATTATTCCATGTGGTGCTTGTACTTTCCTTTCACTAATAATACCTGAGACTATAATTTCCACACCTTTAAGACAAGTGTCCTAAATTCTGAACTTTTCTGCAAATTTATTTTAGCACCCATAGTCTATAGAGTATAGACTATGCACAGTTAATTGCTCTTTTGGTCTCTCTATACTTGTGTGGTGCCATTGTTCATTTGTTTCTATGTATTTATGTTAAGTAACTGGTTCAGCCTTTCTTCCTCTCAGTCCAGGAGAAAAACCAGCAGACTAACATTTCTTTATCACTATATCTTATACTGTAGCTAACTTCTAATCTTCCTGTTACAGATGGCATTTCAGAAATTGTTTCTTTGAGAAATTACTAATGTGTCGATAAAAAAAAACAGGCAATCTTAGTAGTTAATGCGTTTAGTAGCTTACCAAAGAAAGCATTTAAGATTCATTTCATTTGTCCATTTCTGATTAAGATGCATACACAGAACGTGGACATTACTTTCCTCCATAAGCAAATACAAGAAGATTCAAAACTAAAGCTTCAATCTGCATTCAGCAGCTGCTATTTTTCCTTCCTAGAGAGAGTTATCACTACAATATGTTGCCAGGTAAGAGCCAAGAAATTATATTGATTGTTACATTAGTTGTGTTTTTCTTTAACATAAGTTGGGTGATGAGTCCTGTTAAAGTCAAGGAAAGCCACAAAAAAGGCAAGAAGAATTTACAAGTGTTCATATTAGCAGGACAAAGCAATATGGCTGGAAATGGAGGAGTCCATAGGCAAATTGAAAATGGGGTTGTCACCAATCTAAGTTGGGATGGTTTTGTACCTCAAGAATGTAAACCAAATCCAAAAATTTTACGATTCAATGCAGCTGGAAAATGGGAAAAAGCTCATGAGCCTCTGAATTATGGGATTGATTGTTTACTCGCTTGTGGACTCGGACCTGGAATGGCTTTTGCTAATGAGATACTTAAAAAAGATCTTGAATTTGGTGTTATAGGTTTAGTACCTTGTGCTAAAGGAGGGACACCACTACATAAATGGAGACGTGGGTTTAGTCCTTATGATTCTTTGATTAGAAGAGCAAAATTTGCTGTCAAAGATGGAGGAAATATTAGGGCATTATTTTGGTATCATGGGGAGAGTGATGGTAAAGCAAAGAATACATCTAGTTTGTATAATAGAAACTTGGAGAACTTCATTCATGACTTGCGTAGTGACTTACATGCTCCTACCCTTCCCATTTTTCAGGTACCGTAGGACATCCCTATAACATGCTTCTTTATAATAACATTTTACTATAATGACCAAGTTTTCTTTGAAACCAATTTTTCATGTTATGTTATAATATTTGTTCTCTATAATAACAGTTCAATATAATATTAAAAAAATATAGGAACAAACAATGTTATTATAGAGCGATTTGATTGTACTCATTGTGATCTTCAACATTTTACACGAAGAATATTCAACCTTTTTACACTTTATGCATGTTAACCTATTATAGTATTGTTAGCTGCATTATTTTTCAAGTTACTAGTCCCGTTTATTATGGATGAATACCTGTAATTATTTTTTTGGAGACTGAAAATGTAAAATTCTTTTAAAGTATTAGTGTGTTAGAAATTGCATATCAACTTTGCTCTTGCTACTGTCAAAATTTTCACATTTTCCTAAAGGCTTTTTGTTGTAGTTAGTCCCCTGTACAATGTTATTGTGTTTATCAACAACAACAACAAACTCAGTAGTTTTCCACAAGTGGGATCTGGGGAGTGTAAAATATACGCACCCACTAGTTCCCACAAGTGTTTATCACCAAAAAGATATTTGCATGTTATTTATTGCTCTCTCCATCCGGGAAGATTGTCACTATTGCTATACGTTATTTGGAGAGTCAAATAAATTTTCTTCAATTATGAGTTTTAGACATTTTTTAGGTATTTCTTACTAGATATTGTGGTTTATAATAAATACTTTTTATGCTAGCGTGGCTTTAGAATCAACTAATTATTACAATATATACAGGTTATCATACCATACCCAAAAGAACCATTTGTAGGGCCATATATAGAAGAAGTGAGAGCAGCTCAATTGGGAATTAACATCTCAAATGTGATCAAGATAGATGCAGAGGGACTAGAATTGGGTCCAGATGGCCTTCATCTCACTACCCCTGCCCAAGTTCAACTTGGTCATATGTTTGCTCATGCATTTCTCAGATTTAATAATTTTTCCTTTCTAAATAGATATGTTTTACCTTTTAATATATTATCTTAATTTTTTCAGCATTATACGAAATTCAGAAACCTTGTGTATGTTGCTCCTTCTGAGACATGTTTCTAAAATTCATGAATTTCTTTTCAATCAATTTATTTTCATATATCAAGTCTCTATTGTTCTTAAACAGGTCATATGAAATCTTAAAAAAGGGCCGTCATTGACATGTTAATCATAGACATAACTAGGGGTGGCAAAATGGTTAAAATACTCATTAATTAGCGAGCATCGGGTGACCAATAATTCTGGTGTATTGGTAGAAAATAAATAATACACGTGGAATTATATGTAGCTAACAGGGCATGATACGTGGATCACTAAGAAGATGACAACTGGAGTGTAATAATTAAAAGATGCACGGGTTACAAGAGGTACGAACAAATCACTCACGAGATGAAAGGACGCAGTTGCTCGAGCCTAAATTGTAAAAATAGAGAGACACGGATGAAATGAATCAAGACAATAAAAAGGGAAGATTCACGAACTTCCAATTAATGAGGAAGAAGAATCGGAACCGTTACAGAAGGTTCATGGACAGTTAAGATCGCCAATTATAAGGGTTCATTCAATTTCACTAATGCTCATATTGACTCAGACATAAAAGGAATGAAACGTTATATTTGTAAACCCCTATTTAAGGGAAGAGAATTTCACTTGTATAGGCGCGTTCTGATTCTTACTGGAATACAATTACTTTCTTTTATTTTCAATCAATTATTTTCATATTTCTTGTCATGTTTATTTCCTTTCATATAATTGAGAAAGTACGGAATTTCTTGGTTATCAGTGACCCGAGTTCTTCTAAAAATAGGCTTTGACCGAGAATCTTATTTTTTGGTTAAACAAATTGGTTCTGTTACCGGAAATCTGATAATCTTTTTACTTTCCAAATCTTTCTCTCTCACAACCAAATCATGTCAACTGTCAATGACCACAACCAACAGATAGAAGGAACTCCAGTTCCATCACCTCAGGGATCTCCACACACTTCTCTAGAGGGAACACCTGAAAGATCTGCTACTCACACGAATAAACAACATGGAGATGAGCAGACCGTTGAGCAGGATGCCGTGAAACAGTTGATCGCTGAACACGTGAATAATGCTCTCCAAGCTTTCGTGAGGGGACTGTCAACTGTACCACCTAGGGGTGTTCAAAACCGAACCGAAATCGAAAACCGAACCGAAATCGAAGTTTAATGGCTTATTGGTATCGGGTTAACGGTTTAACGGACAGGGAACAGATTGAAAATTTTCTATTAATGGCTTATCGATTTGGGGGCGGATTATTCAATTATTATATATATATATATATATATATATATATATATATATATCTAATTTATTTTTATCCATTTTACTGCTCTGAACAATTGTACGAAGTGCAAAGTGAATTGTACTGATTTATTTTTATCCATAAATATGAATTGATATTCTTGGATGTTGTTTCTTCTAAGTAGTGGGTTAATTAGTTCTCTGGGCAGAGGTGTTGTCCAAACAGATTTTTAATTATTACTCCCAACTTGTATGTATGACACTTTTAACTTTGACCCAACAAGCTTGTTCACTGGAACGAGTTTCATATATTGAAGAAAGGTCTTAAATGTGTTGCTGCTGCCGAACTCGTGCAGATATGAAATGTTATCTTTCCGTGTCTTATATTTTTACTTTGGTTTACTACACGATTTACTAATTAAAAAAGCACAATCTAAACTGATAGCCGCCCGATAATAGCTAAACCGATACCAACCCGTCCGATATCTTATCGGGTGGCTAGTGGATTAATACATTTAAAAGCCGATAACCGATAAGCCGAACTGTTAAGAGTAAATAACCGCCCGATCCGACCGATAAGCAGCCCTAGTACCACCAACTCCTCCCCCAAATAATACTGCAATGGTAAAAATTCCACGCTCAGGGCTTGCTAATTCAGGAAGCGGGGGAACACCCAATGAATCACGTGATGGGAGACCAGGTACACCAAATAATTCTGATTTACAAAATTTATTACTAACTTTGCAGAAACAGGTGAAAGAACAAAACGACCGCATCGAGCAAATACCTGGCGTACCACATGTGATTAAGGGAGTGGATATCGACAAATATTCGCAACAACCCTGGAATCCAAGCGCGGCTCCATTTCCCATTCCCAAGAAGTTCAATATGCCTGACATCCCAAAATATGATGGAACAACTGATCCACGTGACCATGTCACTGCATTCACCACAGGAGTAAAAGGCAATGATTTAACCAAGCAGAATATTAAGTTAGTGTTGGTCAAAAAGTTTGGAGAAACACTCACGAAAGGGGCGTTAATATGGTATTCTCTTTTACCTGAAAATTCTATTGACTCTTTTGCTGAGCTTGCAGATTTATTTATAAAAGCACACTCGGGGGCTCAAAAAGTTAAAAAAAGAATGGAAGATATCTTCAAAGTGAAGCAAGGAGATACAAAATTGCTCAGAAAATTTGTAGATAGATTCCAGCGTGAAAGAATGATGCTACCAAAAGTACCTGATAATTGGGCAGCCATAGCGTTCGCGAGTAATCTAAACGAAAAAAGTTCAGAAGCCACGAGGAGGCTCAAAGAAAGCTTACGAGAATTCCCTGCCACAACATGGAATGACGTATATAACAGGTAGAGTACCAAGTTGCGGATTGAAGAAGACATCGTTGCTCAGTCGAAGGATGATGAGAGAACAGGATCGAGGCGGTCAGAATCTGAAAAGAGGTCCGGTAAAAACATGTACGAGCCTTATATGGGACCCTCAGGGCGAGACGCACGTTCCAAGCCAGAAAATGTACGATCTGATCATAGATTGAGGAACAGAGATTCAGGTTCATCATCATCTAGGTTCAGAAAAGATTGAGATGTGAGTGATGTGGATACCAACGCAAATGCAAGGATTGGAGACTATAGTTTCAGTATGAGTACTTCTGAGTTGGTAGCTGTTTTAAGGAGTATGGGAGATAAGGTACGATGGCCAAAGGAAATGAGATCAAACCCAAACAGAAGAAATCCAGATTTCTTGTGCGAGTTTCATAATGACCACGTCCATAGAATATCAGATTGCAGACTGTTACAAGGTGAGGTAGAACATTTGTTGAAGCAGGGATACTTGACAGACCTGTTCAGCGAGAAAGGTAAACAGTCTTACATAAAGAATAGACAAGAACCTCCAAAACTTCCATCTCCAAAGAGAATAGTGAACGTGATAAGTGGGGGAGAAGAAGTCAACGGTGTAACGTACACAACTGCGAAAAAGATGACGAAATTCACAGTAACCCACAGAAAGCAAGTTCGACAAACCTTGGAAGAAGATAGCATAACATTTGATGATATAGATGCGGATGGCTTAATGATTCCTCACAATGATGCACTAGTAATATCTTTACTTATACATGATACTAATGTAAAATGAGTTTTGATTGATCCAGGTAGCTCCATGAATATTATCTTATTGTGAGTGGTGAACGAAATGCAAATTGGCGACCAGATGATAACAAAAGCACGCTCCTTATCTCGATTCAACAATTCAACAGTTATTACGAAGGGTGAGATAATGTTAACTACATTCACGGAAGGAGTAATCAAAGAGCGAAATTTCAAGTAATAGACACGGACATGGACTATAATGTGATTCTTGGGAGGCCATGGATTCATGGAATGGATGATGTGCCCTCTACGTTACAGCAAGTTATTAAGTTTCTTTTAAAATGGGGAATTCAACAAATTCAAGGAGATTAACAAACTTCTAAGAATATCAATTCAGTGGTGCGGTCACACATGGAAAGCATTGATACAAATGAGGATTTCGTGGAAGACGTGGTAAATCAAATCTCATATGAAAATGTATCAAAGAAAACTGATATGGATTCGAGACCGGATGTAATTCAAGAACCAGAGGAGAATGAAAACATCAAAACAACAATTGAGGAACTCGAAGCTGTTGTGCTATTCGAACAATGGCCAGATCAAAAAGTTTATATTGGACCAAAGTTAAGCCCAGGAATGAGAGGTATACCTCCGGAGGTGATGACTCATAAATTGAATGAAGATCCATCATACGTACCTGTCAGGCAAAGAAGCGGAAGTAAGGTCCATTCAAAAATCAAGTGATTCATGATGAGGTACAAAAACTCTTAAAGACCGGTTCAATACGTGAGGTAAAATATCCTAATTGGTTAGATAATGCTGTGGTAGTTCCAAAAAAGAACGGTAAATGGCGAGTTTGCGTAGATTATACTGATCTAAATAAAGCTTGTCCAAAAGATTCATTCCCTTCACCGCATGTAGATCAATTGATTGATTCTTCCGCATGTCATGAGCTATTGAGTTTTTTAGATGCGTATTCAGGTTATAATCAAATAAAAATGGACCCTTTGGATGAAGAAAAAATTTCATTTATTACGGACAAGGGGACTTATTGTTATAAAGTCATGCCTTTTGGTTTGAAAAATGCTGGAGCCACATATCAAAGGTTGGTGACCAAGATCTTTCAAGAACACCTGGGAAAGACTATAGAAGTATATATTGATGATATGCTAGTGTCACAACCCAAAATCCTAACCTGTCGTGATGGCGCCTATCTCGTTACTAGGCAAGCCGATAATCTCAATAAACCATAATTTCCTTTAAGTTTAAAAATATAATATTGAATACAATACAAGATCCCACAAATACTGATACGAACACTCCCCAAAACTTGGTGTCACTGAGTACATAATTATCTAATATAGATACAATTCAAAAGAAGACGGTCTATAATAGTCTAAGACCAAATACAGTAAACAAGGAGGCAAGGAAGGAGATACAAGGTCTACAAAACACGGCAGCTACCTCTGAATCTCCGAAAAATTAACAGTGCGAGAAAATCAACACCTGCTATGTTCAGAAGCACCTGGATCTACACACGAAGTGCAGGGTGTAGTGTGAGTACAACCTACTGAGAAAGTAACAGTAATAAATAAGGAATTGAAGATAGTGATGAGCTACACAGTTATAGTTCATTTCTAGTAATTCTAACAGAGAATAGACATGCTTTCAAATCCAGCAGTTTAAGTCAAATCAATTTATACTGTTCAAGTTCATGTAATCCGGATATAAATCTTTCAGAGAATTTCATAACAATGACAAATAGCAACTAAGTGCAACAACAAATGAAAAGAAAGTACAACCTCTCAGGGCAACAGTCACTCCGCTCGTCACAACAACTCAACCACTCGGCTCTCAGCCCTCAGCACTCACACTCAATGGGTACCCATGCTCACTGGAGGTGTACAGACTCCAAAGGGGCTCCTACAACCCAAGCTCTATAATCTGCACGGACAATTCACGTGTTGCACGGACAACTCACATTCCATAATATAAATTTCTGGATCCGCACGGCCAACTCACGTGCAGCACAGCCAACTCACATGCTGAACGGCCAACTCACGTGCTATAGTATAATATAAGGATCTGCACGACCAACTCACGTGTTGCATGGCCAACTCACGTGCTATGGTATAATATCTCACAATCATGCCCTCGGCCTCACTCAGTCATAAAGCTCTCCAGTCTCCCGGGCTCTTCACAATCATAAAATCAGCCCAAACAACAATGATATGATACATCAATAATGAACAATAGAGACTGAGATAAAATAATCAAGTAAGCTGTGGCTGAGTACAAAAAAATAATTTAAGCAGATAATTCACATGTACACGACCTCTGTGGGTCCCAACAATACTAATATATAGCCTAAACATGGTTTCTAGCATGACTTATAGTCAAGTTTTCACAACACCTAAAGAGCACATAACTATCAACAAGCTATTCAGCTTTATAGTTTTCACGGGACGGACCAAGTCACAATGCCCTCGGTGCATGCCCACACGCCCGTCACCTAGCATGTGCGTCACTTCTAAAATAATCACATGACACAAAATTTTGGGGTTTTATACCCTCAGGACCCGATTTAAAACTGTTACTTACCTCAAAACATGAAATTCTTTACTCTGCTATGCCTTGCATCGCAAATCGACCTCTGAATGCCTCAAATCTAGTCACAATTAATTCGTTTCAGTCAATAAAATTTATTGAAATTAATTCCATAAGAAAATACTAATTTTTCCATAAAAATCTGAAATTTAGCTCAAAAATCACCTGTGGGGACCACGTCTCGGTACTCAACAAAAGTTAAAAAATCCGAAAGCCCATTCAACCACGAGTCTAACCATATAATTTTTACTCAAATCCGACATCAACTCGACCCTCAAATCTACAAATTAAACCAAGAGGGTTTTCACAATTTTTCAACTTAATTCACCGATTAGATGTTAAAAATGACCATGGATTCGGGTAATTTAACCAATATTGAGTTAAGAATACTTACCCCATTGTTTTTCTTGAAAAACTCTCGAAAATCTCCTCTTCCTGAGCTCCAATTCGTCAAAAAGGGAAGTCCCATTTTCAGAACTTAAACTCTCTGCCCAGACATTTGCTCTACGTGATTGCGAACATTCCCACGCGATCGCGAAGAACAATTTTTCATCGCCCAGATTTAACTCTACGCGATCGCGATGCACAACATCACAAACCTACGTGACTGCGGACCTAACCACGCGATCGCGAAGCAAAAATGCGTGATTTTCATTTCTGCCCCATTTCCTATACGCGAACGCGACCTTCTTCACGCGTTCGCGAATAACAAACTCACATAGCTACGCGATCGTGTCCCGCTTCATGCGATCGTGTCCCGCTTCACGTGATCGCGAAGCACAAAATGTCTCTGTCTCAAATTAACCCTATGCGATCACAGATATCCCCACGCGATTACGTAGAACAAAAACCCCACTGAACAACTAAGCCTACGCGATCGCAGACGCATTCACGCGATCGCGTAGAAGGAAAACAACATCAGATATCAGAAAATTCCAGCAGCTGTTCAAGTCCAATTTTTTGATCCGTTAACCTTCTAAAACTCACCCGAACCTCTCGGGACCTCAACCAAATATACCAACAAGTCCTAAAAGATCATACGAACTTATTCGAACCCTCAAATCACCTCAAACAACGCTAAACCATGAATTACACCACAATTTAAGCCTAATAAACTTTGAAAATTTTAATTTCTACAAATGACTCCGGAACCTATCAAATCACGTCCGATTGACCTCAAATTTTGCACATAAGTCATAAATGACATAACATAGGTATTTCAATTTTCAGAATGGGATTCCGACCCCGATATCAAAAAGTCAACCCCTTGTTAAACTTCCCAAAAATTAAACTTTCGGTATTTCAAGCCTAATTCCATCACGGACCTCCAAATAATTTTTTGGACATGGTCCTAAGTCCAAAATTACCATACGGAGCTATTGGAATCATCAAAAATTCAAATATGAGGTCGTTTACACATAGGTCCATATCCGGTCAACTTTTCTAACTTAAATTTTCAATTCTGAGAATAAGTGTCTCATTTCATTTCGAATTCCTTCCTGACCCGAACCAACTATCCCGGTAAGTCATAAAATAACTATAAAGCATAAATTGAACAGTAAATGGAGGAACGAGGTTATAACACTCAAAACGACTGGCCGGGTCGTTACATTCTCCCCCTCTTAAACAAATGTTCATCCTCGAACGGGTTTAGAATAATACCTGGAGTCTCAAATAAGTGTGAATATTTTCTCCGCATCTCCTGCTCAATCTCCTAAGTAGCTTCTCCAACTGGCTGGCCTCTCCACTGCACCTTCACTAATGCTATACTTTTTGACCTCACCTTTCGAACATGCCAATCTAAAATAGCCATCGGCTCCACATCATAAGTCAAATTACTGTCCAGTTGTACTATACTAAAATCCAGAATATGAGACGGATCTCCGACATATTTTCGGAGCATGGATACATGGAACACTGGATGAACACATGATAGACTAGGTGGCAAAGCAAGTTCATAAGCCACATCTCCAATTTTCTTAAGTATCTCAAAAGGCCTAATATACCGAGCGCTCAACTTTTCCTTCTTCCCGAACCTCAACACACCCTTCATTGGTGAAATCTTGAGCAGAACCTTCTCCCCAACCATGTAAGCAACATCATGGACCTTCCTGTCGGCATAACTCTTCTGTTTAGACTGCGCTGTGTGAAGACGCTACTGAATCACTTTGACCTTCTCTAAAGCATCCTGAACCAAGTCAGTACCCAATATTCTAACCTCACCCGGCTCAAACCAACCCACCGGAGACCGATACCATTTCCCATATAAAGCTTCATACGGAGCCATCTGAATGCTTGACTGGTAGTTATTATTATAAGCAAACTCCGCAAGTGACAGAAATTGATCCCAAGAACCCCGAAAATCAATGACACAAGCGCGTAGCATATCCTCCAATATCTGAATAGTGCGCTCTGACTGTCCGCCCGTCTGAGGGTGAAATACTGTACTCAACTGAACCTGTGTGCCTAATTCTCGTTGTAATGCTCTCCAAAACTGTGATGTAAATTGCGTGCTACGATCTGAAATGATGGACACTGGCACACCGTATTTGCGAACTATCTCGTGAATATAAATCCCAGCCAACTGCTTCGAAGAATAATTAGTACCAACTGGAATAAAATGCGCAGATTTTTTCAACCGGTCTACTATCACCCAAATAACATCAAACTTTCTCAAAGTACGTGGAAACCCAACTACGAAATCTATGGTAATACGCTCCCATTTCCACTCCAGAATTTCAAGTCTCTGAAGCAATCCTCCTGGCCTCTGTTGTTCATACTTAACCTGTTGACAATTTAGACATCGAGCTACAAACCCAACTATATCTTTCTTCACCCGCCTCCACCAATAGTGCTGCCTCAAATCCTGATTCATCTTCTCGGTGCCTGGATGAATAGAGTACTGCGAACTGTGAGCTTCCTGGAGAATCAGCTCATGCAAACCATCTACATTAGGCACACATAGCCTGCCCTGCATCCGTAATACACCGTCATCTCCAATAGTGACTTCCTTGGCATCATCGTGCTGAACCTTGTCCTTAAGGACAAGCAGATGTAGATCATCATACTGGCGCTCTCTGATGCGATCATATAAAGAAGACCGAGAAACCACATAAGCCAAAACTTGATTCGGCTCGGAAATATCCAATCTAATAAACTGGT
This sequence comes from Nicotiana tomentosiformis, assembly GCF_000390325.3. Taxonomy (NCBI): domain Eukaryota; kingdom Viridiplantae; phylum Streptophyta; class Magnoliopsida; order Solanales; family Solanaceae; genus Nicotiana; species Nicotiana tomentosiformis. The sequence continues at coordinate 117,578,738 of NC_090815.1, read as the reverse complement.
TGGCCAAGGCCTGAACATCCAATGCTAAAGGCCTCTCTGCTACCGGTAAGTATGCTAAGCTACCCAAACTCTTCGCCTTACGACTCAAGGCACCGGCCACTATATTGGCCTTTCCGGGATGATAGAGAATGGTAATGTCATAATCCTTAAGCAACTCTAACCACCTCCGCTGCCATAAATTAAGATCTTTCTGTTTGAACAGATGCTATAGACTCCGATGATTGGTATATACCTCACACTAGACACAGTACAAGTAATGCCGCCAAATTTTCAAGGCATGAACAATAGCTGCTAACTCAAGATCGTGGACTGGATAATTCTTCTCATGTACCTTTAACTGTCTAGACGCGTATGCGATCACCCTACCATCTTGCATCAACACTGTGACGAGACCAATATACGATGCGTCACAATACACATTATAAGACTCTGAACCTGTAGGCAACACCAATACTGGAGCCATAGTCAAAGCTATTTTGAGCTTCTGAAAGCTCTCTTCACACTCATCCGACCACCTAAACGGAGCACCTTTCTAGGTCAATTTAGTCATAGGCAATGCAATAGACGAGAAACTCTCCACGAAGCGACGATAATAACCGTCCAAGCCTAGAAAACTCTGAATTTCAGTAACTGAGGATGGCCTGGGCGAATTCTGAACTGCTTCTATTTTCTTCGGATCTACCTTAGTTCCTTCACTGGACACTATATGTCCCAAGAATGCCACCTAACTAATCCAGAACTCACACTTAGAGAATTTGGCATAAAGTCTCTCTTCTCTCAACCTCTGTAATACAATATCCAAGTGTTGTGTATGCTCCTCCTTGCTACGTGACTACACCAGAATGTCATCGCTGGAACACACTATTCATCAAATGCATAAATGTTGTTGGGGCATTGGTTAGCCCAAAAGACATCACAAGAAATTCGTAGTGGCCATAACGAGTTCTGAATGTCGTTTTTAGAATATCCAAATCCCGAATTTTCAACTGGTGATACACAGATCTTTAATCAATTTTGGAGAACACCCTCGCTCCCTGAAGCTGGTCAAATAAGTCATCAATACACGGCAATGGATATTTATTCTTGATTGTAACTTTTTTCAACTGCCTATAATCAATACACATCTGCATAGTACCATCTTTTTTTTCACAAACAGAACCAGTGCACCCCAAGGAGACACACTAGGCCTAATAAACCCTTTTTTCAAGGAGTTTCTGAAGTTGCTCTTTCAATTCTTTTAACTCAGTTGGTTCCATACAATACAGAGAAATAGAAATGGGATGATTGCCCTGCACCAAGTCAATACCGAAATCAATATCCTTGTCGGGCGGCATACCCGGCAGGTCTGTAGGAAATATATCCGGAAAGTCTCGCATGACTGGTACTGAATTAATAATAAGAGTATCTGCATCAACATCTCTCACAAAGGCCAAATATGACAAGCATCCCTTTCCAACCATACGTTGGGCCTTCAAATAAGACATTACCCTGCTAGGAACAAGATCTAGAGAACCCCTTCATTCAACCTTTGGCAACCTCGGCATCATTAACGTCACGATTTTTGAGTGACAGTCCAGAATAGCATGACATGGAGACAACCAATCCATACCTAGGATTACATCGAAATCAACCATACCGAGTAATAAGAGATCAACTTTAGTCTCTAGTTCCCCAACAGTTACCATACACGACCGATACACACGATCCACAGTAATAATATCGCCCATCGGTGTAGATACACAAACAGGTGAAACTAAGGACTCACAGGGAATATCCAGATAATGAGAAAAATACGATGATATATATGAATAAGTGGAACTAGGGTCAAATAATATAGAAGCCTCTTTGTGGCACACTGAAACAATACATGTGATCAATGCATCTGAGGCAACAACATCTGGCCTGGCAGGAAAAGCATAGAATCGAGCCTGCCTGCCACTTGATCGGCTTCCCCCTCTTGGGCGACCCTTAGCTTCTTGACCCCCACCCCGAGTTGGTTGGGTGGGTGGTGGATGATGGCCCGCAGTTTATAGGCTCGAAAGTCAAAAAAAATTTCAAAGTTGGCAAATCAAACGAGTAACTTCCGCACCTTATCATCCCGTGGAAAATGGACAAGCTGAGTCAACAAACAAGATTATTATTAATAATTTGAAGAAAAGATTAGAAGAATCAAAAGGCAATTGGCCCAAGGTGTTACCAGGAGTATTATGGGCTTATCGAACAACAGCAAAGACAGGCATGGGAGAAACATCATTTTCACTTGTTTATGGTTCAGAAGCCTTAATCCCAGTTTAAATAGGAGAGCCAAGTACGAGATTCACACAAGCAACAGAAGAATCAAATGATGAAGAGTTAAGAATGAACTTGGATTTACTCTAGCAAAGAAGAGAAGAAACTCTAATAAGGATGGCATCACATAAGCAAACCATTGAACGATACTACAATAGGAAGGCTCATCTCATATACTTCAAGATTGGGGACTTCGTTCTCAAAAAGGTTTTTCAATCAACAAAAACAGCTGGAGCAGGAAAGTTGAACTCAAATTGGGAAGGTCCTTATAAGGTTCGAGGTATCGCTAGGAAAGGTGCTTATGAATTAGAAACCATGGACGGCAAGGTGTTACCTTCGAATTGGAATGTTGTTCATTTGAAGAAATATTATTTCTAAGCAAGGGAAATACCCACGGTCAGGTATCACTTAACTACAATTTTATTTTGTTCAGTTAAATTATACTAACAATTTTAGATGATAGGCAAAAAGCTAGCCCACACCAAATGATAATATTAGACCTGAAAGACACGCGGGATACAAAATTATTTCCGGTATGGGTTACAACCTTTCTGATGGAAATAAAAAGGGTTAAGCAGTCATCATCTAAAAATATACCTCCGAGTCCCGTATGTATTTTCCTTTTCAGGAAATGGACCACATGGAAGGAATAATTAAGTGCTCGAGATTTCATACTTCAAAGCTCTAACACTTGGGGGACTATGGAAGACAAAGAAGACTTAAAGTCAAAGAAGACTAAAGAAGACTAAAAGAGTCAGAATTCAAGTCAAGCCTGGATCAACCCAAAAATCAAAAATCAAGAGCTAATCAAGAGCCAAAAAACAAGCCTGATTCAAAAACCTTTGTAATAAGCTTTGATAAAGTGTAAACTCGCAGATGTAAATTACAAGATCCTACAAGTAATTAGGTTAAGGGCAATGATTAGTCATGGGTTGCAAAATATACCCTAGAATTTTATGAAATCTGTTATAAGGAAAACAATTATGAAAGAGTTGTAGATGTTGTACAAAACGTTACTTGAATACATGTAAAGTGTTATATAATTTGAAAGTTCAAAATATGAAACTTCCTCAAATTAATCAAGAAATCTCTTCGAAACATGTATTTTCCTACTTCTTTCATATACTTACGCCAATATGAAGTTGAGACGTCTTCTTCATTAGTGTCGTTTATAAAAGGGCCCTCTTTTATAAAATTCATGTCTATACCAAAATCACGAAATACTAAAGCATTTTTAAAATGCAAGTCAAAGAGTAAAACATAAACTCAAACGAAATATTATATAATAAACCTTGCTAAAACTAAGCATAAACTTAGTTAAAACCAAGGTATTAGTTTGATTACAGAACCCAAAACGGATCGGGGGTAAAAACTAGCCAATCATTCCAAAAATAAAAAACAAAAACAAACAAAATAAACTTCCCATCAAAAGTTCAAGAAACAAACTAAGAACACTACGGGTCAGAATCCAAAGCAACAGTATCAGCAGCGGGAGAGGCAGAATCCAATATGGCATCATCAACAGTGGGAGAAGATTCGACTTGAGCAGAAGAGGCTTGAACACCAACTTCACCAGGAGTAAGTTCATCACCTTCGGGAACTCCGACCTTAAGTGAGGAAAAATTCTGACTTTGCTGAGTTTTTTCAATAGTTTCCTTAGCCTATACAATCTCAGCATTCAAGTCAAAACCTTCCTTGCTAGCCTCCATCAAAGTCTCGAGACGCGTGTTCAGAAAAGACCAGCTTACGTCAAAAGTTGATTTATCTTCGAGAGCCTCGTATTCCTTCGTCCATTGCTCAATTTCAGCCTTCAACTCTTCTCTTTCAGTCAAAGAGGCATCATAAGAAGCCTTCAAAGGGGCGAGGGATCTCTCTAAGAACTGGACCTTATCAGTAGAGGTAAGGAGGTCTTCTTGAGCCTGAGTGAGTGTTTGAACAAGCTCCCTGACATAGGTCTCCTTCTGATTAAGGAGTTTTTTCAAACCCCTAATCTCTTCGGTAGTTTTGGAAAGTTGCTCTGCAAATGAAGACTCAAGGATGTCTTTATCTTTGCCAACTTCATTGGAAGAGGCTTTTTCAATTGCCAATTCTGCCGCCATCACTCTTACTTGCTGTTCCAAAGCACACTTCTTCTCATCTAAAACTTCTTTCTCCAACTGAAGACCCTCGTATTGTTCCTTCCAGTTGTCTGCCTCCCGTACGATAATCGTTGACTAGTTGTTCGGTGTGGGCAATTCTCTTAATAAGCTCAGTGCCTATCAAGTTGATCTACAAAAGAAAAAGAAGAAGTGATTATCAAATAAAGATAAAAAATCGCGAGAAAAATAAAGGAAAGAGCTCAGACTTGTACCTTCAAAGATGAATGAACAATATCATTCATCCACGTCAAGAAATTATGGCTTTCCAACTTCGACTTCTCAACTGGGCCAAGTAGAGGTTTTAGCCATACATCGGCTTGACCAGATTTTTTAAAAAGATTACCATCTTCGGGGACTTCTATGGTAACTTTTTTTATCATACTATTGTTACTTGAAGTACCAACTTCAACATGAGAAGTGGTAGCAATAAGGACAATTGAGGAAGTGAAAAGAGGCACATGAGGAGTAGTAGCAGCAACAACAGGAGCGAAAATCTGAGAATCAATAGGAATTGACACTGGAAAAGAGGAAAGGGGTACTTCTTCGAAAACAGGACCAAAATCTTCACTATCAAAACCACGTGAAAACAATTGATTGGTAGAGTCACGAGGAGTAATATTCATCTCTTCATCAGAACTCACTAAAGTAGGGGTGGTTTTATCATCCGAAATAACGCGCCTCCTAGCCCGAGGTCTGCGCACTAAAGGACCCTCTTCTTGTTCCTCTTCACCCTCCGAGCCATGAGCTTCCTTCGATTTTCTCTTTGATGAAGAATTTAAAATCATCTCTTGAGCAAGGGACAAAGAGAGTCTTGATGAAGTAATAGATGTGGCACTGACACCTCGAATGAGAAACCCTAGCAGAGGAAAAGGTTAGTAACCTCCAAGTAAATACAAAAGAAAGGAGGAAAATTAAAGAAAAGGATACCATGAGTCTTGACTTTCCAACCAAATCTATAAGAAAAGTATTTCCAAGACCTTCATTCCATAGGAGCAACCGACAATAATTTCTCTACCCAAGCACGGAAGTTTGGCATTTCTTCAAAAACTTCCATGGTTGCTAAAAAGAAAAGAAAAAAAGCCACGAGATCGTAAGTTTCTTCTTCCCTCATAAAAGAAGAAGAGAGATACTTAAAAAAAAACTTACGTGCAAAATTTCACTTTTCTGGAAAAGGCATGTTCTCCCCACCCACCAAATCACTTGTGGGAGCAGCAACGAAACAGGCATACCAGTGACGATCTCTATCATCTTCAGGGCTAACCAAAACCCTTTTGCTTCTGGCCACGAGAGTAAAGACCCCTGAATGAAACAACCTAGGGGAATAAAGATGAAGTAAGTGTTGAACGGTAAAGGGTAAGGAAGCCAAATTAGATAGGTATCGTAGACATGCAACAACTTTCCATACAATAGGACCAATTTGTCCTAAGCAAACATTAAAGAAACGACAAAATTCTATGATCGCTGGGTCAATAGGTGGTCTGAAACCTAAGGTAAAAGGATATGTGTAAACAAAATAATAACCAACCTGGTACGAAGTTATCCTTTGGTTTGAGCCAGGAACTAAAACTAAAAAATTAAATTTCCAGTGGCATTCTCTTCGCACAAGAGAAATCAAGCCATTAGTAATTTGGGAAGGATAGACATCGGCACAATCATGGGAAGTCATAGAAGTAACTTGGTTCCTAATCGATTCATGATCAGTAGAGAAAGAAAATTCTTGAGGAACGATTTCATCAACTGTTGGTTCTCGAATGGGTTCACTTAATTCCCTATTTCTAGTATAAGATCTATGGGTTGAAGAAGACCTAGTCCTAGAAGAATAAGGAGTAACAATGTTTGTGAAGTAGAACCATGAATAGATATTGATCCTAAACTACGTAATCTACTACCTCTTCTACTCCTAACAGGAGTAGTAGAAGGGGGAAGTTCATCTACAATTACTACTCTACGAGGATCGGGGTTTGATGAAGACATGGTTATAAAAGAAAATAATGTGTGTTGAAGAACAAGAACGATTAAACAAGAAGAACACTATTGATTGAAGGTTTCGTGAAACTAAAAGCACATGGGGTATTTATAAGAAAAAACAACCGTCATGTAAAGTAAGTCATGATAGAAACGTCATAATGAAATAGTCACTTCGTGACTGACACAATCGCAAAAAAGCCCTAAAAACTGCTGAAGAGTCGCAGACCCAATCGACGAAGGCCACGTGGCACATACATTAAATGGAAGTGACATACGACGCGTTGGTTCTGAAGAAAACGCAATGATATATGGAAAACGGCGGCAAAAAATTCCCGCCATAAATACGTATCACTTCCCAAATATTCAATTGCAGAATATTCGGTAAGTGGGGGGGACTATCTGTATTGGTAAAAAATAAATAATACACGTGGAATTATATATGGCTGACAGGGCATGGTACGTAGATCACTAAGAAGATGACAACTGGAGTGTAATAATTAAAAGATGTACGGGTTACAAGAGGTACGAAAAAATCACTCACGAGATGAAAGGACGCAGTTGCTCGAGCCTAAATTGTTCAATGAAGAGACACAGATGAAATGAATCAAGACAATAAAAAGAGAATATTCACGAACCTCCAATTAATAAGGAAAAAGAATCGGAACCGTTACAGAATCTTTATGGATAATTACGATCGCCAATTATAATGGTTTATTTAATGTCATTAATGCTCATAATGACTTAGACATAAAAGGAATGAAATATTATATTTGTAAACCCCTATATAAGGGAAGAGAATTTTACTTGTAAAGGCACGTTTTGATTCTTACTGGAATACAATTACTTTCTTTTGTTTTCAATCAATTATTTCCATATTTCTTGTCACGTTTATTTCCTTTCATATAATTAAGAAAGTACGAAATTTCTTGACCGAGAATCTTATTTTGTGGTTAAACATCTGGATTTTCTTGTCTTTCTACCATAGGCTACTACTTACTTCACTCTTTATAAATGTGTAGAGAGACAAATTGTAAAATTCTCGCTCTCTTCCAATTCTTTATTATGAAGATTTTATTTTTGAGTCTGTTTTTTACCTTGAGTTTATTCTTATAATGGCTTCTTAATGATTTCGAATAGTTGCTTTTACATGAGCATAAAATTGGGATAGATTTTTAAGGACTTTTCAAGAGCTGAGTGATTAAACTCAAATTTTTCCTCTTCCTTTTAAAATTTCTTTATACAATCGGTGATGATAATGTTAAGGAAAAATAGACTACAAGAACTATCAAATTGGTAGATACAACTTATAACCAGAGGCGGGCCTACATGGGGAGTAGAGGGGTCACCGGAACCCGTTTGCTTCGGCAAAAATCGTGTATGTATATTTGTATATATATCAAGGACCTCTTAAATAATTTTAATGTACCCCGTAAAACATAAAAATTGGACTGCTCTGCTAGTTTAGCATGCTGCATTTACTTCCCCCCTTATAAGATTACTTGGCTTCGAGACTTAACACAAGCACTCCTCGTTATTTTTCTTCTTTGAATTCAAGATAGTGTATTATTCTGTATTTAGTGCTCTGCTAGTTTTTTGCGTTCCTAACAAGTGGTATCAGAACCTTGGTTATTTATCCGGGTTTTCACGGAATGGAGGCGAATATGAGAAAGATGATATATTTAAATATAATCAATTATAATATTTGGAGAAGCAAGATGAAAGATTTATTGTTCTTGAAGAAGACACATCTACCCATTTTTGCAGCTCATTAACCCGAAAATATATCTAATGAAGATTAGGATTTCAAACACCAGCAAGTATGTGGATATATACGACAATGTGTTAAAGACAATGTTCACAACCATATTGTGAATGAGACACATGCGAGATCGTTGTGGAAAAATCTAGAAACTCTTTAGGCTTCAAAAACTAAGAACAACAAATTATTCCTACTAAAGCAATTGATGACCTTTAAATACAAGGAAGGTGGTCCTATCCTTGATCATATAAATGATTTTCAGGGTGTCCTTGATCAGCTGTCTAGAATGGAAGTTAATTTTAATAATGAGATACACTTTGGCTCCTTAATATTCTGCCAGATTCTTGGGAAACTCTTCGTGTTTCTTTGACAAATTCAGCTCCTAGTGGTAAGGAGGTGATGAAATAGGTCAAAAGTGGTGTATTGAATGAGGAAGTAAGGAGAAAATCTCAGGGTTCGTCCTCACAAGCAGATATCTTGATTACAGAAGACCGGGGGAGATATAAAATAAGAGGTTCGAGGAATAGTGGTAAAAGCAGAAGTAAGTTAAGGTCTAAATACCATAATATTACGTGCAACCACTGTGGCAAGAAAGGGCATATCAAAAGGTTATTCCACAAGTTGAAGCAAGACATTAGAGAAGGAAAGAAAGTTGAAAATAATTAGAACAATGTTATTGCTATTGTTCGAGATGACCTTCTTTTTGCTTATGATAAAAACATCATCAATTTGGTATCCCATGAGATGAGCTGGATAGTAGATTCTGGAGCTATCTCACATGTCACACTAAGAAAAGACTTTTTCTCATCTTATACTCATTTTGATTCGAAGTGTTGAAGATGGGCAATGCCAGTGAAGTTAAGGTGTTTGGTGTTGGCACAATTTGTTTGAAAACTAATAATTGTTCAGCGTTAGTTCTTCAAAATGTCAAGCATGCTCCAGAATTTCCTTTCAATTTGATCACCGTAGGAAGATTAAACGATGAAGGTTACCATAATGCCTCTTTAGACTTTAATGGCCAATGAAAGCTCACCAAAGGCTCATTAGTAGTGGCTCGAGGAGTCAAGTCTTCTCAATTATATGTGACATAAAACTCTATTCTTAATTACTCCATAAATCTCGTGGAAAGTGACACTTTATCAGAATTATGGCACAGGATATTGAGTCATATGAGCGAGAGGGAGATTACGTGTTTGGCTAAGAAAAGTTTGCTTTCTAGAGTAAAACAAGCAAAGCTGAAAAGGTGTATCCATTGTTTAGCTGGCAAATAGAAAAGGGTTTCCTTTTATAGTCATCCTCTTTTAAGAAAGCCCGAATTATTGGAGCTAGTACACTCTCATTTGTGTGGTCCTTTTAAAGTAAAGTCAAAAGGTGGCTGGGTGTATCCTTTGAAATCCAAAGATCAAGCACTTGCATGTTTGAGGAATTTCAGGCCTTAGCTGAGAGACAAGCATGGAAGAAATTAAAATGCATGTGCACTGATAATGGTGGTGAATATTGTGGTACATTTGCTAACTATTGCAAAGAACAAGGAATTCTTCATCAGAAAACTCCTCCCAAGATGTCTCAATTGAATGGTTTGGCAGAGAGGATGAATAGAACTCTAGTTGAGAGAGTTGGATGCTTGCTTTCAGAGGCAAAACTTCCAAATACATTTTGGGCGGAAACACTTAACAATGTTGCTTATGTTATCAATTTGTCTGCTACTGTTGCTTTGGATGGTGATATCCCAGATAGAGTTTGGTTTGCCAAAGATGTTTCTTATGATCACCTGAGATTGAAACTGGATGTCGAAACTTAACAGTGCATCTTTATCGGTTATGGTCAAAATATGTTTGGACAAAAAAAGGAGAGAAGATGGTGGCCGAATTTCATCCCCTTTTTTTCCTAGAAATTTCGCCCACATTAAATTACTATTTTCGGATATTATTTGGGTAACACATTAGAAGACCGTGAAAGGTTCAGAGATCGTAATTGTGCGGATGGTAGAAATTCTATTGAGATACTGTGGAACTAAAGGCTTACGTGACTGAAAAAAATATGTTAATGCTTCGATAAGTTATTACCTTCTTTTATGAAGATAGGAATAATCCATCATAGCCTCCACGGCAAAATGAAGTTGCGGGGACGAAAACAAGCAAGGCCCTGCTAATATCATTTACATATCTAAGTAGTCGTTGACTTCCCGCCATCGATGGGTTAAGGGTGACTAATTGGTCTCTTTATGATCTTAAAGTTATAAGTGAAAAAAGTGTTTGTTTTATTGCAGATTTTGTTCCGACCATTCAATCTCAAATTACGTTTTTCGATTTGTTAACCGTTGATCTGGCTGAAATATTTACTGAGTGTTCCTAACATCTTGATCTTTGATTTAAACGGCGGAGATCGTATGTGGTGGCCTGTAGCATCCGATTTTGAGCCTCTAACAGCAGTTCCGTTTTTGTGACTTCTTATCTTTCTTCAATTGATTTGTTGTTGCTATTGTTGCTCCGTATTTGGCCCTTGTTGTGTAGCCAATTTGGAGAACTTTTGTAACTCTCTTATTGTTATGGTAAAACTTTTTGGATCTTGGTGATCCCGTAATTTTTACCTACGATTTGAAGGGTTTTCTACGTTAAAATTGGTATTCTTTATATATCTTCTTTATTTTCGGATTTGCCTCTTCCTCAACGTAACATCCGCTTCTTCTGAAAAATGGATTGCTATGTGTGCATGGACATATCGATCTGATTTCCAACAGTTCAATGTGCACCTTATATTAATTTAGAATTCACCTTTGCCAAGACAGTTTAATCAACATAAACTAATGAACTAATGCAAGCAAAAGTGATCAGTACATTCAACCTTTAATTTTTCAACTCTTAACTGCTGTAAAAAGTAACATATTTGAGAATTAAACATGTTTTTCGGCTATTGATATAGTACAGAAAATTCGTTACATTCTCTCAGCGTTGATCAGCACTATACAGATTCTATCTTGTAGCTGTTTTTCTCAAAATTTTGACTAAAATTCGTCGATGCAAAAACTTTTCACCGAAATTCAACTACAACGCAATCTTCAATAAACATGTACAGATGGACCGAGAAGTTATTCATTTGAGCTAAGGAAATTAAAGTTTATTCATTTTTGGTAATTATCGTGTGAAGTATGAACGAGCAAAGCCTATTTCTTTCTAAAATCTAATACAATACTATAAATTTCAGTTCCACAGCCTCATAAACAATTTACATTCAACGTACTAGGTCTAAAATAGGAAGAATCGCGCATTTTCTTAAAATTTCATGGTTCATGTACTCAAGCTCAGTATAGAAACAAAAATAAATGCATTTAATTTCAGGTGATAAAAAAAATTTCCCGCAATAATGCGCGCACACTGGAAAAGAAAAAGAGGGCTAGAAAAATATCCCTCTTCTTAAATGTCATTGATATTGTTACTTAGCATGAAATTCATGTTAATACATCAGGTTGTTCCAATTCATGTAAACAGAGAAAGAATGGAAATTGACAGAAATATGGAAAGTAATTCTAGAGAAAGAAAAGAGTCATTGTTTATTCATTGTAACCAATGACATACGAGCCCAACATAATCATTTCTATTTAGTATTTTGCTAGTACTTACTTTTTCTTTGATTATGGATATTTGGAATATCTAAAGATTCTTGATTTTTGTACCACAAGAAGTGAAGAAGTAACAGCTCTGGGACAACAGGAGAAACTAAGTGGGGGAATTAATTAAGATGCTGTTCAAGTGCAACAAGTTACAAAATGCAACCGAAGAAATGTTGTTAATCTTGATGTTTATTTTGGTTCTGATTTACTTACGTAGGATGAGTAGTAAAGACAAGGATCATCGTCTAATTACGAGTAGGAACACTGACAGATTAAACAAACAAATATTTATATTAGCAGGTCAAAGCAATATGGCAGGTCAAGGTGGAGTAAGCTACGGTTATTGGGATGGTATTGTACCTATTGAATCCCAACCAAATCCAGATAATATTCTTCGATTTAGAGTGAATACAAAGTGGGAAATAGCACATGAACCCCTTAATTATGGAGTTGATTGTCTTTCTAATTGTGGAGTTGGTCCTGGTATGGCTTTTGCTAATGCAATTCTAAAAAAAGTTCCAAATTTTGGAGCTATTGGTTTAGTGCCATGTTCTAGGTCTGGGACTGGAATTCATGCTTGGGTTCCTGGAAATTTGCCCTATGAACAATTGATAACAGGGTTAAGATTTCTCTTAGAGATGGAGGAACACTTAGAGCACTTCTGTGGTATCATGGTGAGAGTGATTCAAAGGACAAATACACTGCTAAATATTACAAATCCAAATTTGAGAAGTTTGTTCAAGACCTACGTACTGAATTGAATTCTCCTCTACTTCCTGTTGTTGTGGTAATCAACTATATACTTTTTCGTCTTCTTGAGCCGAGGGTCTATCGGAAATAGTCTCCCTACCCCGAGGGGTAGGGGTAAGGCTGGCGTACACACTACCCTTCTCAAACTCCACTAGTGAGATTTCACTGGGTTGTTGTTGTTGTTGTTGGGGTGGTGGTAATTAACTATATATAAAATCCTTAATTGCTTTCACTCTTTTATTGTTTGATTTACAGTTTCATGTTTTTGTTGTGTTCTCTTTCAAGTGATTTTTGCATAAGATAATAAACCTTAATCAAAATGGATTTAAGTTATATATACTAGTAGTGTAAAATTGATTACGTTACTAATATAATTTAGTTGGATATAACATGTTCTTACTCTATTTTTCCAACTACCACATATATGAAGAGTTACCTATTGTTGTTAGTCAATTTCACCTGATGCTGTTAAAAACATATACATTGTCAATGTGAGGAACTTTAACTCAATCAAAACAATTTCAATTTGTCTCTTTCGCTTCGGTTTATCTAGTGTTGTGTTGTAGGTACTGCTTGCTGTTATTGCTTCTTTCTCATCTTTTTTGTACCGAGGGTCTATCGGCAATAACCTTTCTACCCTCACAAAGATAGGGGTAAGGTCTAAGTATACTCTACCCTCCCCAGACCCCACTTCTGAGATTATATTGTCGTAAAACAACTGCAATTTCTTTTTTTATTTAAATTTTATATACAATAACAAGGTGAATAATTTTTACACTATCATTGTATTTCGACCGGTTATATTAGGTTGTTTACAACATTTCTTTAATACAAATTATGATTAGTATACAATTTCTAGTTATACATTATCAACATACAGAAGTTAAAGTCTCTCTTTTTCTATTTTATTTTTTTGCAGGTTGTTCTACACCATCCTAAACAACCGTTTGTAGGAGAATTTGTAGATGTAGTGAGAGAAGCACAATTTGATATTGATCTCCCAAATGTAATAAAGGTTGACGCTAAGGGTCTACCACTGAATTCGGATGGCATTCATCTCACAACCCAAGGCCAAGTCAAACTTGGTAATATGATGGCTGAGGCATTTCTCAGAGCCAAATTTGCATCTGCTAAAAATAATTCTAACAAAGATTTATCATATGATGTACTAGTCTATCGACTTACTTCTTCCTTCAACCCTTAAGTTGGTTTTTGTTATTCAAAAGAAATTCTTTTTAAACTAGTCCGATGATTAAATTGTTCATTTTGGTACTACATAAATCATCTTGCTTTTCGCTACTTGTATTTATTCGCAATTGAAAAGTTACATACGAACATAGAAAATCTAGTATGCAGAACACAACAATCATTATAAATTCACAAAATTAGATATATTGTATTTTATTTTTTTCCATCACTTTCATATCAGATCGCACCATTCAACTTTCACCGGTGATGACGATTGCTTCTTGAAAAATAATATACTTAATTGAATCTTTATATTATAGTCATAAGATCGGATTATTTCTTATTTGAAAATACTTATATTCATTTTGAACCGAAATTACCAAAGTTGAGTAACGTTTCCGTAATATAGGGACCATTTGATGTAGTATAACAGGTATCACTAAGTCACTACTCACATTTTCTTGGAAAACTTAGAGCATCTTGTCCCCAAATATCGAAAAGAAAAAATATCAGAGTTTCAAGATTAGGAACCATCCATTCTGTCGGATGAGATATCCACTGTCTTTGTGTTACAGCTTGGATCCTCAAACTTACTTTGTTTTGTCGGCCAACTTTTCATTCTTTCGCTTTCCAATATTAGCACTCATAGTCCATAATTACTTCCTAAATGTAGAATCTTGAACCTTGCCTTTACTAATTGTGCTGCTCTGCCTTTTGCTGTTTTAGTTAGAGGTTGGAGACAAATAAAAAAAGCCGCATTTATATAGGGTCCGGGGAAGAGTTACACCTTTAAAGGTGTAATGTTAACAATCTATCCTAATGAAAGCATTAGTAGCTTAATTACAGGCAAATATCAACTATAAATATTACTTATTAAATAGCAACCTGCTAAAAGTAGCGCTATCACATGTTAAACTATACCAAAAGTGTAAAAATTCTTTACACTGTCATTGTATATAAAGTTTAAAATCCAAAAAAGAAAAGTTAGGTGGTGTTAAGGAATTAGTGAATACATTGGTCCAATGCTGCTCCTATTTTTCTTAATATTGGTACAACTTTGTTTGCAATTAGAAAAGTGGGAAACAAGTAGGCAAGAGATCAACATCGAGCTGATCTAACCAGTGATGTGATATGTACTAAATTCATGAATAGGACACTAGTTGCCAACTCCTTTATTAGGGAACTCTGTCAAAGGACAATAATTTCCTCCCCTACATTACTTTAGAACCTGAGAAACTGGTCCAGAATGACTCTTAGTCTTACGTAAAAAGAGTTACTGGACCATATCCATTTTTTTCCTTCTTAAAATCATCACATTCAGTGAGAATGCATTGACATTTTCCTTCTATGCTAAACTCTTGCAGTCACAGTTAGTTAGTTCCACCAATTCTGGCATAATTTTGGTTAGTTAAGAGTAAGAAAAACTTTACTTTGTGGTTTACTAGATTTTTTGCATTTTATGTTTGGGTTGATTTTCCTTGAGACGGGGTTCTACCGGAAATAACCTCTCTACCTTCAAGGTAGGGGTAAGGTCCGCGTACATACTATCCTCCCCAGACCCCACTGGTGGGATTATACTGGGTTTGTTGTTGTTTTGTTTGGGTCGATTCATTTACTCTAGTTGTTTGGCTCAATTGATATTACAATCTTCGGTTGTGTTGCTATTCTACCTCCTTTAGCTACAGGCAAAGTAGATCAAACTACCAAGTCCACAACAACTAAGATCCAAGTCTAAATCTATGGTCAACATACAAGTAAATCCTAACATTATGTACATGTTTTTCAGAAAATGTATATCCAATAAATAATATGAAGAGAACAAATTGCTAAAGATTACTATGTCATTATCATACAATCAAGTATTCAGAACTTCACCAACAAGTTAAGCTAACAACCAGCAACAGGTCCCTATTACTTAATACAATGCCTCTTATGTACTTAAGACACTATGCAGATATAATAAACTGGAGCCAACTTAACTGCAGATATAACAGGAAGCCGCAATTTCTTCTCATTCTCATTAATCACTGACTCATTGTATGGTCTAAGGAAAATTTGTCATCTTCCTCGGCTGCCTCAAACTTTAAATGATCCAATCCATCAACCTTGATGTTCTGGCTTGTATCGGTCATCCTCATAACTCCGTCATGAAAAATACTGTCATGTACTGCATTGGCATAACTAGATGGCGCTTTAGAAAGAAAAGCGCCAACGTTACTAGGCATTGAAGGCAAAAGAGAAGGAATTGACCATAAAGGTAGACTAGCCATGCCTTGTGGGCTATTATAACCTATGTTTATGGCCTTAACTGGAAACTCTTGTAATCGTTCACCCTGAAGTCTTTTCGGGCCAATTAACTGGTTTTTATCATCCATTTGATGATCCGTCGCGTTAACTAAAGTGGTATCTTTTGGCTTGTAAGTGTATGGATGTTGAATTGGCAAATATGGTCTTTGAATTGCATAAATGCCCGGTATACTTTGGAGGTAGCTGAATTTCCTCTGAATGCTTACTACTAAATTAAGATCTTCAACAACCTGTATATATAAGTGGAATCAGTTGTGAATGAAACATATGAATACCTCCAAAAAGGAAAAATAAAGAGATTATGTTGCACGGACTCTCTAAAATCGTGTCACACCCGTGTCTGATCCTCCGAAATTGCACTACCTTTGGAGGATCCGACGCGCACGCGGCGATATTTTCGAAAAGTCCGAGCAACATACTAAAGAGATAAACCTTATTAAAGGAGCCAAGCTGAATGATTCCTTCCCTAACAGATATAATCGCGATAGTCTGCCAAAAAAACAAAAACTTCCTAAATTAAGATATTTGAAATGACTGTAATGATGAAACAGTTAGTATATTTTGTCATTGACTGGATTCATTACCTGAATGCCTGAATTGAACTGAACTTCCCAGGCTCTTGGTTGCTTCCAAAAAAGCCAAATACAGAAATCAGAAAGATCGAAAAGGCAGGGGGTATGAAACATAGGCCGATGCAGCCTTTGTACAATGGGTTCAACTGAACACTATTTTTAATACGGAACATAGATAAATATGTGAAAAATACTAAAGTTGAAACAAATATTATACTTTGAATCCATAGTTTTTTTAAGTTTAAGGTCTAGTGGTGCTTACAGGTTCAATGGATAGATTCCATGAGCAAATAAAGCTTGAATCTTTTTCATTTGGGGCATCTTTAAACACCCATTTATGACTATTATCTGCTGCAACTTTGCCCACCACTCTGCAAAACAAACAAAAAGGTCTAATACTTTGCTAAGAGGACGTTTTATTCTTGTTATAAAGCGAAAAGGAGGAAAACAATATCTCACCCTTCACCAAAATTATAAACCTCATGAGCCATTTTGAAGAAAATGTCAGCACCAAATTTTATCCTTACAAATTCCCTTTTGGATCGTTCGCATTCATAAAAGTCACAGAAACCATCTTCCCAAACAAGAATCCTGAAATGAAATGCCAATAAATAGTCCACAAAAACCACAAAACAAATACTCCTAGTACTATATCATTACCAGTTTCTCTTGTTTCCTTTAGCGCGATCAATCAAGCCTCCTCCATGATCCCATCTGCAACAAAGAAAATAATAATAATATAATATATTCTTCCTAGATAAATAGCAATGTTCATTAATTAATTTCCAGGTTTTCATTATTACTGTGCTTACTTAGGTGGAGGATAATTTCTGGGGAGAATCTTCCAGAAGACAGCATAGACCCACTTATTAGAAGCATTAGAAGAAGAGTCAGAGCAAGTACAGAGACTTCTTAGTGTTTGCTGTAACAGACAGTTTAGCATGGGAAGTCCCCCTTCCATTTTTCCAAGATAATGGCAGGGTAATAAGGCAGAGAAAGAAAAGAACGTAAGCTGCAAGTGTTAGTTCAAATCACAATAAAACTGAAAAGAGAGAAAGATGAACATTATTGCCTTTAAATGATTGTGAGAGGTATGTGAAGGAAACTCATGAGACATTTCTTACCATTGTTTTCTTATATATATTTTGTGGGGGGGGGGGGGGGGGGGGGGTTAAGGGGATAGATTTTGAGATCAGTAGACTTTGACATGAATGATTTCAGTAAAAAGTAAACGAGTTTGGTACCAGAGAATAAGATAGGCTCCCGTGGATGCAAGGACTGATATTCTGTTATTTTTTGTGATCGATCTAACAGCTGAAAATGGCGTCCTTCATTTTGATTGAAGGTTAAATGAGGATGTTAAAGTTATTTTTGAGGTGCACGCGAGTTGGTCTAGACGTACAAAGAAAGATGTTAAAGTTAGATTTTCGGATAATTAAGCAACCAGTTGTGTATTAGCATGCAGAACTTGCGTGGCCCTAGCCCAGCATGTAGGGCATAGCATGCGTGTGTTATCCCTGAGGACTCTGAAGTAGAACTAAACTCTTTTTAGCAGTTAGCTCATACTTATGAATCCTTAACCAACTTTATGTTCCCTTAAAGACCACAACTTTATGTTCACTTTATTCACATTTTTCTAGTTTGTGATAGCTATATTACTTTTTCTCCTTTGCTTATATAATCAAGTCAAGAGATAAGCAAGTAATATAGAAAATGACCAAGAATTACCTAAAGTTGCCATAGCCTAAAATAACTTGACCTTAAGGACTTAGTTAACCTCCAAAAAAAAAAGAATTAAAAGTCACTGGGTTATAACTTATAACATCAAGATACTTGGTTGTCTGTGGTTGTAGTGGTCCTGTAAAGTTGATCTCCAAAGCAACTTAGCAAAACATACTCACTTACCCATATAGACTTGAAACCTTTGTCTCTACTTCTATGACCTAACATTTAAATCCCATAAGCAGTTAAGTCAAACCCTACATATTGCCATTCAAAAGAACAAGTACATTTTTTGTTCAGTGCTGTTTAAGTTGCAGAAGACTGCAGAGACAAATGAGTAAACATATGATCACAAAAGAAGTCTCTTTACTGATTAATAATCAGCAAAACCTTTGGACAAAATGGTAATCCCCAAAGAGAGGGGCAAAAGATTCCCAAGATTTGTACTTGGATAGAGTCTGGCCAATCGCACGAGACCAATAAATGGTGGTCCTCTACCAATCCTTTGAAGTGAGTGGCACTGCATCCATAATGATCTAGGTTGAAAGTGACCTCTTTTCCCTTCTAAATGCAACCATTTATTGTATGCATCTTTGTACACACTAAGCTCTCTACTCTCCATTTGCAGCGACACCACACTTCTTTAAACACCCTTTTGCAATAATGTTAAAGTACTGCCTGGCAAGACTACCACACGCATAAGTCAATTTTACACTCCAATCATACATATCAAAGTCAAATATGAGCCGGTCGGATTTGCAACTCCTGCATAACCAAACTATCTCAAGTTTCAATCAGATATTTATCTGTAGTTAAGTTGCTCAATTTGGTGTGGGGGAGTTTGAGGAACTTGAGTAAAGGTAAGTGTAACACGAATTGTTCAATAATAGAGGTGCAGTTAATCCAACAACCCCCAAGTATATAAATGGTAGGGCAACAACACAACTGAGCCCCCAATGTGACAACAGCGCATTACAGGGAAGGCAGGTCGAAAGACTAGAAAAACAACAAATTGGATAGCAAAAGGGACTATTCAGCATCTAAAAAGACACGAATTTGTGAGACTCCAAATCCCTCCCATAATACTTGCCCTGTTTTCCCTTATCTTTCAGGATAGAAGACTCAAATGATGGCCACTATTCGTGCACATAAAATTCATTCTCATCTCTACAGTAAAATCCAATAATTTTGCTGCATCATGAAGTGGTAGATTTCACTGTCATTACACCGACACAGAAAGTTACAACAGCAGGATACCTCAATGATCAGATGGATGTACACTGCGTGACAATCTTCGCATTACCTCCATCGTACAGTTACCAGCAGCTTAATAGTTATCAGGCAAATATCTCTACAAATGGTGTATCAAAACTAGAAATGGGATATGCAAGGCAGTAGATGCAAATTCCACCCTTCGAAAGAGAAGCCTTCACTGCTCTAGTGTGCATGACGATTTATTGGCAAACATAAATATGCAGCAGTAATTGATTTTTTTTTAAAAAAGTGAACATGCAGATATAGAAAGATTTGAATATTTTCTAACCAAACAATTATTACAAGAACTCCACCACAGGGATATGCAACCTCTTGGCATCTACTAAGCTAGAGTTAAATAAGAGTGGTTGTAGACTGAGCTCAGAAAATGAATAATGACATACAGGGGCTAGCTTACCTATCGATGAAAGAATAAGATACATGGCAGCTTCTTGGGGAGCTAAGTTTAGAATCTAAGAATTCATTTATATTCATATAATAAATTGCTCATACTCAGAAACCTATTCTATGAAAAATAAAGCCATCCCGGCAAATTTGTAGCCTACAACAAATTGATTCCCCATCATGAAATGTTCAATCTGCTTTGAACCTCAAGGTCTGGAAGCACCGGCCTCATCAGTTGATGGCTTCTTCTTCCCATAACGCTGTAGAAAGGAAACATTTTCCAATCATTTTCAACATATTGAAGGAAAAGTATAGAGACAATGCAGCCTGGAACATGTTAAATGGCTCGGACTCGGGTGCGTGTGTCCGATACGGGTGCAGATCTAGATGTCAGATCTATCTAAATTTTAAGATTCAAGGGTACGGATCCAGGTACAGATACGGGTACGGGGATTCGGCTAAAATTAATTTAAATATCTAAAAATAGAGTTATAAAACTAGGTCTACATTATGAGACACTATGTGGAAAACTTACAATGCATTCCGAGAAGGAGAAAATATTGATCAAGAATACAGGAAGGAGATAAAAAGGAAGGAGATAAAAAGGAAAAGGTCTGATAGAGAAATTCCTATATACAAGGTATTCCATTTTCTTCAATTTCACCCTATCTTTTGTTTTGATTTAAGAAATCATTGTATTTGTCCCGAATTTCTCCACCTATTTTGGTCAAAATACCCAAAATCGGTTGACCATATCCGGTACGTATCCCGCACCCACACCCATACCGTGTCAACACGGGGTGCGGCACCGAAAATGAAGAGTCCGGGCAACTTAGGGAACATGTAAAAAGACTACCAAAATAATTAGATATGAAATTGGGAAATGTACCTGCTTGCCAAATGTGAAGGGAACATATTTATATTTGACCATGTGCATTATCTGCCTCTTCATTGTTGAAATGAACAGCACCAACCAATAGAATAATAAAATTGGCCAAAATACAGGCACGTCAAAGGCACTGAAGAATGTCAATACAAAAGCAATGCAGACAGCTTTTGTTAGTGAGTACCTGCCAAGGAGAAGTACAAGATAAATCAAATTCATGCCAAACTACTTATTCATGAAGCTAATATTGCCAAAAGAAATTGGATGAAGCCTGCAACTAACTGAAGAAGTATAGATGAATAAATGAAGTGCTCAATGAAGTTCTATTTCACGATTAATTGATCAACAAGCGTGTGAATCCTGAATCCGTATTACAATACAAAAGCAGCTCAAGATCTTCTGCAATAAAATTCAAAGAACTATGGGGAGTATAAAGGAGAAAGGGTAGAAGAAATGGACTCTGCTCTCCTCTTGCTATGGCTAAAGCATATCACAAGCTCAAAGTCCTAAATTCATATTTATCTCAACTATTAACGCAATTAGAAAACATCCTGCATAACCTCCGAGATTAGGAATCATTACTAGGTGATAAAGAACTACTGAGGAACCAAGTAAACTTGGTGATCAGCTTCTGACTAGACGTGATAAATAATTTTGAAAAAAGCATGAGATGGATTTTCTGAAAATCTGGACAAAGTTTGGAGTAGGACATTAATCTAACTCATAGAAACCCATGACAGAATGATGTTGGCCAGGAATCATGAAATAAAGGTCAAGGATCATGATTCCTGCATTTCACCGAAAAATATCATCGAGATGGTACCATAAACATGTAAAATACCTAGAAAACCTAATAGAAGTAACGGATGGTCAGGATAAAATTTCTTGCTTATAACCAATATAATTCAAGATCAGGACATACTTCTTGAATATCTAATTCTTAACAGATTAAGATATCTTGTCTCACTAACCAAAGAGCTCCAAATAAAACCACCCAAGCTATCACATATAACCAAAGAACAATCCAATTAAATCACCTCATGCTAATAAGCATTAATCCAAGCGATAGGACTTAAATTCAACTGCAGTAGAGAGGCACATTGCACGCAAAGAAAGCTCATTCTAGCTATTCAAATTGAGAAAATAGCTTCATTTTTTGTTTGAGATAAGTGAGAAATAACATCCTGAAAATAAAGACATTGTAGGCAATACACGTTCTTTTTTTTTTTAACTATTATGTTGGGCAACGAGTACTACAGATGAAAATGAAAACAAATGTACTCCATGTGGTCAAGGACAATTGTTTGCATCTAACCAAATTGTAAGAGTGAGCCCAGTGGAAATTTACTATACATTTAGTATAAGTTAAAACCAACGTGACATTTTTTTATAACAAATTCAATAAACAGACTTAAACGAAATCCTGTGTATATTACTTAAGCTTCAAGCTTTGTGCAACCAGTACATAGTGTTTCTATCTATCAAAGTTATTTAGGCAGTACAAAATCGATAATTGTGATACTATTATCCTGCCACCTATATGAATATCAGATCCAAAAATGGGGCTAAGCAAAGCGTTCTGGGGGGCAGTAAGGAAGCATCAAATTTTCACACTTTTGAACTTGAAAAACTCTTCCAGCAACTTGTTCCAATAAGAATTTAAGAAATAACTACCAGGTTATCTATCTTAGACTCTGCACGTTACTTAATCCGTGTAGGTAGAGCAGAAATGAGAAGTTCAAAGGCACCAATGAGAAGCTGACCACTTAAATACAAAAATCCGACGGCAAAACAAGTAAAAAGATGCTAACTTGATACCCCTTTTTGTAGTGTTTGGTCTCAAAAAACTAATTCCTCCAAACACGAAGTTTTAAGCTTGGCTAAGGTCCTATTACAAAATAGTTTGAGAAAAGTAGCTTTCCTTCTTTCCACTCCTATTCTGCTATTTTTTATCAGATCCTAAATCATCACATAAAGGCCTGAACAGGTAACAAACAGATCAGCAGATCATTTCTTCAGCTGAGTATCAACTA
This sequence comes from Nicotiana tomentosiformis, assembly GCF_000390325.3. Classification (NCBI taxonomy): domain Eukaryota; kingdom Viridiplantae; phylum Streptophyta; class Magnoliopsida; order Solanales; family Solanaceae; genus Nicotiana; species Nicotiana tomentosiformis. The sequence goes on along the minus strand of NC_090815.1, from coordinate 117,555,857 downwards.
ACATAATCATAGATTGCAAAATTCTTCCTTTAAGAAAAAGTATCCAGAAATCCTAAAAATATAAATCTGACTTGTTTTTCATCTATAGGCGATATGAACAATCAGATACAATTGCTTATCAAAAAATTAACATCAGATTTAGTTTCAATTCATGCAAAGTATAAATTCAGAAACTAGATAACAATCACACTACAAAATGAGATCGCAATAGATATCCACATCAAATCTGAGAATATTCATAAAGGAGTAAAGATGATGACGTCATATCACCAGAATTTAAACTCAGGAAGGCGACGAACGAAAGGACGAAACTCATCGGAACCGCGAGTGGGAAGTGTGGGACCGCCCTCAACTTCCGGATCGACTTGAGGTGAAAGGAAAGCAATAAGGAGCTGGATTATGTAGATTCCTAAGGCATACGTAATAATGTAGAAGCCTTGAACCATGAACACGCGTATTACGTAGATCAAAGCGATCACTGCGAAGAAGATCCACCGATGCAGGACTTGAGGTGTTGATTTATCCAGCAGGTGTTGATACCGCTGTGATAGGGTTAAGGTCCATTGTGATACGGCGGAGGAAACACCGTCGCCGGCGACTTTCCCGCCACCGACGTCCATTTCCTTTTTTACTTATTTTCTTCTTCTTTATTCTGATATTTACCGCGAATGGAATTGGAGTAGATATTTATGGAAGAGAGAGAGCAATGAGGAGTTGAAAGGGTCCGAAGGGGCTTCGGACCTCCATATTGTTGGATGGGCTTTTAATATATTTGATCAGTCGATAAACAATTTGGGAAGAAAGTTAATACGCAGTCAAGCATTTTTTTCTTTTTTTTTATATTTTCTTATTCCTAGATTCTTATCACCATCGATATTGCTTTTGTTTTTAATATCTCAATGGTGGTATTGCATCTTTGACTTTTCGCTACTTTATTTCTCTCCCTATATTGTTGTGATTAACCGAAGATTTTATCAATAACAAACTCTACAGATGTTGTAAGATTGCATATTCACTACTCTCCCTAAATCCCAATTGTCGGATTACATTAGGTATTATGTACAATTATAGTTTTGAAGAATTAACCCAAATAGCCACCATCTAATGCTTAAACTAAAAATAACCGACGGATGTATAATTCATGTATTATATGATTATAACTGTATATAATCAATATTATATATATTGGCTAGAAAAAGTAAATAATTGTATATAATCAGTATATAATCTATGTATATCGGATAGAAAAAAGTAAACAGTGAATCTAGCCGGCTATTTGTGTTAAGATCCCTATAGTTTTCACTTGTTAGATCCGTTGCATTGTTGAGGGTCAAGTACTTAATTGGGCTTTATCTAAACTTAAATAGCTCTTTGCTAGGCCCATAATTTGGCTAAATCCTAAGTCGCATTTAAAGCAGTGACCTACATATCTTAACTGAATGCGACTCACACAAATTGCATGTACCAGAGTTTTTAAGCCAAAATTGTCCCTTATCTTTGGGGTTAAGTCTAACTTTGTCCTTTATCTATTGCCGCGAGCACTTATTGTCCTTTAAGTTTGCTAAACTTGAGCAGGTTTAGTCCATTTAACAAAAGATCCAAAGGGAGACCTAAAAACTAACAGTGAAATCACTGAGTCAACTGGGTAAAGAAACTTTGAGTACTCAAATTTTGCAGAATCGATGTAGTGAACCTAAAAATATTTAACGGGCAGGGTTGACCCGATTCCGGACCGGCCTAGACCGGTAGTAAATCGGATCGGCCCAGCCCGGTTCAGCGACTATTTTAAAAAAAAAAAATTATCATACTTGTTTCTACAATCTTAAAGGTGACAAATGGATTGGCCCGGACCCGTTAAGCCCGATTTTAAAAACTCGATAACCGACCAGAATTGGTGACTGGTCGGTCACTATTTTTCTCAACCGGACCGGGCTGGTTAACCGGTTCAACAGTAATTTTCATTGACCGAATTTGACCAGTCCGGTTAACCGGTAAAAAAATATATAAGTCTAACAGTACAAAGTTAGACTTATCCAAAGATGGGTATAATTTTGGCTAAAAACTCACCAACGATCCGTTAAAAGCAACACATCACTGGATTTTTTAGCGGTAAAAGGGTCAAAAATAACCTTCTACTATGAGAAAAGGTTCATTTGTAACCTCCGTTATACTTTTGGTCCACCCTTACCCCCGACGTTATAAAATTGATGCAAAAATACCCCTCCTCTGTTAAGGCCCTCCACCATGGCCACAATCATTCCACGCGGACTGATATTTTGCTAAGGTGGATGCCACGTGGCATGCCACATCACCATACCAACCCCATTTTACCCTCTCCCCCTACTTCTCCTTCCTCCACCACCATTTCCTCCCTCACCCAACCACCACTGCCACATTTTTCTTTTTCTCTTTTTGAATTCAAAAAGAAATCACAAAGACCACTACCTTATTTCCATAGTTCCATTACTGCTGCCACATCTCCTTTCTAAATTGCCGCATCTCACATTAATTTTGAACTTTTGGCGTCTATTATATTGAAGGAAAACAAAAAAAATACCAGCCACCGTTCTCTTACTCTATTAGGCGAAATCTATCAGCTATTAGCAAATTATCCATTAGAATACCACATTAAGAACCATTAAACTAGAACAATATCCGACTATTACAAAAAGTTTCATATACTAACATATAATAATTGAATTCAAATCCTTAATAGTAAAAAGTTAAAACCTTTCATATCTGACTTTAGTCACAGCCAAACCATGGATAAAAAATAAAATCATAGTACCAGTGTACCTACGACTTCGCCATAGTGAAAAATTATGAATCGCATGCATATTGAAAAATTAAATTCGTCCTAAAAAATAAGAAGAATTTCTGGCACAAATTAGTATAAGTTGACATGAAAAATCAAATGACTCTAAAAATCAGCAGAAATTAGTAATCAATAAATTTTACTTTTTATTTAAATATTTATTTTTGGGTGATGTTTGGGTGAAGGGGAAGATAGTGGTGGAAGAAGAGAACGTGGAGGGAGGGGTAAAATAGAGTTGGAACAGTGAGATGGCATGCCACATGGCGTCCACCTCAGCTAGGGGTGGCATGTGGGCCGGCTCCGGTCCTAAGTGGGCTTCGCGAGCCCGGTCCTAAGTGGTCCGGTCCTAGGCGAGCCGGTCCTAAGCGGTCCCGAACTTCGCGGGCTTCTTGTTGGAACCGGCCCGGGACCGGAACCACGAACTAACGGTCCCGGGTTAAGTGGGCCAGTCCCGGGCCCAAGCGGATCTAAGTGGGCCCAACGGATACTTCTATTTATAATTTTTTTTTAAACAAGTTAGAGAAAAAAAATAGTAATAATAATATCTAAGGCAATTTGTAAATTATATTATAGAATTGTCACATATATATATATATATATATATATATATATATATATATATATATCTTAAGATGTATATATAGTATATCTTAAGATGTATACTATCGAATATAGCTTTTATATATATATATATATATATATATATATATATATATATATATATATATATATATATATATATATTACATATAGTATAGTATAGTATATACTATATTATACTATATATACAGCTTAAGATATATAAAAAGACAAAAATATTTTAAAGAGATATTCAAAGCAATGCGTTATAATTTTATTATAGCATTAAAAAAATTATGACAATATCTTTCTTAGTCTTCCTCCCCCCTATGGAATGAGCACAACAAGGTGCTAATACCACCATTGAGAAGAAAAAAAACTAATCAAGATGTGCCAAAATACAAGTTACATATTAATTTACATGGTATCTCTTACAAATTTCATAAATTCTTCAAGTTCCGGAGGAATTTCCGTTGGTGGTGGCGGAAAAGAAGCTTGGTTATCACCGCTTTCAGGTGAAGCATCATCCTCCGCAAGTTCAGCTAGCATTTCTTCGTAAGCTTCGTCTACCTCTGGTTGTGATTCAGCAAGTCCAAAATTTTTTTTTTTCGAACGGATCTAATCTCTGAAAAGTACTGATTTTTCCAAGCTCTCCCTCATAGACGCTCTATAATCACCGAGTTGAAGTCTTGCTTGACTGAAAGCGCTCTCTGATGCCACTGTTGAAGCTTGAATAGTTAAAATGTCTCGGGCCATCCTTGAAAGAATCGGAAAGTATTTTTCTTTGTCCTTCCACCATTCCAAAATATTAAAGGAGCCGTCGAGATTCACTTCCTCAATTCCCTGTGACAAATAAACTTCAAGCTCATTTAGTTGTGAAAAATCACTAGTACTAGAACCTTGAGAACCCCTGAACCCTGCCCAAGCACTAAGTGCTCTTACTCCCGCAGTTCTTTTAGATGATTGAGAACTAGAAGAAGAAGGAGTTGGAACATTTGGTCTAGCATGATCTAATGCAACTTGATAAGCATTATAAATTATTTGAACATTTATTTTAATTGAGGCTATTGCGTCCGGAAGTTTAGACAACTCCTCATCTTCAAGTGCTAAACCATTATAAACAGTTTCATACCAAAATTGAGAACCTCCTAATTTCATAGTAGGATTTAACAATGCAGCAACTCCGTAAAATAGGGGGAATAGGAAAGAAATATTTTTTAATTTTTTTTCTCATAGAATCAATAGCAAGTTGATAAATTTTCCCATCCTCTGAAAAATGATCAAATAAATTTGCAAGTTTTGCAATATAAACTAAACAGTTAGAAATAGCAGGATAATATTGCCCAGAAAATTCATTTGTAGCAATATAAAATTTTTCTAAAAAATCTACAAGTATTTTAACATTAGCCCAATCCGCATTTGTAAGGTGCTCATCATCATCACTTACATAAGCATTAAACGTTGAGTTTATGGGGTTTCTATATTCATATGCAACAACTAAACTTTCATACATGTAATTCCATCTAGTCGGACAAGGTTTAGGAACCTTTCTTTCTCTTAGGCCAAATTCATCGCATCTTTTAAAATATTCTCTAAGTCTACTTCTACGGTTTGAATAAAAAAACCAATTAAGAGCCATTTTAACCTTTTCAATTTCAACATTTAAAATTCGCATACCATCACCCACAATTAAATGGTAAATATGACAAATACATCTAACATGAAAAATGTTACTAAATGCAGGACTTAGTGTAGTGGTAAGCAAGGCTACATCATTTGTATTACTAGTAGCATTATCCATTGAAACTGACATTATTTTATCATTAATACAAACATATCTACAAATATCTGTAATCGTGCTAGAAATAAACTGCCCTGTGTGACGTGAATTAATTATTCTATAAGCAATAATGCGCTTTTGCATTATCCAATCCTCATCAATCCAATGACTGATAACAATAAGGTAATCACAGTCATTACCACTTCTACCAATATCAATTGTAATAGCAACACGACAATTTATATGAGTAAATAAATAGCGCAAATATTGTTCATATTCATATTTATATATATAAATATCGCTCTTTACGGTTGTGCGAGGAAAACCTTTATAAGTAGGATTATAAAATTTTCTAATATAATGTACAAAGTGAGGGTTAGAAGGAAAACTATAGGGTAAGCACATAACAGTAACCATTTTTGCCAATTCTTCCCGATCTTTTTTTGGATCATAATATAAAATACCACCGGTAACAGTGTTAATTCCCGGTTGAAATTGATTTGACCCGGTACTAAGGTCAGCCTGACTAGGTGCACTTGTCCCCTCGGCCAAAGCTTTCATACGAAAATATCTAGCTTTATCTTGAGGGTGTAGCAATATGTGTCTAGTCAAACTTCCCGCCTCCTCCCTCCCCGACTTCCAACATATTTAAAAACTAACTCTTTGCCACAAGTTTTACACTTAGCCCTATTTTTTTCTCTTAGTTGAGTAAAAAATGGCCAAACAAGAGGTGTTTCTGCCTGTTTAGAAGGCTGTCTAGAAAAAGTAGGGGCAGTAACATGAGGGTCAGACGGGGCATCTGTGATGACCCAAAATATCATCTTTAAATTTAATGATAAATTATGTGATCTAAGCACTATTTACCATTATTCGACTTGCGTGTGCAGTCCCTAAAAAATTTTCGGAAAGTTTTCAGGTGAAAAATGGATTAAAATGTGAATTAGATGTTTAAAACACAACTAAGTTGACTTTGGTCAACATTTTGAGCAAACGGACTCGGATCAGTATTTTAACAGTTCCGGTAGGTCCGTATCGTGAATTGGGACTTGGGCGTATGCTCGTAACCAAATTACGAGGTCCCTAGCCCGAGATATGGAATTTTGATGAAAAATTTAAAGGTTGAGTTCAAATAGTGACCGGATGTCGAATTATGTGCAAATGACCCCGAAATAGAATTTTGATGATTTCAACAGCTCCGTATGGTATTTTTGGACTTAGGAGCATGATCAAAATTTTATTTGGAAGTCCGTAGTGAAATTAGGCTTGAAATGGCTAAAATAGGAATTTAAAGTTTGAAAGTTTGACCGAGGAGTTGACTTTTTGATATCGGGGTCGGAATCTAGTTCTGAAAATTTTACAGCTCCATTATGTCATTTATGACTTGGGTGCAAAATTTGAGGTCAATCGGACTTGATTTGATAGGTTTCGACATCGAATGTAGAAGTTGGAAATTCTAAGTTTCATTAAGCTTGAATTGAAGCATGATTCGTGATTTTAGCATTGTTTGATGTGATTTGAGATTTCAAATAAGTTTGTATGATATTTTAGGACTTGTTGGTGTTTTGGGTTGAGATCCCGAGGGCCTCGGGTGAGTTTCGGATGGTTAACGGATCAAAAGTGGGACTTAGCTGCTGCAAAAGCTGCTGCAATTATTCTGCTGGAAATGCTGTCAAAATCGGGTTGCCTGTCAAAATCGAGGTCCCTGACAAAATCGAGCTCCCTGACAAAATTGAGCTCCCTAACAAAATCGAGGTCCCTAATAAAATCGTGGTCCCTTACAATCGAGGTCCCTGACAAAATCGAGGTCCTTGACAAAATCGAGGTCCCTGACAAATCGAGGTCCCTGACAATCGAGGTCCCTGACAAAAATCGAGGTCCCTGACAAAAATCGAGCTCCCTGACAAAATCGAGCTCCCAAGATTGAACTGGACAGATCTGTAAGTTATAAAAACAGTGGCATTCAACATTTGCCATTTTTGACAAACTTGAGCTTGAACAGAGGCGACTTTTGATAGATTTTCAAGGAAAAACATTTGGGGTAAGTGATTCCAACTCGAATTTGGTCTATATACACAAATATATCATTGTTTTCACCATTTAATTAGTGTTTTGAGATTGAAATTTGAAAAAATTTAGAAATCTCATACAAATGAATTTTTGAGATTTCGGTGTCGATCCGGAGTCCGATTGGAGTGAAACTGGTATGGTTGGACTCGTAATTGAATATGTTGTCGGATTTTATAAGTTTTACCGGATTCCGAGATGTGGGCCCCACGGGCAAATTTTGAGCTAGTTTCGGATTTTATTGAAAAATGTAGTATTTTCTTATGAAATTGATTCTTATAATTTTCGTTGACTGTATCGAATTACTTATGACTAGATACGAGTCGATCGGAGTCGAAAAATCGAGGAAAAACCATAATACTTAGTTAAATTGGAGCAAGTCGAGATAAGTGACTTGTCTAACCTTGTGTATGGGAAATTTCCCTAGGATTGATATTAATTGTAATATGATGAAAGTCGTGTACACGAGGTGACGAGTGTGTACACGGACTAAATATGAAGGATTATGTGTTCAAATTATGAATATCACTGTTACATATTAATTAAATTATTAAATCTTGTTATATTCTCCATTAATGATTTGATTTGTATACCTTAAATTTGCTTGACATTTTCCTGCTAATTGTTTTACCTGTTTGATTGAAACTTGGTTTCTTTTATACCGTGAATTATTTGAAGGTTTATTTTTTCTTTAAATTAAGTATTATTAATATGAAATATTATTTTTCTGAATTATTTTATTCCTGATTATTTTCGCAAGATTTTTGGTACTCATTGTGATAGAGCCGTGAGCTCTTTATTGTGGAAAAATATTATTTTTGGATTATTTGGCATGAGCCGTGAGCTCTTTATTATTGAAAAATATTGTTGTTGATTTATTTTTGAAAAATTAAAATATTGGGCACTTGAAGTGCAAATTGTGATATATTGTGATATTGATACGCATGCGGTGGTATAAGGTCTGGGGATTGAAACGCATGCGGTGAGATAAGGGTAGCTTGATACGCGTGACTAGTAGGGGTGACTACTAGAAGTCATGCGGTGTGATAAGGGACGCTAAAACGCGGGATGCTATTTCGGAAAAAAATATTTTGTTAAAATAAATTGTGAAGGCTCCCGCGGTGATATAAGAAAATGAGATATTATGAAATTACTTATAATTTGGGACTACGAGGCGGTACCTCGGTAGTGCCCTTGTTGATATTGATTTATGGCCATAGTTGCTTTCGATTAATTGTTGTGATTTTCATAAAGTTGAAGAAAATTCTGTTTTGATTCCACGAGATATTATTTGCAATTATTTGGTGTCATTAAATGTGACATACTATTTGATTCATTTTCAATGTCATTTTATTTTTGTCACGACCCAAAAACTAGCCCAGTCGTGATAGCGCCTATCGTGGAACTAGGCAAGCCGACTCATTTCCAAAACAAAATGATATTTTCATTTCAAAGATAATTTAAAGGTTATTTAACATAAAAACCTCCATTTAAAGAGTTCAAATCAAAGAAAAACAGAAGTGCGGAAAAGAAAAGCCCAACATCGGGGCGTCACTAGTCATGAGCATCTACTATAATCTGTCTAACAATATCAAGGCTAACTCATCCTGGAAAAATAGCTAAATACTACTAGATGAAGATAAGAGGGAGAAGAGCAGGGGCTGCGATCGCCAAACAGCTACCTTGCTATCTCCAAGAAAATCTGCAACCAGAACACTCAATTACTGCTATCGTATCCCGCTACACCTGAATCTGCACATAAGGTGCAGGGAGTAACGTGAGTATGCCAACTCAGTAAGTAACAACAATAAATAAAGACTGAGCAGTAGTGACGAGAAATAAGGCATATAACGTTCATATCAGGAAAATCTCAGTAAAATACCACATGCTTTTAAAAATCAGGATTTGAATCAAACATCTCGTTTAAACCCAGTTCCAGAAAAAAAATCATTCAAAGACATTTTTCCAACAGTTTTTCAAATAAAGGCTCAATGCAAAGGTGAGCAAAAATGATGAAATCATAAACAGCCCCTCGGGCAAACCTCACAGTCACTCGTGCCACTCGGACATACCTCATAATCACTCTTGCCACTCGGGCATACCTCACAATCACTCTTGCCACTCGGGCATACCTCACAATCACTCTTGCCTCCCAATCACTCAGCAGTCGGCACTCGGCACTCGCACTTAGTAGGTACCTGCGCTCACTGGGGGTATGTACAGACTCCGGAGGGGCTCTTTCAGCCCAAGCGCTATAATCTGCACGGACAACTCACATGCGATAATAATAAAGTATGTTGCAGGCGGGCAGCCCTGATCCACACTCATCCTCACCAATCAGGCCCTCGGCCTCACTCAGTCATAAGTATGTTGTAGGCGGGCAGCCCCGATCCATACTCATCCTCACAAATCAGGCCCTCGGGCATTTCAGTAAAACAGGGCATTCGGCCCAAAATATTTATATGCATCAAAAGAGAGTCATAAAACTGAGTTATGCGGTAAACAAATATAAACATGACTGAGTATAGATTTTCAATCAAAACAGTGAGAGGATGGTAAGAAACAGCCCCTAAGGGTCAAAACAACATTGGTGCAAGGCCCAAACATAGCATTCAGCCCAATTTACAGAAATTCTTTCTAAAACATATAAGTATCAAATGGTTTCAACAAAGTATGCAACTTTACAGTTGCTACGGGACGGACCAAGTCACAAATCCCCAACAGTGCATGCCCACACGCCCGTCACCTCGCATATGCGTCACTTCAAAATAATAGAATGATATGAAATTCGGGGTTTCATACCCTCAGGACTAGATTTACAATCGTTACTTACCTCAAACCGGTCAAATCTCTACCCCGCAATGCTCTTGCCTCTGGATTCTGCCTCCAAATACTCCAAATCTATTCACAATCAGTGTAATACCATCAATATACGCTAGTGGAATGAATTCCACAAGAAAAGCTTCAAAATTAGACCAAAACCCGAAATTGGCTCAAAAATTGCCTGTGGGGCCCATGTCTCGGAACCCAACAAAAGTTACAAAATTCGAAAGCTCATTCAACCACGAGTCTACCCATACCAATTTTACCAAAATCCGACCTCAACTCGACCCTCAAATCTACAAATCTAATTTCCAAATTTCTAAGTTCCAATCTCCGATTTACACCTCAAAAATCATGTAATCTAGTCGGATTATTCGATGATAATTCAATATTATGGAGTAGAAATGATCACAAAGGACTTACCTCAAGTTTTCCTTGAAAATATATCAAAATCGCCTCTCCCCAAGCTCCAATTTGTCAAAAATGGCAAATGAGACGAAGTCCCTGTTTTTATAATTCTGCCCAGACATCCTCGGTTCTGCCTCGATCTTGGCCCTCGATCTTGGCCTTCGATCGAGGTCCTCGATCCTGGTCCTCGGTCCTGCCTTCGATCCTGGTCCTCGGTCCTGCCTTCGATTATGACTTCGACCTGGCCTTCGACCGTGACCCTCGACCCTGGGCTCGATCATGCCTTCGATCGTGGCCCTTGACCCTGAGCTCTATCTGGGCTTCGATCGTAGCCCTTGACCCTGAGCTCGATCTGGGCTTCGATCGTGGCCCTCGACCTTGAGCTCGATCTGGGCTCAATTTCTGGGCAGAAGCAATTTCCAACAGAAGGAAATTGCAGCAGTTGTTCTAGTTCAATTTTTGATCCGTCAACCATCCGAAACTCACCCGAGGCCCTTGGGACCTCAACCAAATATACCAACAAGTCCTAAAACATCATATGAACTTAGTCGAATCCTCTAATCACCTCAAACAACGCTAAAACCATGAATTACACCCCAATTCAAGCCTAATGAACGTTGGAATTTCTAATATCTACAAACAACTCTGGAACCTATCAAATCACGTTCGATTTACCTCAAATTTTGCACACAGGTCCTAAATGACACAACAGAGGTATTCCAATTTTCAGAATCGGATTCCGACCCCGATATCAAAAAGTCTACCCCCGGGTCAAACTTCTCAAAAATAAAACTTTCGGCATTTCAAGCCTAATTCCTCTACGGACTCCCAAATAATATTCTGGATACGCTCTTAAGCCCAAAATCACCATACGGAGCTATTGGAATCATCAAAAATTCAAATCCGAAGTCGTTTACATATAGGTCCATATACGGTCCACTTTTCTAACTTAAAATTTTCAATTATGAGACTAAGTATCTCATTTCACTCCGAGTTCCTTCCGGACTCGAACCAACTAACCCGATATAATATAATATAGCTGAATAACACAAAAAGAAGTAAGAATGGTAAAAACAAGGTTATAACTCTCGAAACGACCGACCGAGTCGTTACAATTTTACTACATTGATAAACATTTTACCATGCCACTATTATATTCCAGTAGGGCCTCACCTGACCTCGTCACTACTCTACCGAGGTTAGGCTTGGCACTTACTGGGTACCGTTGTGGTGTACTCATACTATGCTTCTGCACATCTTTTTGTACAGATCCAGGTATATTTTACCAGACTAGACGTCAGTGAGTTACCTGCGCACGGAGACTTCGAGGTATATCTGCCAGCATCCGCAGACTCCGGAGTCCCCTTTTATCATTTTATGTTGCTTCCTTATATTTTATTTAGACCTTGACATATAGAGACATTGAGAATAAATTCTTAGAAGCTTGTGATTTATATCTACCGGGTTTTGGGAGTTGAAATTTTTTGAATTGTAGTTTATTTATTATTATGCCGCATTGATAGGCCTACCTAGTCTTAGAGACTAGGTGCCATCACGACACCCTACGGAGGGAATTTGGAGTCGTGACAAGTTGGTATCAGAGCACTAGGTTCATAGGTGTTATGAGTCATAAGCAGGTTTAGTAGAGTCTTGCGGATCGGTACAGAGACGTTTGTACTTATCTTCGAGAGGCTATGGAACTGTTAGGAATTATTCACTTCTTTGATTCCTTATCGTATGCCTTTGTTGATTTCAACGTTCTTAACAATTGTCTTTCTATTCTCTCACAGATGGTGAGGACACGCACAACTGGATCTGATGATCAGACACCCGCACCCCCTATTGGAGCCGCAAGAGGCCAGGGTCGGGGCAGAGGCCGAGCTAGAGGCCGAGGAAGACCACGTGGTGCAGCCAGAGCATGTGCACGAACTGCTGCACCAGAGCCACCAGTAGCTCTAGTTAGAGAGCAGGCACTTGAGACGCTTGTTACTACTCCTGCACTTCAGCAGTCTCTTGCCCAGTTTTTGAGCATGTTTGGCACTTTAGCTCAGGCAGGATTAATTCCACTTGCTCCTGCCACATCTTAGGCTGGGGGAGGAGCGCAGACTCCCGCCGCCTATACTCTAGAGCCACGTGACCAAATTGACCATGCCCCAGAGGTTATACCAGTGCAGCCAGTTATCCCAGTTCGGCCTGAGATTAGGACAACAGTTTCAGAGGAAGAGCAGCTCAGGCTCGAGAGGTATAAGAAGTACCACCCTCCCACTTTCAGCGGTCTAGCTTCAAAGGATGCTCAGGGTTTTCTGGAGGAATGTCACTGTATCCTTCGTACTATGGGTATTATGGATTCTAGTGGAGTTTCTTTCACGGCATTCCAGTTTAGAGGAGCAGCCTACCAGTGGCGGCGGGCATATGAGTTGGATTGTCCTGCTGAGGCAGCTTCACTTACTTGGACTCAATTTTCAGATATGTTCTTGAGGGAGTATGTTCCTCAGAGTCTTAGGGATGCTTGGCGCGCAGAGTTTGAGCAGCTGCGCCAGGGTTCTATGACCGTGTCAGAATATGTGGTCTGATTCAGTGATTTGGCTAGGCATGCACCAGCCTTAGTTGCTACTGTTCGAGAGCGGGTTCATAGGTTTATTGAGGGTCTTCACCCTAGTATCAGATACAGTATGGCCCGAGAGCTAGAGATGGAAATCACATACCAACAGGTGGTGTCAATTGCTAGAAGATTGGAAGGTATGCGGACTCAGGAGAGGGAAGAGAGGGAAGCTAAGAGACCCCGAGATTCTGGCACATATAATAATTCTCGTGACCCAGTTGCAGCCCGACATGGTAGAGGTTATGTGGGCCGTCCTATTCATTCAGCACTTCCAGCTTCCAGTAGTATTCCGACTACTCCCAGACCTCAGGTTCTATATTATGCACCACCAGTGTCTTCTGTACCTCCTGTACGGGGTGCTTTCAGCGGACAGTCTAGTCGATCAGGCCCGAGCTAGTCCCAGCAGCCATGTCCTCCGAGGGCTTATTTTGAGTGTGGTGACACTCGCCATATTATGAGAGATTGCTCAGATTTAGGAGGGGTGCACCTCCACAGATTTCTCAGGCCCCACCTATTCCACAGGGTCCTCCGGCTTCTCAAGCCATGATTTCTGCACCAGTTGCCACTCCACCTGCACAGCCAGCTAGAGGTGGAGGACGGGCAGGTAGAGGTCGCGCTAGAGGGGGAGGCCAGGCCAGATATTATGCCCTTTCTGCTAGGACAAATGTTGTTGCATCTGATTCTGTTATCACAGGTATTATTCCGGTCTGTCATAGAGATGCGTCAGTCTTATTTGATCCAGGCTCCACTTATTCTTATGTGTCATCTTATTTTGCCTCGTATTTGGGTGTATCAAGTGATTCCTTGAGTTCTTCTGTTTATGTATCTACACCCGTGGGTGAATCTATTATTGTGGATCATGTGTATCGGTCGTGTTTAATTATTATCAATGGTTTTGAGACCAAAGCTGATTTATTATTGCTCAGTATGGTGGATTTCGATATTATTTTGGGCATGGACTGGTTGTCGCCCTATCACGCTATTCTTGATTGTTACGCCAAGATGGTGACGTTGGTTATGCCAGGTCTACCGCGGCTAGAGTGGAGAGGTACCTCAGATCATGTTCCTAGCAGGGTTGTTTCATTTCTTAAAGCTCAACGAATGGTTGAGAAGGGGTGTGATGCGTATCTGGCTTATGTGAGAGATGTTAGTATTGATACTCCTAATGTGGAGTCAGTTCCTGTAGTAATGGATTTTCCTGATATATTTCCAGCGGATCTTCCGGGTATGCTGCCCGACAAGGATGTTGACTTTGGCATTGATTTGTTACCGGGAACTCAACCCATTTCTATTCCACCATATCGTATGGCCCCAGCAGAGTTGAAAGAATTAAAAGAACAGTTATAGTAGTTGCTTGATAAGGGTTTCATTCGACCCAGTGTATCGCCTTGGGGTGCTCCTGTCTTATTTGTAAAGAAGAAGGATGGTTCTATGCGGATGTGTATTGATTACCGCCAGTTGAACAAGATTACAGTGAAGAACATGTATCCATTGCCACGTATTGATGACCTATTTGATCAGCTTCAGGGTGCCAGGATATTCTCAAAAATTGACTTGCGTTCAAGCTATCATCAGTTGAAGATTCAAGATCCAGATATCCCGAAGACTGCTTTCAGGACTCGGTACGGTCATTATGAGTTCCTTGTGATGTCTTTTGGGCCGACCAATGCCCTAACAGTATTTATACACTTAATGAATAGTGTATTTCAGCCCTATCTTGATTCCTTCATTATTGTGTTTATTGACGACATTCTGTGTATTCCCGGAGTCAGGAAGATCATGAACAACACCTGAGGATTGTGCTTTAGATTTTGATAGAAAAGAAGTTATATGCAAAAATTTCAAAGTGTGAATTCTGGCTTGATTCAGTGGTATTTTTGGGTCATATAGTTTCGTGCGAGGGGATCAAGGTAGATCCAAAGAAGATTGAAGCAGTGCAGAGTTGGTCTAGACCGTCCTCAGTTACGGAAATTCGGAGTTTCCTTGGTTTGGCTGGGTATTATCGCCGATTTGTAAATGGTTTCTCTTATATTGCTGCATGTATGACCAAATTGACCCAGAAGGGTGCTCCGTTCAGGTGGACCAAGGAATGTGAGGAAAGCTTCCAAAAGCTCAAGACAGCTTTGACTACAGCCCCAGTATTGGTATTATCTACAGGTACAAGATCTTATACTGTGTATTGTGACGCGTCGCGTATTGGTCTCGGCACAATATTGATGCAAAACGGTAGGGTGATTGCTTACGCGTCCAGACAGTTAAAGGTGCATGAGAAGAATTATCCTGTACATGACCTGGAGTTAGTAGCTATTGTTCATGCCTTAAAAATTTGGCGGCATTATTTGTACGGTGTCCATTGTGAAATCTACACCGATCACCGGAGTCTACAACATCTGTTTAAACAGAAGGATCTTAATTTGCGGCAACGGAGATGGTTGGAGTTGCTTAAGGATTATGATATCACCATTCTCTATCATCCGGGGAAGGCCAATGTGGTGGCCGATGCCTTGAGTCGTAAGGCGGAGAGTTTGGGTAGCTTAGCATATTTACCGGTAGCAGAGAGGCCTTTAGCCATGGATGTTCAGGCCTTGGCCAACCAGTTTGTTAGATTGGATATTTTCGAGCCGAGTCAGATTTTGGCTTACGTGGTTTCTCAGTCTTCACTTTATGATCGTATCAGGGAACGTCAGTATGATGACCCCCATCTGTTTGTCCTTAAGGATACAGTTCAGCACAGTGATGCCAAGGAAGTCACTATTGGAGAAGACGATGTACTACGGATGCAGGGCAGGCTATGTGTGCCTAATGTGGACGGCTTGCGTGAGTTGATTATCCAAGAGGCTCACAGTTCACGGTACTCCATTCATCCAGGTGCTGAGAAGATGTATCAGGACTTGAGACAACACTATTGGTGGAGGCGGATGAAGAAGGACATAGTGGGGTATGTATCTTGGTGTCTAAATTATCAATAGGTAAAATATGAGCATCAACGACCGGGTGGATTACTTCAGAAGTTAGAGATTCCAGAATGAAAATGGGAGCGGATCACTATGGATTTTGTTGTTGGGCTCCCACGGACTCAGTGGAAGTTGGACGCAGTTTGGGTGATTGTGGATAGGCTGACCAAATCAGCTCATTTCATTCTTGTGATTACTACTTACTCTTCAGAGCAACTGGCTCAGTATATATTCGCGAGATTGTCAGACTTCACGGTGTACCAGTATCTATCATCTCTGACCGGGGTACACAGTTTACCTTACGATTTTGGAGGGCAGTACAGCGTTAGTTGGGTACCCGGGTAGAGTTGAGTACAACATTTCACCCTCAGACGGACGGGCAGTCCGAACGTACTATTCAAATACTGGAGGATATGCTCCGTGCGTGTGTGATAGATTTTGGGGGTGCTTGGGAACAGTTCTTACCACTTGCGGAGTTTTCTTACAACAACAGTTACCAGTCAAGCATTTAGATGGCTCCATATGAGGCCTTGTATGGTAGGCGGTGCCGGTCTCCAGTGGGTTGGTTCGAACCAGGCGAGGCTAGACTTTCGGATACAGACTTGGTTCAGGATGCCCTGGAAAAGGTTAAGTTGATTCAGGATCGACTTCGTACAGCCCAATCTAGACAGAAGAGTTATGCGGATCGGAAGGTTCGTGATGTTGCATTCATGGTTGGTGAGCGGGTATTGCTCCGGGTTTCGCCTATGAAGGGTGTGATGAGGTTCGGGAAGAAGGGCAAGTTGAGCCCTAGGTATATTGGGCCTTTTGAGATTCTTGAGAGAGTTGGAGAGGTGGCTTACAGACTTGCACTACCACCTAGTCTTTCTGCGGTTCATCCGATATTCCATGTTTCTATGCTTCGAAAATATCACGGCGACCTGTCTCATGTGTTAGACTTCAGTTCGGTTCAGTTGGACAAGGATATATCTTATGTTGAGGAACCAGTGGCTATTTTAGATAGGCAGGTTCGAAAGCTGAGGTCAAAGAACATTGCTTCCGTAAAGGTTCAGTGGAGGGGTCATCCGGTCGGGGAGCCGACTTGGGAGGTCGAGAATGATTTACGCAGCTGTTATCCACACTTATTCACCAGCTCAGGTACTTTTTCTAACTCCGTTCGAGGACGAACGTTTGCTTTAGAGGTGGAGAATGTGATGACCCCAAATGTCATCTTTAAATTTAATGATTAATTATGTGATCTAAGTACTATTTACCATTACTAGACTTGCGTGTGCAGTCCCTAAAAAATTTCCGGAAAGTTTTCAGGTGAAAAATGGATTAAAATGTGAATTAGATATTTAAAACACAACTGAGTTGACTTTGGTCAATATTTTGAGCAAACGGACCCGGATTAGTATTTTAAAAGTTTCTGTAGGTCCGTATCGTGAATTGGGACTTGGGCGTATGCCCGGAATCAAATTACGAGGTCCCTAGCCCGAGATATGGAATTTTGACGAAAAATTTAAAGTTTGAGTTCAAATAGTGATCGGATGTCGAATTATGTGCAAATGACCCCGGAATAGAATTTTGATGATTCCAACAGCTCTGTATGGTGTTTTTAGACTTAGGAGCGTGATCGGAATTTTATTTGGAAGTCCGTAGTGAAATTATGCTTGAAATGGCTAAAATGGGAATTTAAAGTTTGAAAGTTTGACCGGGGAGTTGACTTTTTGATATCGGGGTCGTAATCTAGTTTTGAAACTTTTTACAGCTCCGTTATGTCATTTATGACTTGGGTGCAAAATTTGAGGTCAATCGGACTTGATTTGATAGGTTTCGACATCGAATGTATAAGTTGGAAATTCTAAGTTTCATTAAGCTTGAATTGGAGCATGATTTGTGATTTTAGCGTTGTTTGATGTGATTTGAGGTTTCAAATAAGTTTGTATGATGTTTTAGGACTTGTTGGTATTTTGGGTTGAGGTCCCGAGGGCCTCGGGTGAGTTTTGGATGGTTAACGGATCAAAAGTGGGACTTAGCTGCTGCAAAAGCTGCTGCAATTTTTTTGCTGGAAATGCTATCAAAATCGGGCTGCCTGTCAAAATCGAGGTCCCTGACAAAATCAAGCTCCCTAACAAAATCGAGCTCCCTGACAAATCGAGCTCCCTCATAAAATCGAGGTCCCTTACAATCGAGGTCGTTGACAAAATCGAGGTCCCTGACAAATCGAGGTCCCTGACAAAATCGAGGTCCCTGACAAAATCGAGGTCCCTGACAAAAATCGAGGTCCCTGATCGAACTGGACAGATCGAGCTCCCAAGATCGAACTGGACAGATCGAGCTCCCAAGATCGAACTGGACAGATCTGTAAGTTATAAAAACAGTGGCATTCAACATTTGTCATTTTTGACAAACTTGAGCTTGAACAGAGGCGACTTTTGACAGATTTTCAAGAAAAAAATATTTGGGGTAAGTGATTCCAACTCGGATTTGGTCTATATACACAAATATATCATTATTTTCATCATTTAATTAGTGTTTTGAGATTGAAATTTGAAAAATTTTAGAAATCTCATAGAAATAATTTTTTGAGATTTCGGTGTCGATCCGGAATCCGATTGGAGTGAAACTGGTATGGTTGGACTCGTAATTGAATGGGTTATCAGATTTTATAAGTTTCACCGGATTCCGAGATGTGTAAATTTTGAGCTAATTTCGGATTTTATTAAAAAATATAGTATTTTCTTATGAAATTGATTCCTATAATTTTTGTTGATTGTATCGAATTACTTATGACTAGATACGAGTCGATCGGAGTCGAAAAATCGAGAAAAAAGTATAATACTTGGTTAAATTGGAGCAAGTCGAGGTAAGTGACTTGTCTAACCTTGTGTATGGGAAATTTTCCTAGGATTGATATTAATTGTAATGTGATGAAAGTCGTGTACACGAGGTGACGAGTGTGTACACAGACTAAATGTGAAGGATTATGTGTTCAAATTATGAATATCACTGTTACATATTAATTAAATTATTATATCTTGTTATATTCTCCATTAATGATTTGATTTGTATACCTTAAATTTGCTTGACATTTTCCTGCTAATTGTTTTACCTGTTTGATTGAAACTTGGTTTCTTTTATACTGTGCATTATTTGAAGGTTGATTTTTCTTTAAATTAAGTATTATTAATATAAAATATTATTTTCTTGAATTATTTTATTCCTGATTATTTTCGCAAGATTTTTGGTACTCATTGTGATGGAGCCGTGAGCTCTTTATTGTGGAAAAATATTATTTTTGAATTATTTTGGCATGAGCCGTGAGCTCTTTATTATTGAAAAATATTGTTGTTGATTTATTTTTGGAAAATTGAAATATTGGGTACTTGAGGTGCAAATTGTGATATTGATACGCATGCGGTGAGATAAGGGTGGCTTGATACGCGTGACTAGTAGGGGTGACTACTAGAAGTCATGCGTTGTGATAAGGGAGGCTAAAACGCGGGATGCTATTTCAGAAAAAATATTTTTTTAAAATAAATTGTGAAGGCTCCCGCGGTGATATAAGGAAATGAGATATTGTAAAATTATTTATAATTTGGGACTACGAGGCGGTACCTCGGTAATGCCCTTGTTGTTATTGATTTATGGCCATAGTTGCTTTCGATTAATTGTTGTGATTTTCATAAAGTTGAAGAAAATTCTGTTTTGATTCCACGAGATATTATTTGCAATTATTTGGTGTCATTAAATGTGACATACTATTTGATTCATTTCCAATGTCATTTTATTTTACTACATTGATAAACATTTTACCATGCCATTATTATATTCCAGTAGGGCCTCACCTGACCTCGTCACTACTCTACCGAGGTTAGGCTTGGCACTTACTGGGTACCGTTGTGGTGTACTGATACTACGCTTCTGCACATCTTTTTGTGCAGATCCAGGTACATTTTACCAGCCTAGACGTCAGTGAGTTACCTGCGCACGGAGACTTCGAGGTATATCTGGCAGCGTCCGCAGACTCCGGAGTCCCCTTCTATTATTTTATGTTGCTTCCTTATATTTTATTTAGACCTTGACATATAGAGATATTGAGAATAAATTCTTAGAAGCTTGTGATTTATATCTACCGGGTTTTGGGAGTTAAAATTGTTTGAATTGTAGTT
This sequence comes from Nicotiana tomentosiformis, assembly GCF_000390325.3. NCBI lineage: Eukaryota > Viridiplantae > Streptophyta > Magnoliopsida > Solanales > Solanaceae > Nicotiana > Nicotiana tomentosiformis. The sequence goes on along the minus strand of NC_090815.1, from coordinate 117,535,678 downwards.
TATTTATTATAATTCCGCATTGATAGGCTTACCTAGTCTTAGAGACTAGGTGCCATCACGACACCCTACGGAGGGAATTTGGGGTCGTGACAGCATCATTTAGATTATTATTAGTTGGGTTAACTTCAGGAGCAGGACTAGTGGGTGTATCGTCATCCAATTGCGTTTCATCAAAATCTATTTCTTCATCATCATTTTCATCAATAGTTGGATTACCATAAATAGTATTCATATATTCATGGTTTAATTGTTCACCGGGTGCAATATTATGTCAAAATTGACTCTCGGTAAATTATAATAAACTATTATTGCTATCAAGAATAAGAGGTGTAGGACGGGTAACAGGTTTGGGTCGGAGAGCCGGGGGAAGTGGAGGAGGAACAGATTGGCCACTAGATTCACCACTCTTGGATTTTCTCTTATTTTTACTAAACATTTTTTTTAAGGAATAAACCATCTTAATTAATCAAGCAAAGTAAATAAAACAAACAAAACTATAATATTAAAACTTAAGATTTGGAACGAGTTTACCGAATTGACGAACAACTTGTTGAAAATTAATTATCGTTGAAGACTTGAAGATTTCAATTCACCAACTTCACAATTTAGCACAAAATGTAACAATTAAGTAAGCAATTATAGAAGAATATTAGAGAGAGATTGAGAGAGATTGATGATTTTGTGAGAAAAATGAAAGAATGAGGGGGTATTTATAGTTGAAAATAGGGAAAAAGTATAATTATAAAAAGTTTGGGGTTAAAACAAAGTTGGAGGGAGGGGGGGTTAAATGGCTATTTTACAAATAGCCAACGATTATTTTGGCAGAACAAACGGCTAGTTTTTAAATGACCAAACTTTCAATTTTTTTTTCTTAAATTATCCGTTGGGCCGGGATAGGCCCGTTTAGGACCGCTTGAACCGACCCACTTCTCAGTCGGTCCCGGTTCCAAACGGTCCCGGTCTCACGGGCCTCCCCTATAGGACCAGCCCACTACCCAGCCCACCTCCCCACGGTCCTGGTCCTATCCGATTAGGACCGTTTAGGCCCATCGCCTATTTGGGCTTGCGGTCCTGGACCGATCACGGTCCTAACCGGCCCACATGCCACCCTTAACCTCAGCTAAATGTCAATCCACGTGGGATGATGGTGGCCATGGTGGAGGGCCCTAATGGAGGAGGGGTATTTTTGTACCACTTTTGTAACGTTAGGGGTAAGGGTGGACCAAAATTATAACAGAGGGTATAAATGATCATTTTCGCATAGTATAGGGGTATTTTTGACCCTTTTCCCTTTTTTTAAGCCAAAAAGTCGACATTTTGAGAAAAAATTCACAAGAAGACAACCTACGTTAATCAGAAATTTCAGAAATCAGCTCACCGTTTTTAAGGATTCATCCTTTGACTATATACAAACCTAAAGAATTGTGTTGAAATCATCAAGATGGTAGAGCTCAAATTTCTTGGTATGGATTTTGGTTGTGTAATGGGATCCCTTAGCAAAGGTGAATTCCCAGAAAAAAATTGTTTGTTTCCCTTAATATCCAAGCTCCTGGGCTACGCCATTGTTGCTGCCTCCACCACTGTTAAACTTCCTCAGGTATTTTCCTTAAAAATCCAGTCTTTTTTTTTCACATTTTATCGTGTCCTACTTTAGAGACTTACAATTTTATGATATTTAATTTCCACCCACGTTAAGTTGTCTATATCTTGAATCTCATCTAGCTTAACAGCTGATACATAGTCATCACTGTCCCATTTTTATGCAAGGTATTCATGTGGGCACGGAGTTTATGATGTTAATTTGACTTGGATATATTGAAGGAAAATATTAAGGTGATAATTGAAAAGTAATCAGATAAAGAAAAATCAAGAAATCTGAATATTTGAATGAATTTGAATTATTAAAAGTTGTAAAAGCGGTATGTGTCAAATGTAAGACATACAAAATGGAAAGGGTGCCATATAAATTAGGATAGGGGAAGTAATATTTATATATGTTTAGGTTAAAGACTATGTAGGTGGGTCGTCCGGTGCTGCTTCTGTGATCTTCTTGTACATTTCAGGTGAAAGACAACGAAATTTTTGGGATCCTGTTTTTCCCAAATTTAGGAACTACAAAGATTCAACATAGGGTTATGGGTTGGTAAGCTAAGTTGTTTAGGCTGTCATTACTTTCTTAATTTGCACGTCTACTGGCTATAGCGATTCACAGATTGGACTAAGTGTATCACATATCCCATCTCTTCCTCTTGCAGATATTAAAAATTTTACAGCACAAAAGTGTTAGAGGGCTTAGTGTTGTGAGCTTCGAGCTAGAAGTAACTGGTTATACCATTGCTTTAGCATATTGCCTTCACAAAGGACTTCCATTTTCAGCTTTTGGAGAGTATGTTTTTCTTTTGATTCAAGGTATGTTCAACATATGCATCTTGCTTTCGGAATTCATTTAATATTCTATTCTGATATGTTGAGAAAGCGTTGGGATGCAGCTTCTCAAATTTGCATTGGAATTCTACTGGTTTGAGTGCAGAATTGTTTGGTTGTGGTTGTTTTAGCTAACCATGCATCTGTTTCTATTCTTCCTTTTCATTGACCAACCAATTCAACTGGTTTGGGTGCAGAAGTGTTGTGGTTGTTTTAGCTAACCATGCATCTTTTTCACTGGTTCTTCTTCATTGAACAACCAATTCAATTCCTTTAAGCAGTTCTGGACAAGCCAAATGGCTGATGATCCGAGACAGCAGCTGGACATTTGTTTTCCGAGATTGGAATAAAAGATGCTTGTAGTTGCATGGTTTTTGTTAAGCAACAGCAACTCTAGGCCTCAGTCCCAAACAAGTTGGGGTCGCCTATTGCGTCATTTAAGCTCAACCCATGTCATCATCATACCATGGTTTTTCTTAAGTGTTTGAACAAATATCTAGATTGTACCTATTTACCTTTTTTGAGTTCATGGCAAATGCTATGATATGGTAGTTTGGTTATTCACTCCTTTGTCGATAGAGTAAATCACCTTCATTTCATTGCACTTCAATATCTCAATTTCTTAGTTTCGTATGTTTTCTTAAATTGTGTAACGTGTCTCATCTATAATTTCAAATTGTTAGTGAAATATACTTTAATTTTGTAAAGCACCCCTCATTTGCGGGTTTGATTCTTTTTGTTGAGTCAAGTATGTGGAAATATTTTGCTGATGGGCTCAAACCATGTTGAATTGGTGATGTTGAAGGAGATACTTTTATTTATTTATTTTAGGTCTGCAAGGCTGCAAGATCATCTTGTGCTTTTTTACTTGTTGCAGCTATCATATTGGTTGCGATCATCTATTATTTTTCTCTGCCTTTGGGAACAAAGACATGGATTAGAGCATTACTGTATCCTACCTCCTCCACCTTTGAATTCGTAAAAAGTGTTCCGTATCAATTAGCCATTTAGACTACTCTTTTTTGTTAATTTTAGGTGCTCCTTCGGATGGAATTAGAATCTGTTGTTCCTCCTATTTAAATAAACAGATATTGTGCTGTCGCTCCAACTCTTTTGGCAGGTCAAATTGATCCAATCCTTTTTGAGGCCTTATATGTAAGTGGTGACTTATAATTCCTTTCTGTAAAATATTTTTGCTCATCTACCCTTAATTAGTAATTTTTTGTTTTGGTAGACTACAATGCTCCAAAGATATGGATTCCTCTTTCATAAGTGGATTCCATAGAAAGAGTATACCACGGCTCATTCTTGTCTTGGAATAATTTTTTGCAGGCCTCTCAGCATGCAATTTTTCTTTTTGCAAGGATTCCACAGATCTGGAAGAATTTTAAGGTACTTATTCGTGTGATGATGGTTCTCATTTTAATATTGCTGTGATGTTGAGAGCGGAGATAACAGATGGTAATTTTGCAGATTGACTTGACATATGGAGTGTTGCCTGATTTCTAATAATGTGATGCTGTTTTACCTATAAACTTTTTGCTTGTGGTAGCATTAAACTTTTAGCTTATGGTTTGACGACTTGTCATTGTGTATGTAACATGTCAACTCTTTTGGTATCTTAATTATCTGAAACTTGATCCGTACTGAAACATGCTGTGTTTAATGGGTATCTGCTGTAACATGCAGTTTCCTTGCTATGCACTATATTGCTTGAATGTTTTCTACTCTGTCAATGGAAATCATGCCAAATGTGATGGAATTGTAATGAGAGGGAGGGAGCTTTTATGTGAATGCTTTTAAAGTAGATGATGAATGAGTGAGATAAAATCAGAGACCGTCCATGCAAGTACACATGAAGTTTCGTACCTGATTGAATTCTTACATTTATTTATTTATTTATTTATCCAATAATGTTTACAAGAATCACTGCATGTGCAGTTACATTTTTGCTACATTCATTCTTTTCTGACAGCTACTTAATGTAATTATTCTTTTTTATCATTAATGTTGTTTGAGCAGAACAGAAGTACTGGGGAGCTAAGCTTCTTAACCTTTTTTATGAACTTTGTTGGTTCCATGGGTATGTTGACCATTGAACTTCTGCTTGCACTTACGAAATATTGAAGTTCTCACCCGCTCTTTTCCTCTCTATGTTGCAGTTAGAGTGTTTACCAGCCTCCAAGAGAAAGTTCCAATGAGTGGTATGCTCTGATTTTCTTTGATCTAAACCTCCATATAATTCTGCAAAGTGCTCTCTGGATATGGAACCATTGTGGCGTAGTGTATTTCCAAACAATAAGCTGATGCATTCTTATTTTGCAATATAATCTAAGTTTTTAGATGTGCATAACAATGATTTATACACTTGATGGTTCTGCTGTATTATCATCATTGCTAATTACTATGTTCACTAGTCTCTTTCTGCTACAGTAGAATGTGAGGTCGGCTCAGTTTGTCCTAATCAAGTGTTCTTAAGATGTTTTAGGGGGAAAAAAAAAGAAAATTTAATTGAAAACACTAGATGCTTGTGCTGAGTGTCCTTTAGATCAATATTGCTCATGCTTTATTCCTTTCTGTAGTTATGGTTTTTGGAGGTGCAGGTGGAGAAGAACTAAATCTTTTTGTGACCTACACGGTTGTTTAATAGCATTAATTTGAAAGTATACATGCAACTTTGGGAATTAAAAGTGGAGTGAACAAATTACTTGAATGTGGTGTAAAGAATAACCTTTAATAGTTCAGGTAGTTGAAAATACTAAGAAAATTCAAAATACTAAAAAAGGAATTTTCTTAGTTGATACGAGCTGATGTGAAAGATTTTGGACATACATAGTTGAGGAGACGTGTCCATTTGCTAGCTGAATCCTTGCGCAGTTCAAATATACTTGAACTGATCTCTTCACTTCTAAGATTTCTGAAATGCTATTCTTTTGTAAGAAGGAATTTCTCTTCACATCCTATCATTGTATGATCTTTGTAATTTGATCAATCAATCGGGGACATATGATAAAATTGTAATTTGATCAATCCTGCATTTTTAACTCCCCGAGTTTGATTTTGTTTGCAGTTGTCATGGGATCTGTGATTGGTATACTGATGAATGGTACCATCTTGAGTCAAATTCTCTTGTATCCAGCACCAGCACCTAAGAAAGGGAAGAAGACAGATTAGAAGTTTCAGCTTGGTATGCTGGCAATGGCTTTGCTACTTCTTTCTCCTGCACCATGAAGCTCAATGCAGTGATACTCGAGCATGAATACTGTCGTTCATTTGCCCATGTCATCCACTAAAGTATCTGACATAGATTTGCCTAGTTCAAAATTTAGGGTGTTTCATAAATTTACTTCAACACTAGTCCTCTTGAATTTTTAGTTGTCATCGATACACGAGTCATGAATAGAGTAGTTCATTTATACATGTGATTCCCCTGAGAAGCTGTCGTAGATTTACTTAGTTCAAAATATAGGATCTATGTCCAAGTTAAGCTTCAAGATTAGTCTTCTTGAATGTTTGAATTGTTACATGAAAATACAACAACACTTTGGTATGAACATTTCTTCTTCTTTTTTTTCCGATTACATATAGCGCATACAGATTGCCTTCGGTAAAGATCAGCTCTGTAACAACATTTCATTGACCTCTTCACAGTTACAGATTCAACTTTCAAGCTTCAAACACATGAGTTAGAATGTTTCTAACAGTGTCCAGAATATCATCCTCGTTGCACGAAGTTACAAACTTAACCCATAGAAGAATGGGGAATTCAGTCTTCTGTACTGGAACTGTGATCAAATATGCAGCAACCATTATAGACGCGGCGAGATGACGGGGAGAAGTATTAAAAGATGAAATCTCCCCCTTTTCATAGAGTAAGTCCATAATATCCATACAAGCTTCAAGTTTTAATTGCTCTCCAACTCTAGCAACTTCCTTCAATTTGGTAATTAGATCTTCTAAGAATCTGAAGGCAATGCTTCTTAACATACCAATCTCAAATTTCAATACCTGCATTAACACTAACTCAGCTTCTAGAAAATCCTTTGTTGTAAAATGCTGCTCTGTAATGGTGTTGTCGGATAAAGACTTGAAACATTTGACGTGAAGTGGAGGAGAATCGTGTATTTTGGTTGAGATCCATAGTGCTGCGAGAGCAAATAGCTGCAAATTGCTTTCTCTCAGAGGCAGCTGTAAGAGCCAGGTTTTAGCAGCATCGTTAATTCCTTTTCTGGAAATTAGAGATGGGTAGAATCGATCGGCGAAAAGTGAAAGTGCCGAGTATTTGACGATGGGTGAAACTTGAAGCTCCTGTGCTGATTGAATCAGGAACTCTACCACTCGACCTCGCAAACAAGTACAAACCTCCTTCATTCGAAACCTATTTGACGAAACGCCTAAAAGAACCAAATGCTGAAGAAGAAACTCATTTACCTAATTTAACCATCAATCGGTTTGAAATCATAAAGGAAATATGAGTATGATTATCAATTTCTGTAACACAATTATTGCTCTAAACTTGAAACGACATCCAAAATTCCGCCAAATACTGCATCAGAAGATGAACGGATAACTAAACTAATCAGCGGATCGGAAATCCAAATTCAAATATGCAGCTCATAGTTCCTTTCCGGTCGCAGGTGGTCATTAGACTAGTCACATCGTCATATAAATATATACCAATATTTACCGGCATCTTTACACAAATAGTGGGCTGGGTTCACTATTTACTTTACTTAGCCGGTATATATGATGATACACATATTATACATGGATTATACATCTACCGACTATTTTTAGTTTAAGTAGTTGAGTGGGCGACTATTTAAGTTCATTCTTATCATCCCTCTTCAAGCGTAACACAATTTAGAGATTGAAATGTAGGTTGATTTCGTGGGTGATAATTCAATTTTTACGTTATCCCCTCAATGCTTTCAAAGATCAAGCTCAATGTTATGAGATGAAAAGATGCTGAATTCCTGAGAGAGTGTTCTTTATTGGCTAGGCTAGTCATTTTTATCAGTATCTTGCTTCTTTATGGTCTAGAATAGTCACTAATTACTTTTAGCTCGTAGAATCTCAAATCCCAGGAATTGGATTCATCTTGATTACCCGCCGAAAAATAACATTTTAAGCAAGCTTAACAGAGTGGCTTTTTGAAAACAGCTCTTGTATATTACGGAAAAATTGGCTTGTTTTAGTATTCGTGCTAATTTGCGTACGCCTCAACTATTCAACTAAGTACCTTCTACTTACTATCAACATAAGATAGATAAAAAGAAACCGCTTAGCATTTTGTCTCGATCAATACGTGAACCTTGGTCTCCCATGATTTTCATCCACTTTATTGACCAAAGGATCGCATGGGTGCATGGGCTAGAGCGAACATTCTTAAGGATCAGCAAACCAAACTGTAGCGCACTTGGTTCAGACTCCAACTAAACCCATAAGCTTCTGACGTTATATTTAAGATCAACACACTATGGATGCAGCTTAAAGCAAAATATTGTCAACAGATTCAATAATAATTTACTTGAAAATTGATTGACAATATACAATGGATAAGGAAGAGTTTGATGAACAAAGCAAAGGTACGAAATATCAACAAACAAGAACAATCGATGCAGACATTCTAGAAGCAGAAACTGCTTGGGGGGTGGGGGGGGGGGTGTTGAACAGGTTCTTGTATCCAGTTTTTTTCCATAATCAACCATAGGTGATGACAGTTCTGGCAAATTTCAAGGAAGCATGACCCTTGTTCCAAAACCAACCTGTGCAGCTTGCCGAAGCACAGCTTCGTCAATTTCAAACCTTAAATCTAACATCTTATACATTAATTAAACCGGAATCAAGCAAGCAAAAGCTTACAAACCAATCACCAAAACATCACTTACATATGGAGTGATGCTATCGAGTCCTTGGGTAAAGCAAAAGTAACAAAATATTCTTTAAGGTACAACTATTAACAGAAAGCTTATCCTATACATAGTCTAGATTTCAAAAACAAACTGTCGTCGAGAATGCATAACAGAAATCAAGAAATACCCAAGAAAACTACTACCAACCACTGAAGTTATTTTGACCACCGGTGCAAGACAGTAATAGTCTTAAAACAACAATACTATTGACATCAAGCAAGATAGAGAGGTAGCAAAAATCCTTCCGAAACACATTCCAATACGAACAAATTCAGTGGTTTAACCACCAAATCAACTAACTAAACCCAGTGTATTATAAGAGTGAGTTCTCAAGTCATAAAAAATCAACCATGAGAACACACATGCATAGTAATAACCAATGTCCATTGACTTGGATTTAGTGGTGGAGAAAACCTAATGACCCCATTGTTAAAAAAAAAAGGAGATAAATATTAGTTAATTTTTCAATAACTGAAGAAAGGATAATTCTCCACAACCCTGAAGGTGCATACAATTATCAATCATGCAGGCTGCAGCATAGCCGAAGTTCTAACAGTAATGGTCATAAATTAACTATAAGTGATACTCAGACCAATAGTTTCAGTAATTGAATGACCAAGAAGGCTTTGCTTGTTAGACCAACAATGATAACAGAATCTGAATATGCATTCTCAAACAGCCAGAATATTACTGCTATATATGGTAAAGACCCAAAACACTGTAGCAGTGGAATATAACCATCCAATACCTGCTATCAACCAAGCATGAAGAAAACAGCAAAATACGGTTCACAACCAAGCATGAAGAAAACAGCAAAATACGGTTCACAATAGCATACTTATGAGGCGGTCATTTAGTTAGATCAGCAACTTTAAATTGATTGTCGCAGCTACTTCCGAAGAGTAACATTCTCCCATCACAATATGAACTAATCAGTGATGCTGCAGCTTAAGAACCAAATCCAAAGGGTTTTCAGTTGCCTTAATAAAATTTTTTTTATAGAAAACTCTAGTGAAAGCGACACAAGCCATAACTAAGCTGAAGAAATAGCTCATCATGAAAACAGACTAAAGGACAGAAGCTGGTCAAGAAGCCAATAAATCAGGCATGCAGAAGAACAAAAAAAATGTTGTTTTCCCTCTAAATTAGCTTCAATCACCCTTTTCTGATAAAGTTAGTTGATATATTCATTTGATTTAGCTAAATGATTGTAGACAATGCCCACAAGGAGAGTATGGCTAAATTATGGCCTTCAAGGACAACAGTAGAGGAACCGGTATGAATAATAACTACACAAACCATCCATGATCTCCATTCTTATTAAGGACTCCAATTACATGAAGTCACCAAAATTTTCTTAACCAGAACAGAACTAATTAAGCCAACATGGTATCACGGGAACTCACTATTTCTTAGCCCCAAACCCAGAGTTTAACTTAGTGCCGTGTCGTTGTGTCAATGCAAAGTAAAGAGCTTCTAAGGAGTCCAGAAGTACATCTCAACACCCAAAAAGAACCAGAAAATCTACTGAAACGATTTCTTTACCCAACATCTAGAGTTGAAACCTTGGCTTAAACAATATCTTGATCTAATAGCAGAGTTAATATATACTCTAGTTCTCAAAATGAACAAATCCATGCTCTAGTTCTCAACATGTTTCCCAAGTGTCATCACAAGTCACATAAGGCACATTGAGAGGATGATAAAGAAAGATCATTCCAAGAAACAGGCTATATTGCATTTTAAAATTTATTGTAGCATACCAAGGCCTTGAAACACTCTTCCCTTTTCAGTTAGGAAGCAGCTTTGACTATTCAAGCCTGACTTTTCACCATTGTCCTTCATTTACCAGGTGAATCACACTATTGCAAACTTCCCCTCATTCACCAAAAATAAAAGAATAATTTCTGCTAAGGGCACGCCACAAACCCACATGATTCGAGTGGTGAATAAATGAAGCACAATATAATATAAAAAGTGCAACGTTAATTAGGTAAAAGCTGTGGAACAAACAAGCTGTAAGACTAGTGAATTTTCATAAGAGGTGTTTAATGAAGTTGATCCTGAGTTCAGCCTTTAAATCTTCCCATGATGCTATCACGTCATCAATAACATAGGAGTGAATCAAAATCTTGACTTCCTATTAGCTTAATGCGTTTAACATAGTGTATAAGAGAAAGCAATAGTATGTCTCTTCTACTGCATTTGTTTTTTCAGTTTCCCGTTCAAGTGCATTTGATATGTCAGGAAAATGTGTTCACATTATTGAATCTTTGGTATGGACCATATTTATACTGAAAACTCTGCAAAGCACAAACCACAAAACACATTCAAAAATCACCAACTTTTGGATTATAACCTTTTCCTTCCTTTCTTTTTCAGAAGATAGCATGTTGTGTCCTCTCCCAGTAGAAGTACTAAGAACTCCACGTAAAAGGAGCATATAAGCCCAAAAAGAGTATCACTAGCACATGAGGGAAAAGAGGAAACTCAAGGACAAGGTCCAACCATAAAGGCTGAACCGGTTGTTGCATTAACCAGCACGCGAACTCAAGAATATATAAATGTAATAAGAGCCAAATAACTCCAATAGCAGAATATTTGAGCATAACATTGATATCAGTCAGCTCCTTTTTCTAAGTATTTCTGGAACTGGAACTCCCACCAAAGCTCGACCACCTTCTGAATGTGCAAGCCACCAGATGTCTTCCCGTTGTAAGTCCTAGCCTTGCCTTAAAGGAATTGGACCTCCCGGTACTGCTTGACGCAATATTCGCACCACCTACTTGGGCGGCCACCTGCCTATTTTCACTCCCAACTTCAGGGACACCACCATCACTGGCGCTTGCATCGGGATTTTCAGGTTCAGTTGCATCCAAGTTCACGGCCACAGAACCCCTAGTGGTCCTCAACCAGTCTGCACTTTCAGAAGTCACCAATCTACACTTCTTAACCTTTACTTTCACCAAATTCGGACATCCACCAGCAAGTGCTTCCATACCCTGATCGGATACTGGGCAACTCTTTATACAGAGTTTTCTCAAAGCATTACATTTTGCAGCTATGCACGACAGTTCAGGATCCCCAACAGTTTCACTTCCACACAAAGCCAATCTCTCTAAATTCAAGCAATTCGTAGCCAGCTTCTCCAAACTAGCACATGTCGGGTTCACACCGATTAAAACCAATTCTTGTAAGTTGGGGCAATGTTTTGCCACAGCAATTAACCCTTCATCACTTATCCTGTTAGTCTTCCATCCATCAATATGAAGCTTTCTTAAAAGCTTACAGTGTTCAGCAACAGTCTTTAAACCAATATTAGTGCATTCAGGCGTTTTCACAAGGTGCAGAATTTCAAGATTTAAACATTTAGAAATAGCAGCAAGACCAGTGTCACTTACCTGAAGCCTCTCAAGATGAACTTCAACAAGTCCACAGCTAACTTGTTCAGCAATCACTTCCAGAAGCTTATCCCAATCTCCAGAACACCGGAATAGCTTAAGCGTCCGCAAATTCTTCGATCCAATAATTAACGGTCCAAAACACTGTCCATTATACAGTTCCTTAAGGCATATAACTCTTAGAGAACCTCCTGCAACACCAGGACCAATCGGCTCAGCCGACGCGCCATCTGTGATGCCACGTAGGCGCTTTACTGACAACTCTTCCAGCGCCGAGCAGTTATTCAACACGGCGTTCATGCCTTTAGCTCCAAAAGCACACGATCCACAAGATAGCTTCTTCAAACCCTTGCAATTCTTCGCGAAAGCTTCCATTCCAGCATCAGTAAGCTCACGGCACGATCGGAGCTTCAAACGAGTTAGGTTCCGGCACCGTAACGAGATAAGCACCAACGCCTCGTCACCTATACTCGTAGATCTACGGTCACATTTCAAAGCGAGTTTCGTGACCGAATCGAATCGGGAAAAAATCAAAGGAGCCACCGTTACAAGGTCCGATTGCGCGTTGAGAGAGAGACGGTGACGGCTCTGACCTTCGACGCGGAGCCAACGGCGGCAGACGAGAGAACAACTTTTCCGGTCACCTGAGCTAAGAGACTGGAAAATGCAAGCTAAACACTCATCAGGAATATAGTTAGTATAATCAAAATCTCCGACTTCGAATACATCAATAACAGCATCGTCGGAATCGTCGCTATCTTTCATGGAAGAAATCGGCGACGAGGATCTGAATTTGATACGGTTATGAGCTCCGGCGACGGTGGAAGCTGATTGACCCATCCACCACTAGCCAAAAAGAAGGAAAAAAGCTAATTATATCCACTTGTGGTGAATTGCTATTTTTTCCACTGTCCTTTTGTCTTCGTCTTTTTCGGGTGAAGAAGCTGCATTGCGGGTGAGAAAGCGGACCTGAAATTAGAATTAGTTCGGATTTTATTCTATTTTTTTGGCAAGTTTGTTAGGGCCAGGTAAGTGTTAAGGTTAAATTACGTTTTAGGAAATGGTTGTTATATCTGATTTCAGGGGGGTGTAAAACTTGAACAATAGTCAAAAGTGCGTGCCGTGTGGACAACCTAAAAGCTGCAAGTAGGCGTGCCTGTTGGGGTCTTTGAGAGGGAAAATTACCGTTTGATACATAAACCATTCCTTATTCAGGTAAATTTAGGAAAAAATATCACATCTCAAAGGATGTGTTTGGTAGGGAGTAAAATGTTTTCCAAAAAAAAAGTTTTCACGGAAAATGAGTAGTGTTATCACTTATTTTCTCTTATTTAGTTGGTGAGCGAAAATATTTTTTTTGAAAAATATTTTCTAGTATTTGTTTAGAGATTAGAAAATATTTTTTAGAAAAATAATTTTTTATGCTACTCACCTCACCCCCTCCCCAAGTCCCTATGTTTCATGTGCTCTCCTCTCCCCGAAATATCCAACATTTTTATGACTATATTTTTCTTTAAGAATTTAATTATTCTTTTAAAAATTTACACAAACCCAAAAGAACTAATGTGTTGCTTTACTATTTTACGCAAAAATAACGTTGAACTTGTGCTCCATAACTAAAGTAAAATATTCTTTTTTGGTTGAAAAAGAAAGTACTATTTCTACAACATGAAAATAAAGTATTCAGTTTGTTGAAAATGAAATAAAATATTTTTTCTACATCATAAAAAGAAAATACTCATTTTGTTGAAATGAAAGAAAAAATATCGTGAAAAGAAAATACTCTTTTTGTTGAAATAAAAGAAAATACTTTTCACTACATCATTTTATTGAAATGAAAGAAAATACGTTTTGCTACATCATTTTGTTGAAATAAAAAAAAAATATATTTTCTACATCACGAAAAGAATGTACTTTTTTTGTTTAAAAAAAATTATATCGTGAAAAAAAAATACTCATTTGTTGAAATAAAAAAAAATATATTTGATCTATAACATGAAAAGAAAATACTATTAATAATATTTCTATTTAGGTGGGGTGGGGTGGGGTGGGGGTGAGATTGGTGGAGTTGGGGTGGGGTGTAAGGGTGGGAATGGAGAGAAGGTTGGAAAAGAGTTTTAGAAAATATTTCTCCTTCTATTGATAAGGAAATTGGAGAAAAATGAGTTGACGAGAAAAATGTTGTCCAAAATATTTAAGTCAAAAAAATATGAAAAAATTAAAAAATATTTTTCGAAAAATATTTTTTTTTATACCAAATATACACAAAAAATAATATAGGCAATTTACCTAAATATAACTATTCACGGTTGGCATCCGTAATCTAAAAATCACAAAAACAAATAGTTTTATGTTGTTCCAATGCTCCCTCGGTTGAAAGTGAAACATAGAAGTATTCCCCTTGTGCCACAGAAGTACAGAGCAAAAGGAAGGATCTCACATGTGTCTCGTGTGTCTATGCAATTGGATGCAGCTATACACTATGACTTTTTGACCTCGAGCCTTGAACTTTCACAATCACATTTTCTCCTTTTTCATTTTACTTGTTTTTAAATTTCCTTCGAATTCAGCCTGTGAAAGAGGAAGCATTTTTTACATAATTGTTTTTTTTAGGGATTCTACCCATCACCATATAATTTTTGGTAATTATTTTTCTTTAACTTTCCCTTTTATCATCTCTCCAGAGTCCAGAAGGGGGATTGTTCCTCGAGGGGTATTTATGGTTCGGTTTGGTTCGATATTTTCCTAAAAAGAAACCAAATCAATTAAGTCGATTCTTCAAATATTGAAACCAAACCAAATCAATTAAGTCGTTTTTTATCGATTCGATTTTTGTCGGTTTTAGTCGGTTTTTTGGTTATTTATCGGTTTTTTTCTTAAACATGAGACATAAACTACCAAACACATATTCCGGAGACTACATTTTCAACGTAATACTATCAAATCAATTGCTCTTTGAGAAATCTATCATTTACCAAGATATATTGATGATAATTGAATCAACTCGTGATGAATAATTTAAGTACTCAATTAAAAATTAATTATTTTTAACATGAAATAAATTATTGTACTTAGTAAAAGAAAATTACCAATCAAAGTAGAATGTAAAGGCAAAAAATTAGATTATTATAATAGCAAAAAACTAGACTAAAAATATAAACGACTAATATGTATCATAAAATTTTAGAAACTTTATATAAAAATATACATATATATAGCTAGGTGTAATAATAAATTTAAATAGCTACTTCTATAGTCGGTTTTGTTCGATTTTTTCGGTTATTTTTTGATTAAAACCAAAACCAAACCAATATTGATCGATTTTTAAAATTCAAAACCAAAACCAAACCAAACCTAAAAAGTATCAGTTTTTTTGGTCGGTTTGGTTCGATTTTTCGGGTTTTTATGAAGACTCCTAGTTCCTCCTAATTGAAATATGTTCAGAAGAATAAATTTTGTTTTATATTTCGTCTTAATCTTGTGAAATTTGGTAAGTATAACTTTTTGGAAATATTTAAGATGAAATTTCTGAGACGTCTTTTGAAAAGTTTATAACTGTTTGAAAAATGAGATCGCCGATAATCTTATGAACTTAAATGACTTAGTAGTCTTTTTATCATTATTATTATGATGATTTAATAGCAAATTATAGAAAGCCGAGACATTTTTTAATTTTAAAAGTAGTAATAAACTCTAATCAAAATTTAGCCTTCGTCTGTTACTCTTCTCATTTATTGAACAATCCAATCATTCCAAGTGTCAACTATTCATGGAAACAGTCTCGTCTGTTCCTTAGGGTCGTTTTGCTGTAATGGTGCGATATATTCGAATATCTATGGGATTAGTTATCCCACCTTTTATATGGGATAACTAATTCTACCATTTTAGTGTAAAAATTGTTACGGAATTAGTTTATACCTCAAAATAAATATGGAATAAAATTAATTATATTTTCTATCCCGTAATTATTATTCTTATCTCATGCACCAAACGAACCAATGGAAGAAGGTAATTAACTCTTTGTTTGATAGAAGTAAGAACCAATGTTTGCGTAAATGGAAAGGAAGAAGGTAATTAACTCTTTGTAACATGTACGAATGGTGTGGGATGATATGATACCGCATAATTGGCGATCAATAAGCAGATGCATGAACGAAGGTAAGTATATATTTAAAAAAAAGATAGTGCGATTCACAAAATATTCTGTATTCACGCATGATTCGAAAAAGGGTCACACCTCTAAGATTGTAATGTAGACAAATTACGCTAATACAATTATTAGTGACAAATTGGAACTTATAACCTTAGGTCATACAAATATAACTCTATTATCACTCCAAAATTCCCCTTCAACAAGATTAGCATATTTATCATTTTTTAATGGGGTCCCTTAAAGACAGTACTCTTTTAGGATCTTGGTCTTAAATTGACTCAATGCCAATAAGATAACCATGCTATGTGGATGCATTGAATGCATATAGCGGCAAAGTTCTGGCAAATACTTTGAATGTATGGCACGGCAAAATGGTCCAATTTTTATCACTCAATTTTTACTATTATGATTTAAAATCACCTTATATCAGAACTCCATCAGGGGATAAGCTGATAAGGGTAAATGAGATTTTTTTCCAGCAGCGGATGAGGTAATATTAGTCAAAAATTTAACGAAAGTTGCTCAATTTCAAATAGTACATGACAAATTTGACCCTTTCCCGAATTCAAATATTTAAGACTTTGATTTTATGAAAAATGAAAATCGCTAATAATCTTATGAACATCACGTTTAATTCGGTATTATTTTGTCCTAGTGATGACATAATGGCAAACTAGAAAGTAAATAGTATATAAGAGGATTAGCAGATGATGGTCCACATGCTTAACATAAAGGGCGTTTTGATAAATTCAGTTAAAATGAAGCAATATGATTGCTTTACTTTACCGTAACTTCAACATAATCTTTTGACTGATTTGACTAAATTGCTCCTGAGCTTATTTCATCAAACATCATCACACTTCTACACTCCAATCCGTCACGTGGGCCCCAACGTCCCACCCACCCAACTTTCTTCCTAATAGTTGAGTGATGCACCTAGAGATCCCATTTATCTTTCCCATTTCTTCATTTGATTTATATTGTTATTAGAGTAACTAATATGTGATATTTAATATTATTTACTAAAAAAAAATAATACTTCATAAATTTTAATATCTAAATGTGAATTTTTTACTTTAATTATCTCAAAAATGTACTTCTTTGTTGGTTCTTTCTTGGCAACTAAAATATTATTTTTCTTTCACAATAATTTACACAAAAAGATTTATAGTTTAATTAAAGCTAATGTAACTTGTGAAATTATAGTTATTTTTGCTGATAATTTATTTTTGTTTAAAAAAGTCTTTCTCATTAAAGGAAACCCTATTAAATTTATTGGCATCAATTCTATTGAGTCATCTCTTACATTGCATATATATTGTCTGACAACATCGTATTTTTTAGTTTATTATTGAAATCTTACATGATCAAGCAATCAGACAAATGAATATTATTTATTAGTCTATCTAGAAGACAAATAAAACGAGCATTTTAAATTTATAATAAAGCACAATACTTATTAATACTGACGTCATAAGTAGGAATAAAGAAGAAAAATATACAATAAATCATAAATTACTACAATATATGTATGCAGTAAGAAAAATGAAAGCAGGAAAGTATGCAATAAGAAGGGAAAAAGGAGAAGAAGGAGTACCAGCAATTGCACTAGCAGCAAGAAGACTCTATAGATAAAACAATAAAAAGGGTTAAAAAGAATCACAGTAAGAGAAAATATATAGTAGGCGAAAAAAAAGGTAAAAGGAGCACCGAGGCTAGAATTAGGAGCAAGAAGTACGCTCTCAGAGATAAATCTGAGGAGGAAAAGAGTTTTTTTAAAAATATATTAAAAAGAAAAAAATAAGTTTTGAAATATCATATGGTAATTATGCTATATTATTACCATTAATTCTTTATCGCCTTTGATAATTGCAAAGTGTAGTTACCTCATTTTAATTATGCATAATTTTATGTGGATTAAGTAATTAAATGTACAGATAAATATATTAAATTGTATAATTACATTAAACTACACTCAAATTCAATTACATAAATACTTCCAAACAAGTTCTGAAAGTTTAAATATTTGAGCTTCAAATTATTGGGCGCTAACTGTGACTGGTTAAAGTAATAAAGCTCTAAAAAATATTGGCCTATTTCGTTGTTTATACTCTATACGAACCGCAAACAATTATATGTCTTGATCCTAATCACTATTGTCCACGAGGAAATAAATGAGAAGAATAACACAATAATAAACGTTGAACGTATCTGACCGCTAGACTCGAAAAAGGACTCAAAGCAATAATGCACAATAATTAATTAGGTTTCGGGTCCATTGATAAATCATTCATTGTAAACCATTCAAATTGCATTTCCTGTCATATAGCTCACAAACAAAGTTGATCAATATTTTGCGAGAATCTTCTTTAATAAATGCATTTTCGAATTTTTATAAAATTGAAGATAACATTAATATAAACACAACATCCTTCCTTCCAAGAACTCCCCACCTTGCTCTTGGGGTGACTCGAACTCACAACCTCTTGATTGGAAGTGGAGGGTGCTTACCATCAAAGCAATCCACCTTGTCAAAGAAGATAGCATTAATATAATAAATGTAATATTTGAAATGCCTATTGCGCAAAAAAGCTTTTCAAATTACTCGACGGAAAATAGTTATACGTAGAAGCTGCAAAGCGTAAATTTTCATTAAAAGTCCTTAATCATCATTAGTTGTACGTCCAATCATAATAGACCATCTCAATGGGAAAAAATCTAATATACCTAAAGCATTATTGTTTTTCGTAATACGGTAGAGTTTAATTTATACGTGATTTTTAGACAAATGAACTAATTTGATCTTGAAATAATATAATAATCAAAAAAATACACAATACTTAGCCTTAAAATATAAATGAAATAGCAAAGATGGTGATTTCGTGAACACGATTTTCGAACACAGCAATGATGAGATCAAAAGGCAAGAAAGTGAAATTGTATAAACTTTTGATAGAATATAGAATATGTTTTTGCGAGAAAATTCGTCTCATTTACAATGGTAACTAAGATCACTATTTATAGCTATGCATAGGGAAAAAAATCCTAGGATCATACCCTCCTTTAATGCCAATTATAAGGGTCATTGATGAAGATATAACGGTGAACATAAATGTCAAATTTTTTATAACGGACCTTCGCTCTTAATGATGCAGAATATTCCTTAGTAAATGCTACCGGGCGCAGAGCATTTAATACACTTTTACAAACGTTATCCTTTCCGGTGACAAGCGGAATGGCTGCGTTCGGTCCTCAACCATCACATCTTGGATTCCATATGTCCTCATTTTAGTCATCCACGTGTCATATCATATTTTACCCTATACAGATAGTCCCCCTGCTTTTCGGTGATATAACTTTGTGTTACCGAAAAGTTGGTAGAAATACCTTTTTGGCGGAAATTACTATAATTTCCTCTGAAAGTCTCTGACAGTTGATTAGACACACGTCTCTCCGTATTTAATGCCCCGAACACGCGTCATCCCTTGATTCAACACAACTTTTGCCGATTATCGAGGTAATCATGGTCATGAATTTAGCCGCCAAAATTTTACTTATACGCAACTTTCTTTTCCTTTGCGTTTCACAATTGCTTGAGCTTCTGACTTGCATCCTTGTTTTCTATTTTTTTCTAATTTTCTTCAAACACAACCTTTTTACCTTCTTCTTTTCCAATGGCTTCTTCCTCTAAATGTGCTGGTTCTACAAAGAATAAGAACAAAACCGAAGATTCCGTTCCTCCAACAATGGGTTCCATCATCCCAAAGAGGCTTAGTACTTCGAAGGATTTTTAAGAGAAATTTCCTACAGCTAACCCTCGTATATGGGCTATTAGTAGGTACCCTTCTTCTATTCGTCCTTCCAGTATTCCTGCTGTGAAGGAGGACTGCCACTGAAATGAGTTGAAAATTATTGCTCCTGATTTATCGGAGCGAGTGACCCTTCCCAAGAAAGGTTTTACATACTTTTTCACGTATCCCTTTACTTTGGGTGCGTTTTATTTGAGCGGAGAGCTTGATTCCGTGATTGCGGAGTTTTGCCTTTGCTATCAGGTATGTTTGGCACAAGTAAGTCCTTTAGTGTGGAGGACGATCGCCTGCCTCCGAAGTTTGTGCCAAGAAACTGAAGAGGAGCAAAACTTAGCTCAAATGATGAATCTATATTCCCCCAAAATCTTCTGTTGGGGAATGATAAACCTTTGCAAGCGTGGTCACCATGCTTTGTTTTCTAGCATGGATGATGATAACGACCGTGGGTGGATGGAGTGGTTCGTTGCAGTTGCTACCAACGACATCATTCCGACAATGGCTTCATCCTTTCCGGTTGCATGGAACCACACTCGTAAGTTCTTTGTATAATATTCCTTTTACTAGATATTCTTCTACGGTCGTATCATCTCTTCACCCTTCGAGCAACTCGATGGATCCCACCGGTGGTGAAAGGTTTGGACGGGTGGGTTCAGAAGATCTTGGACGTCACAACGCCCGAAACTCGTTCATGGAAAGAACTAGCCCTTAAATACGGGTGGAAGGCCAAAAATCATGGTAACTTTAATTTACCTTGCTTCTATTTTTACATATAAAGAACTTGGTTGAACCCTTCTGACTTGTTCACGGAATTAGGTCTACCTGCGGGCTTTGTTGTTGTCCCCGAGGAGGACATTCTGGCTGATCCTACTTATGCAGCGAGGCTGCTTTAGGAAGCACTTACTCGAACAGGTATCTCCGGGCCTGTTTCAGGTGCAAATACTTCTTTACAGAGTCCCCGGCCGGAGGATAAACAAACAAAGAGAAGACGTTCCTCTGCGGCCGGGGAAAAGAATAAAAGTGCAAAAGACTAATGCCCCCGAGTCATCTTCGGTAGCGATGATGACTGGTCCTCCTTCCGGGATGGTCGTAGACACTGTAATGATCGATGATGATGAAGAAGCTAGTGATGAGGGAGCTTCTTTACATAGACGGCGATAATCCTCATCATCTCAACAGGATGCTCAACCTTTTGTGATAGTTTCACCAACTGAAGACGACGTCTCAGCACTTTGGGGAGAATCTGATTTAGTAGAATATGCCAACTCCCGCTTTCGGACCCCAATTGCTGTAACTGGTGCTGCGGGGCAGAGTACCAGGTCCTTTCCGTCTTTGGTTGGCGATCATCCAACAACCGGCACTGCATTTGATGCAGCTGCCTCTCATTCTTCAATGCCATCAGCTTCATCTCCACCTTCACCAACACCAGCAACTGCTACATCACTTCCATCTTCGTCCACTCTTCTACCCGCAGTTGCTACATCACCTCCATCGGCCGTAAGTGACCATGAAGAAGGCGTTCCTCTTCCACAGTCCCTAGTTCATAGGAACTTGGGGCAAAATGATGTTGCTCCTTCTGAAGATCCGCAAAGGAGGAGGAACATTAATTTTTTGGTCTCTACCGAATGCAACTTGTTATCCCGGGCGGTGGAGCTTGCTGAATATCTGAAGCCTTTGGCTTCAAAAATAGACTGGGAAAAGATTCAGGCACTCTCGGGAGAGTTCTTTTTGAACAATGCCATACACAACGCCACAGCGGTACGTTCTCTTCTCCCTTCATTACCTCTTCTACTTTTTTATGAATGTATTCTAAGTTTTACTTTTTCTTGTCTTGTAGGCCAACTTTCTTACTTTTGAGGTCCTTCAAAGGTTGATTCGTGAAAAGGAAGAACTTACTTTTGAACGGAATCAACTTTTGGTGGAACGAGAACAAACTGTTCTCCGCCTCTTAGAACTGGAAACCAAAGCTACTAAGGCCGTTATTTTGGAGGCTCGTTAGCAGCAAAGCGAGCAAGAAGTGGTAACCCTTAGCCAAGAAGTTGGGCTTGAGGGTTAAATTTGATGAAGCAAAGGCCAAATAGGCTTAAGTCCAGGATGTCGTTCTTGCTGCAACCGAGCACGAGGTTGTTGCTGCCGAAAACGTAACCAACTTAGAAGCAGCCTTGAACTCCAAAATTGAATAGCTTACTGCTTTGGGGGAGAAACACACCCAACTAAAAGAGAAGTACAGGAAAACTATCGAGCACAACAGGCTCTTTAGTTCAACTGTGTGCGACCTTGACGTCAGCCTCAAGTCTGCTAGATTCGCTCAGGAAAGCCTTTATGCTGAGGTTTCTCAACTCAAAGAAGAACTTAAGCGTCGAGTGGCTTCTTTCGTTGTTGAAAAAACTTATTCCATGTACAACATGAGGAGAAAAACTTTGGAAGAGGCCAAAGCTGGTATCATTGATGTTGATGCCGAAAATGCTAAGGCCCGCGAGGTTGAGTTGGCTGAAAGAAATGGACTCCCGGCACAGTCTGATGCTCCAGGTTCTTCCGATTCTGGTTCCGAGTTTTCGAAAATTGAAGAAGGATCGGAAGGTGATGATGTCGAAGACCAAATTGGGGAAAACGTTGAGCCATCGGTGGAAACTCCTACTTTTCCCGAGGATGCGAATTCTTCTCTTCCTCCTGGTTTCGGAGGCGCTGCAATTTAGCTTTTTCTTTCTTTTCCCATTTTGTACTTTTATGTCTTTGGTCCGTTCTTGTAAATAAAGACATATTTTTTCTCAAGTATCGTTTGAGTCTTACTCTCGTTTGAATATCCATGCAAGTCTTTAACTTTTGCATTTGTTCAAGCATTCTGTGCATGTTGTTTTATTCGCACTTTACTATGTGTAGTATCGGATGCCTTTTATTCGAAGCATTTTGATTCTGAGTATTATCCCTTTTATGTGAGGGTTTCTACGAATATTTGCGCAAGTTTCCCTTTTACGTGAGGGTTTCTATGTATATTTGCGCAACTCCCTTTTACGTGAGGGTTTCTGTGAATATTTGCGCAAGATTGCTATTTGTGTCCTTTTCATATGCGGCTTCGGGTGTATTTTTTCCCGATGGCATTTTAGATTCCGAGCATTGATTCTTCCGGAACCAACCCTTTAACATGAGGGTTTTTATAAGAGAGGGCCCTCTTATGTTTACAGTGCTCTTGAAGAGGACGTCTCCTGTTCATTACGACACTAACATTTGAAGTACTTGTTTAACTTTCAAATGGAAAAGTTATCTCATTGTTTAGACAAGAAACAAGATAAAAGCAAAATGATTTCATTTTATTCCTTCTATTTCCAAAAAATACATAAGCATCTTGCTATGCAGAAAAGAATTGCCATTACTTGTAGCCATCTTGTACAATTTGTTTCTACGGGGCTTGTTTCCAAATTTTCGTTCCCGGTTGACGTGGCAGTCATTATTGCCATATCCTCATATCATTCCCCCCTCCCAGTGTTTGAATGCGAAGAATGCGAATTGGAACACTGGAAGTCTTGTATCTTCGAAGGTTCCACCAATGAATTGCTAGGTAATCCTTCACTTGGCAACATATCTTGTTTCCCCTTAGTAATCCATGCTATCGAGCCAAAGAATACCTAACAGTCCTCTGATGGTTTGTGCTCGTGAACGGACGGGTAACCTCTGTTTGGTATCAAACTTAACTTCCGGTGGGAATTTGCCATCGAATCAAAGATTACCTAATCGTCCTCGAGTGGAAGCTTGTTCGTTTGCCTTGCTATCAAAGGTCTTATTGCTGCTATCTTTGTAGTATGCTTTCTGTCGCTGCCTCATTAAAAACCTTGCCAGAAAAATCTAATTGGGACAAAAACTGAACGAAAGGAAAAAGAGTGCAACACATACTTTCTACTTGAGTGTCGTTCATCAGCTATAATATCTTTTGAGGTGTGCCACGTTCCAGTTGCTGGGCAACTTGTCCCCATTCTGGTTCTCCAACTTGTATGAACCTTTCCTAGTGACAGCTGAAATCCTGTAGGGACCTTCTCATGTTGGACCTAGCTTTCTCGCATTGAGCTCCCGGGTATTTTGTGGTACTTTCCTTAAAACCAAGTCTCCTACTTTGAAAAAAACGGAAGTTGGCTCTTCGATTGTAATATCGCTCCATCCTCTGCTTTTGAGCTGCCATTCTTACATGCGCCAATTCCCTGCATCCCTCAAGCAGTTCCAAATTGATTAGTATTGCTTTGTTGTTCGATTCTTTATTTGTATGAGAATATCTCAAAGTGGGTTCGGCCATTGCAACCGCGATTAGGGCTTCAGCACTGTACACAAGGGAAAAGGGAGTTTCTCCTGTACTTGATTTGGTCGTTGTTCGGTAGGCCAATAGAACTTCGGGAAACTCTTCGGGCCATTTGCCTTTTGCTGCTTCCAACCTTTTCTTGAGGTTTTGAATGATCACTTTGTTTGTTAACTCCGCTTGACCGTTTGTGCTATGATGGTAAAGCGAAGATGTGATTCTCTTTATTTTCAAGTCTTCGAGGAACTTTGTAACTTTTGCACTGATAAATTGTGGCCCATTGTCGCATGCTATATCTTTTGATATTCTGAACCTGCAAATTATATTTTCCCACAGGAAATCGACCACTTCGCGTTCTCCGATCTTGTGATAAGAACCTGCTTCCACCCATTTAGAAAAATAATCAGTCAAAATTAAAAAAAAACCTTACCTTTTCGGGAGTCGGTGGTAGCGGTCCGATGATATCCATCCCCCATTTCATGAATATCCATGGGGATAGAACCAGTTGATGTACTAGTGATGCGTAGTGTTGACACTTATCACATTTTCGTACAAAAAGTTTGGCGTCTTGTTCCATGCGAGGCCAATAATATCCTGCCCGTACCAATTTCAGCACCAAAGATTCTGCGCCTGAGTGATTGTCGCATATCCCTTCGTGGATTTCTCTCATGACATAGTCAGCTTCTGATACCCCTAAACACCGGGCCAGCAGCCTTGGAAATACTTTCTATACAATTGGCCTTTCCTGAAGCTATATCGTGCAGCTTTGGTGCATAGCGCCCATGATACTTTGAGATCGTCGGGCAACTTTCCGTTCTCGAGGTAGTTGAATATTACGTTTCTCCATTCCCAGACCAGACTAGCTGAATTCACCTCATAGTAACCATTCATATCAAGGACTGAGCTCATCAGTTGTACCACCGTTTCGGACTCCGATCCCTTTATTTCCGTCAAAGAAACTAAGTTTGCTAATGCATCCACTTCTGCATTATCCTCTCTCGGGATATGAGTGATTGACCACTCACGGAATCGTGCCAAAAGAGCCCGGACCTTTACCACATATTGTTGTATACGTTCTTCTTTGGTATCAAAGATCCCGTAAACCTGATTTACCACTAGTTGTAAGTCACATTTGATTTAGATAACCTTGGAATCAAGTCCCCGGGCCAATTCAAGCCCTACAATCAAAGCTTCATACTCTACTTCATTATTAGTTAAAGGGATAGTGTTGATGACTTGCCTTAAGGTTTCCCCCGAAGACGTGACTAAAATATTCCGAGCCCGGACCCTTTTACATTCGAGGCTCCATCCGTAAATAAGATCCAAACCACTGACGTCGATTCCGACACCATTACTGCCTCATTGGTTGCCAGAGGTTGAAGTTCTGGACTAAAATCAGCCACGAAGTCAGCCAAGACTTGTGATTTAATTGTAGTCCTCGGTTTATATTCTATGTCGAATTCACTGATTTCAACGGCCCATTTGGCCAATCTGCCCAAGAGCTCGGGTTTATGAAGGATGTTCCATAATGGGAAAGTAGTCACCACAGCTATTGGGTGGTATTGAAAATAGGACCTCAGCTTCCGAGCGGAGACTACGAGAGCTAAGGCCAGTTTTTCCAAATGTGGGTAGTGAGTTCCTGCCCCCGTTAAAATTTTGCTAACGTAATAAATAGAAAACTGCGTACCTTCGTCCTCCCGGACTAAAATCGTACTTACCGCAACTTCTGAAACCGCGAGGTAGACTAGCAATGTTTCGCCTTCTTTTGGTTTCGAGAGCAATGGAGGGCTTGATAAGTCCTTATTCATGTCCCTCAAAGCCTGCTGGCACTCCGATGTCAATTCGAAATTGTTCTTCTTTTTTAGCAATGTAAAGAAGCGATGACACTTTTTCGACGATCGGGAAATGAACCTGCTCAAAACTGCTAACCTTCCTGTGAGTCTTTGGACTTCCTTCACGTTTGATAATTGACCGAGATATCGTCTATGGCCTTGATTTTGTCGGGGTTTACCTCAATTCCCCTTTGTGAGACCAGAAACCCCAGGAACTTACCGGAGCTGACCCCGAACGCGCACTTTTCGGGGTTAAGTTTCATGTTATACTTCCTCAGGATATCGAATATTTCTTGCAAATATTTAAGGTATTTACCTGCATTCAAAGACTTAACGAGCGTATCGTCTATATAAACTTTCACGGTCTTTCCTATTTGCTTTTCAAACATCTTATTTACGGGCCGTTGATAAGTGGATCCAATGTTTTTCAACCCAAAGGACATTACATTGTAACAATATGTACCGAAATTTGTTATAAACGAAGTCTTTTATTGATCTTCTGAGTTCATCTTAAGGAAACTCATTAACTCGTGCCCGGCCGTGGCATCAATCATTTGATCGATATTTGGCAGTTGACACGAATCTTTCGGCACGCCTTATTAAGATCTTTATAGTCTACACACATACAAAATTTATTGTTCTTCTAAGGAACTACTACTACATTGGCTAGCCAGTTTGGATTTCTTACCTCTCTGACCGAACCGATTTTAAGCAAGCGGGTTACCTCTTCTTTGACGAATTTATTCCTGGCCTTGGCAGTATGGCACTTATTCTGTCGTACCGGTGGTACGTTGGGATCCAAACTCACCTTGTGCATGGCTATTTCCGTTGGGATACCTGTCATATCCTCGTGCGACCATGCAAAACAATCAACGTTAATTTTTAGGAATTCAACAAAACTAGACCTGAGCTCGGGGTGCAGTCCTGTCCCCAAGTGAAATTTTCTTTCTAAGAATTCTTCGAACATTGCCACTTGATCTAGTTACACTGCTGTGGATTTAGTTGCGTCCGTATCTTCCAAAATTTGAAAATATCTCGGCACCTGATATTGTTTTGACGACTCTGCCCTTAGAATAACCTCTTCTAACTCAGGAGTAAGCGCCGATTCCTGTAATTGCTATGTCGTGCGCTCCTTCACTTTGTTACTGGAAACTGAGATTGCATTCATCTCCCTCGCTGCTAGTTGGTCACCTTTTATCTACTTGATTCTTTCGGGCGTTGGAAACTTCAGCAATTGGTGATATGTCGAAGGTACAACTTTCTTCTCATGTAACCACGGCTTTCCTAAGATGGTGTTGTAT
Source organism: Nicotiana tomentosiformis (assembly GCF_000390325.3). NCBI lineage: Eukaryota > Viridiplantae > Streptophyta > Magnoliopsida > Solanales > Solanaceae > Nicotiana > Nicotiana tomentosiformis. Next base: position 117,508,564 of record NC_090815.1, on the reverse strand, counting down.
CCCATATCACCATCCACTACTTAGAAGAGAGTTATTTTCATTACTTCTTCAGCGTTCGTGAGCAGCAAGATCTCTCCCCGAGTCGTCACGCTCGCAAGGTTGAATATAGCGAGGAGTTTTGTTGCCGGAATAACGCCTCCGATGAGTTTAGCTTGTTCCAATACTCTCCATTGTCTGATATTAGCCGAACTTCTTGGATCCACTAGAATACGCTTAATTTTAAAATCTAACATATTTAAAGAGATTACCAATGCGTCGTTGTGTGATAACAACAATCTGTCTGCTTCTTCCTCCGTGAAAGTGATATCATCCTCCCGGAGTCTTTTGCTGTGAGTTATTGATACTTTAATCTTTTTTTGCCGCCGAAAAGATGACCTTGTTAATCTCGTTCTCCTCAAAGATCACGTTGATCGTCTAGCGTGGGGTTTCTTCTCCTGCTTTCAAAGATTCCGGGTTGTCTATATTGCGACCGTAATTGTTCTTAGCTCGATCACTCAAGAATTCTTAGAGATGGCCATTCTTCAATAGCGTTGCCACCTCCTCCCGAAGATTTCGGCAGTCCCCTGTCCGGTGACCGTTCGTCCCGTGGTATTCACACCATAAATTGGGATCCCTCTGGCTGTAATCAGACCTCATAAGTCTTGGGAGTCATGCTTCTTTAATGTTCCTCATGACTCATACTAGTTCCACTACACTGACGTTGAAGTTATATTCTGATAACCTGGGGTAAGAAAGATCTCAAAACCCCGACATTTTTTGGTCTTGAAGTGATCTATTGTTTCGACCACGATCAGTCCCTCTATCAACGGTGGACTTGTTTACTGTTCGGAAATTTCTACCACGGCCTTCGGTATGCTCGTAGGGCCTAAACCGAGCCCTCGAAGTCCGCATATCCGCGTAGTAGTCATCCTTTTATTTTTCTCTGTTCTTCTCCCGTTCTTTAGCCGATGATGTAGAACCGACTTGGTCATCTTCGATCCTTATCTTTGACTCGTACCGTTTGTGAACATCTGCCCAGGTTGTTTCTTAAAACTCAAGCAGGCTCTCCTTCAGCTTTCGGGAAGCGTCTGAACATCTCGGATTCAATCCTTTGGTAAAATCTTCAGCTGCCCATTCATCCGGGACGGTCGGGGAGCAACATTCTTTCTTTCTGGAATCGGGTAACAAACTCTCGTAATAATTCAGATTCTCCTTGTGTAATTCTGAATATGTCGGCCTTCCGAGCTTGCACATTTTTGGCCCCGGTGTGAGCTTTAATGAAAGAATCCGCGAGCATCTCAAAGGAATCTATGGAATGCTCAGGCAGTAATGAATACCACATTAGGGCTCCCTTCATGAGAGTTTTGCCAAATTTCTTTAGCAACACATATTCAATTTTGTGAGGATCTAGATCATTTCCTTTCACCGCCGTTATGTAGGTGGTAATATGTTCCTGTGGGTTTGAAGTTCCATCATACTTTGGAACTTCATGCATTTTGAAACGCTTCGGGGTTAGTTATGGTGTCGTACTTGGCTTGTACAGTAATTGAACATACTTCTTCGAGTTCAGGCTTTCAATATTGGTGGTGCGCTCAGGATTTGATACATGCATGTATTTACTTTCCTCATGAACCATAAAAGCTCATCTTTGAATGAGTCGTTCTCATTTTTAAGACATGATCTGCTCCCTCCAGCCCCATCGGAGCCAACTTCACCCATGGAAGTGTTTTTGTCGACTCTCTGTGTTGTTTGGTCTACGGGAACAATGGGAGGAATTGGATCACGCCTGTTTGCATTATTCGAAGCTCCTGATAGCGCTTGTTTTAGTTCCGTCATAACCTGATCCTGTCGCGTGAGATGGCCTAGAATGATTGCATGTTACTCTTTCAGGACCCTCACAGCATCCGCTACTTGCTCCTCATCAGCATCGTCGGGAGTTGTCTCCCGAACCCGTCGAGGGTACCGCCTGTCATGCACCGGTGTGGCGTCATTCCCCTTATTACGGGTGTCAATGATTGAATCCTCGAAATGAGGTTGACCTATCTAATTTCAGGGTTGTGTGCATCGTTAATAGTGTTATCTGCCTTTTTTTGCGATTTTTTCTAAGACAAAATAATCAAAACACGTTAGTAAAAAAGGCAAGGATCAATTTAATTGCACGGCTATCTAGGTCCCACGGTGGGCACCAAACTGTTTTTCCGTAAAATGGTACATTCGAATTTGTACGTGGTTTCTAGACAAGTGAACTAATTTGATCCTAAAATAATATAATAATCAAAGAAATACACAATACTTAGCCTTAGAATGTAAATAAAATAGCAAATATGGTGATTCCGTGAACATGGTTTCCGAACACATCAATGATGAGATCAAAAAGCAAGAAAGTGAAATTGTATAAAGCTTTGTATATAATATAGTATATGTTTTTTATAGAAAGTTCGTCTCCTTTACAATGGTAACTGAGCTCACTAATTATAGCTATGCCTAGGGAAAAAGGTCCTAGGATCATTCCCTCCTTTAATGCCAATTACAAGGGTAATTGATGAAGAAGTAACGGTGAACATAAATGCCAAATTCTCTGTAACGGATTGTCGCTCTTAATATTGCAGAATATTTCTTAGTAAATTCTATCGGGCGCAGAGCATTTATACACCTTTATGAATATTTTCCTTACCGGTGACAAGCGGAGTGGCTGCGTTCGGTCCTCAGGCATCCCATCTTGGATTCCATGTGTCCTCCTTTTAGTCAGCCACGTGTCATATCATATTTTACCCTATATAATTTCATGTGTGTGCACCTTCTTTAAACCAATACTATGAATAAGACACAAAACTGATAAGAATATGTAATCTATACAAAATATCGAGTATATTAGTAGCTTTTACCTTAAAGTTGAAAAACTAAAGGAAAAATGTAACATATTGTTGAACTTGTTAAATGTAATGAAAATATTACCGTGGATATCCATTTTTTTACTACACTGTAGATAATCTTCCTGAAGAAGATTATTCATTTAGTACTCCATCAAAGTTTATCTACAAGAAGCTGGTGCAGGCAGGTTGCAAGCAACTCAATGAAATAATTAACATCAGCTTCTTATTTAACAGGCAGGTTGCGAGCAGCTCATGCAAACAGCTTACAAGCATCTCAAGAAAAGCCTCACAACTGCTTCCTGAAAAGTCTTGCAGTTGCTTCCTGAAAAGCCTCGCAGCTGTTTCCTTTCTTCTATAAATAGAGAAGATTTCAGTTCATTATGTATATCAGTTTGAAGTTGAATAATATATCAATCTCTCTCTATACTTGTCTTCGATTTATTTACTTTACAGTCTTATTTTATAAAATGTTATCAACACAAGGATCTGATATTTTGAGCACTTTATTGAGTTTAATTTCTTGCGCATGAAGAAACTCACAGCCACAGAGAAAACGAGAAAAATATTAGCTACTGTCAGGTAGTATCATTCATTTGTATTCACTCATGTTTCCTACTAACTAAGTTTATAATCTGCATAATATCATATATGCATGTACGATGATCGTTAGGTAACCATCTGGTCATTTGTACTGTAATATCACATGTGATCTTGAACAACTTATAAATTTTAAAATACCGTAATTTGTATACTTATATGTTCTATTTTACACTTACATGATCTTGAATTAAGGTTCTAATTTTACTCATCAAGAGTAATATCGCAGATGGAATTATAAAGTGGATAATAATATGTTAGGTCGACTTAAACTCTAACAGAGTTTGCAAGAAATATATAATCATGGTGGTAACATTATTTCCCAAGTCTTGTATGACTTTACTTCATTGTTCACTTGAATTCTAGCAAAGTATGACCACAAGAAATGGCTATATTAGAATATTCTATTGTAACTAAATTTGTTAACCACTAGAGTGATATATACCTAAGATCACTAGAAGTGATAATTTAGACTTGCTATGGTTATAATTGAAGATAAGTTAGAGAAAAATATTTCTCTATATTACATGCACGCCTCGATTTGCTCCTGAAGTAGTAAATATTTTAAAGAGGTTGAAGCATCACAATTTGATGTGATTAATGCACGTTCAAATAATTATGTTCGATTTCCTGAAAGATGAGAATTTTTGATAAATATTAATTCATTCCCTGAAGTGAATATGACAATATTAATAAAGCTTGTAAATATGAACTCGATCTTGATGTAAATATATTACAATTCACCTCCAGAAGAGGTAAGATGGTTGAGAGAATATATATACTCAATTTTTCGTATTTTAAATTTACTCCTGAAGAAGTAACACAATTGAAATTTCCTCCCGGAGTAGGAAAATATTGTGAAGAGGTGTTTTTTTGTGCTTAAACAATTATTTTAAATTGTTTATTTGATTATGATATTCTCTCATGATACCAGAAGTGTCTAATCAATATTTGATAGTACAAAATGTATCAAAACTCCTAAAGAGCTAACTGTTTGTCTAGAAAACACATGACACTAGTAGTATCCGATAAATATTAGATTCTGGATAATAAATGAAGGCTCTCGAAGAGTTTATATACAAATATGTCATTCATATTATATGATTATAGTCAAAACATATGTTGTAGTAAACCTGAAGTTTACTAATACAAAGGGCTATCATACTCAGATTATAAATGATTGGAAGATTGAAAATCTTCATGTTTCCATAATCATAGGGGGTAAAATAATATGTATGTGAGAAGTTACCCACCATATTATTCAATTTGTACTACATCACGTGTCACAGTAAACCATAAGTTTACTAAGGCAAAAGTAGCTACAATAAATCAGAAATTTACTGATACGAAAGTAGCCACTGTAAACCAAAAGTTTACTATTGCAAAAGTTTATGACATAGTAAACCAGAACTTTACTAAGAGATAGCACATGCCACGATAAACTTGAAATTTTCATTTGCCATTTTTAAATGAGCTATTTGAGAATTCAGATAAGCATATAGTGAAGAGCTAGAAGATTCTTCAAAAATTCTCTTGTGTTGCTTGTTCTGATAATAAATTGATTATACTAGCTAAAGTTGGGACTAAGACCCCTGAATTCTGAAATATATAAAAGGTGAATATGGGCCCATTCACCTATCATGTGAACCACTTATAGATACATATATGAGATGGTTACATGCGTGTTTATTGTCAACCTGCCGTTTGGCATTTGAAATTGATTTTCTCAATTAAGGGCATAATTTTCAGATTATGAAATCAAGATAGTTCATCTTGATGATGCTGGTTTATATCCAAGCTGGTTTAGCATTGAATACCTCCTATTAATGGCTAAACTATTACTTATGTGAACAAAGCTTCATGTGTTGATCTATGATAAGTCCTCCCCTCATAATTGGTTTAGGATCAGAAATCAAATATTTTTACTATCTAATAACTTTTGATACGTGGTATATGATTAATTTCTCTACCACTACGCACAAAGATATGTTCCCCAAAGAAGATAGGGGATATATGTTAGTTTTTCTAACATTAGGGGGATGGAATAAGCTGTTGGAAAATATGTTATATGAATTGATTAATCATTAATATGATCCTCATTCAGAAGATAATTCAAGTCAAATGCTAGACGCATTTGTTGATCCAAGTCAAATGCTAGACGCATTTGTTGATCCAAAATTAAATATCATATTTCAGCTGCAAATGCTCCTATTAAAGTTAAAGTCCATGAAGGATAAAGTTTATTGCACGCAAAAAGCGTAATAGACCAATCGGTTCCGAAGGTAACAATCCTTGAAAAAGGATAGGAGCAAACGATCAAAATAATCATAATAAGAAGGAAATGAGCTCCAGAAGAGCCCATGACATAGCATTTCATGAAACTCTAGAAGAAGTTCAGGTACTTGAAAATAAAGAAAGTTAGGAGATCTCAATAAGTTATGTCGCTTGGGAACGGATATAAAATGATCGTCGACGATATATTTAATACAATATAGTGCATAACATTATAAAGATCGTGAGGATCAGATTTGCGATCTAGACACTTAAAGATGACATGCCATTTAAATGCAAATCATAACCTATATGACTCATTTGATTAAATCTATATAAATATCCCTAAAGAATTAAAAATGCCTGAAGCATATAGCTCAAAGTCTTGAGAAATGTACTCGATCAGATTACAAAGGTATTTGTACCGTTTAAAGCAATCTGGGTGCATGTGGTATAATCACCTCAGTGAATATTTGCTGAAATAAGGTTGCATACATTATGTTATAAAGAAAATAACATCAGAATTTGTTATACTTGTTGTTTGTGTTGATGACAAAAATTTTGTTGGAACTTCAGAAGAGCTCCAAAAGGCATTTCAATATCTTAAGAAAGAATTTGAGCTAAAAGATCTTGAAAGGACAAAACTTTGTCTTGGTCTGCAAATTGAACATTTAACACACGGGATATTCATCCATCAATCTGCCTTTACAGAAAAGGGTCTTAAAATGCTTTTACATGGACAAAGCGCACCCATTGAGTACTGTAATGACCCGACCGGTTGTTTTGACTGTAAAAGCCCTGATCCCAAGTTTACTGCTTCCCCTGTATCTTTTTCTGCTTATGTGACTTATCGGGAGGTTTTGTTCGTGGTTTCAGAGTGTTTTGGGACACTTAGTCCCTACAACGGAAGCTTAAGTCTTAGGATTTTGACCATAGTTGGAACTATGAGAAGATGACTCTGGAATGTAGTTTCGTCGGTTCCTTTTGCTCCGTTGGGTGAGTTTGGACTTAGAGCGTGTCCGTAATGTGAATTGGAGGTCTGTAGTTGATTTAGGCTTGAAATGGCGAAAGTCGAATTTTTGGAAAATTTGACCGGTAGTGGACTTTTTGATATCAGAGTCAGATTCCGATTTCGAAAGTTGTAGTAAGTCCGTAATGCTGAATATGACTTGTGTGCAAAATTTGAGGTTAATCGGAGGTGATGTGATTGGTTTCGGCATCGGTTGTAGAAGTTTAAAGTTTCAAAGTTCATTAAGTTTGAATCGGAGGGTGATTCATGTTTTTAGCATTATTTGATGTGATTTGAGGGCTTGACTAAGTTTGTATGGTATTTTAGGACTTGTGGATATGTTTGGTTGAGGTCCCGGGGGCCTCGGGTGTGTTTCAGATGCTTAACGGATTGAATTTGGTTGCAAATTGCTAAAGTTTTCTGGTTTTTGGTGTTTTCGCACTTGCGATGGGGAGACCGCAGGTGCGAACTCACACGTGCGGAAGGAGGAGCGCAGATGTGGATTTGGGCAACCCAGGCTGGGTTCGCAGGTGCGGATCTATTTGCGCAGAAACGGCCTCGCTTCTGCGGTAGGATGGTGCGCAGGAGCGGTGAGGGTCACAAGTGCGGTTCTTTGGTCGCAGGAGCGCATCCGCATGTGCGACTCTTCTCTCACAGATGCAGACCTAGGGGACTTAAGTTAAGTCCACACATGCGATGGAATTTCCGCAGGTGCGGCATCGCAGGTGCGATTATTGGCCCGCAGATGCGAAATCGCTGGGCAGAAAAGGACCAAGTTCGAGGATTTTATCCCATTTTCAATTTGGGACTTTGAGAGCTCGGATTAAGGCGATAATTCGAGGATTTTTCAGAGAGAACTTTGGGGTAATGATTCTTAACTCGTTTATGGTTATATTCCACTAATATATAGTTGATTTAATTATTTAATTAAGGAATTTGGTTGAGAAATTTGGGAAAAATGGGAGAAGTTCTTCAACTAAGTTTTTGAGTTTTGATTGGAATTTTGATATCGGATTTGGATAATTTTTGTACGAGTGAACTCGTGAGTGAATGGGTGTTACGATTTTGTAACTTTTACCCGATTCCGAGACATGGGCTCGGGTAGACTTTTTAGGACGATTTTCGAGATTCTTGTTAAAGTCTTGATTTCATTAATTAGATTAGTCTAGTATAGTTGTATTTATGATATGTAATTGTTTTTTGCTAGATTTGGGCCATTCAGAGTCGGATAATCGAGGAGAGGACATTCTTACTGATTGACTGAGCTTGGTTTGAGGTAAGTGGCTTGACTAACCTTGTGTGAGGGAAATCCCCTTAGGATTTGGTGCTATTGTGATATGTGAGCGCCGTGTACGCGAGGTGACGGGTGCGTACACGGGCTATTGTTGAAAAACCCCGATTTTTTTTACTGAGTAGTAATTTGTTTTCATTCTTAATTGAGTTATACCAACATGTGTAGTTATCCTGTTTAGTCTAATATCGCATGTCTACGTACTTTAACTGCTTACTTGAACTCTGTGCAACATGCCTAGTTGATTTCCTGTTTTTCCTTATTCTTTATCAGTCTAAACAGTAGAATTCACGTTGTTAACTGTTGTATTTATCGGTTTGAGCTGTGTGTTTACTTTTGAGACTATGAGGCGGTACCTCGGGAGTTCTCCCTGAATATTTACTTTTAAGACTACGAGGCGGTACCTCGGAAGTTCTCCCTACATATTTACTTTTGAGACTACGAGGCGGTACCTCGGGAGTTCTCCCTGCATATGTACTTTTGAGACTACGGGGCGGTACCTTGGGAGTTTTCCCTGCATATTTACTTTTGAGACTACGAGGCGGTACCTCGGGAGTTCTCCCTGCATATTTACTTTTGAGACTACGAGGCAGTACTTCGGGAGTTCTCCCTGCATATTTACTTTTGAGACTACGAGGCGGTACCTCGGGAGATCTCTTTGCTTATTTACTTTGGGACTACGAGACAGTATCTCGGGAGATCCCCTATTGTTTACCCCCTGTGTGTTGTACTGATATTTTTGTTGTGTTTTCATTTTTGTTAAATTCCAGTCTCTTAATATACTTTTATATTCCCCTGCTTTATTTATTATATACCAGTAGGCCTGACCTGACCTCGTCACTACTCGATAGAGGTTAGGCTTGGCACTTACTAGGTACCATTGTGGTGTACTCATGCTACTCTTCTGCATATGTTTTTGTGTGCAGATCCATGTACTTCGTATTATCCCCGCTATTAGCTAAGAGTGCATGTTGATGTACGGAGACTTCAAGGTATATCTACCGCGTCCGCGGACCTCGGAGTCCCCTTCTATTCTCCCCTATGCCAAATACCTTCTGTACTTCTTTCATTAGACTCTGGTGTATAGAGATACTAGTTTCCTTCTGTAGCTTGTGACTTATGATGTTTCAGGTTTTGGAAATACTGTGTATTACTAGAGTGTTGATTATTGTACATGTCGAGCGGCATTGTTACTAGTTATTTAGTTATCAGTTGCAGTTAGTTGTTAAGTTTTACTTCCATTTTTGTTAATCCGCATTTGTTAGGCTTACCTAGTCGTAGAGACTAGGTGCCATCACGACGTCTTACGGAGGGAGTTTTGGGTTGTGACAAGTTGGTATCAGAGCTCTAGGTTCATAGGTGTCGTGAGCCGCAAGCCAGTTTATTAGAGTCTCGCGGATCGGTACGGAATGTCTGTACTTATCTTCGGGAGGCTATGGAACTGTTAGGAAAAATTTCACTACTTTGATTCCTTATCGTGTGAAAATTGTTGACCTCAAAAAAAATTCTAAACTTTTGTATTCTATTCTCTCTCAGATGGTGAAGACATGTACATGCGGATCTGATGACCAGGCACCAGTGCCCCTACTAGAGCCGCAAGAGGCCGCGGCCGGGATAGAGGCCGAGGACGTCCACACGGTGCAGACAGAGCACCCACACGAGCTGCTACAGAGGAGCCCCCGGTGGCTCCGGCTGGAGGGTAGACACCTGAGATACCTATTGCTGCCCCAGCCCTCCGGGAGAGGCTAGCCCAGTTTCTGAGCGTGTTCAGCACCTTAGCTTAGGAAGGATTGATTCCACTTGCTCCTGCCACATCTCAGGTCGGGGGAGGAGCACAGACTCCTGTCGCCGGTACTCCAGAGCAGCAGGTTCAGGTCGACCAGGTTCCAGAGATTTTTTCGATGCAGCCGGTAGCTCCAGCTCAGTCTGAGGTTAGGGCAGCAGTTTCTGAGGCAGAACAGCTCAAACTTAGGAGGTACAAGAAGTACCACCCCTACCTTCTGTGGATTAGCGTTAGAGGATGCCCAGGGCTTTCTGGAAGAGTGTCACCGTATTCTCCGTACTATGGGCATAGCGGAGTCGAGTGGTTTTGTTTTTTTACTACATTCCAGCTTAGAGGAGCAGCCTATCAGTGGTGGTGTGCTTATGATTGGGTAGTCCGGCTGAGGCAGCTTCACTTACATGGACTGAGTTCTTGGACATGTTCTTGACGGAGTATGTTCTCCAGAGTCTCAGAGACGTATGGCGCGCGGAGTTTGAGTAGTTGTGCCAGGGTGCTATGACTGTATCAGAATATGCAGTTCGCTTTAGTGATTTGGCCCGACATGCACCAGCTTTGGTTGCCACAGTTGGAGAGAGGGTTCGTCGGCTTATTGAGGGACTCCACCCCAATATCAGGCTTAGCATGGCCCGGGAGTTGGAGATGGATATTTCTTACCAGTAGGTTATGAGTATTGCTAGGAGATTAAAGGGTATGCTTGCTCGGGAGAAAGAGGAGAGGGAGGCCAAGAGGTCTCGAGAGTCTGGCGCTTATAGTGGTACTCGTGCCCCAGCTGCAGTTCGCCATGGTAGGGGCTATGAGAGTCGCCCCGTTGATTCAGCTCTTCCAGTCGCCAGTGGTATTCCAGTCCCTTCTAGGCCCCATGAGCCTTATTATGCACTGCCAGTATCTAGTGCACCTCCTGCACGGGGTGCTCTTAGCGGTCAGTTTAGCAGACCTGTCCCGAGCTAGTCATAGCAGCCACTCCCTCCTAGAGCTTATTTTGAGTGTGGTGACACTCGCCATATGGTGAGAGATTGCCCCAGACTTAGGAGGGGTGCACCTCCACAGATTTCTCAGGCACAGCGTATTCCACCGAGTCCTCAGGCTATGATTACAGCACTAGCTACCTCCGCACCTGTTCAGCCAACTCGAGGTGGAGGTCGGGGAGGTAGAGGTCGCCCTAGAGGGGGAGGCCAGGACAAATATTATGCTCTTCTTGCTCGTACAGAGGCAGTTGCTTCTGACTCTGTCATTACAAGTATTGTTCCAGTCTATCATAGAGATGCGTTGGTTTTATTTGATCCAGGCTCCACTTATTCCTATGTGTCCTCTTATTTTGCCCCGTATTTGTGCATATCTCGTGATTCTTTGAGTTCTCCCGTCTATATGTCTACCCCTGTGGGAGATGCTCTTGTTGTGGATCGTGTATGTCGGTCGTGTTTGGTTGTTCTTAGTGGTTTTGAGACCAGAGCCGATTTATTATTGCTCAACATGGTAGACTTTGATATTATTTTGGGCATGGAATGGTTGTCGCCCCATTATGCTATTCTTGATTGTCATGCTAAGACTGTGATGCTGGCTATGCCAGGACTACCGCAATTAAAGTGGAGAGGTACCTTAGAGTATACTCCCAATAAAGTTATTTTATTTCTTAAAGCTCAACGAATGGTTGAGAAGGGGTATGACGCGTATCTAACTTATGTAAGAGATGTCAGTATTGATACCCCTACAGTTGAGTCAGTCCCAGTAGTGAGGGATTTTCCAGATGTATTTCCAGCAGATCTTCCGAGCATACCGCCCGACAGAGATATTGATGTTGGCATTGATTTATTGTCGGGCACTCAGTCCATCTCTATTCCTCCATATCGTATGGCTCCTCCTGAGTTGAAGGAGTTGAAGGGGCAATTATAGGAGTTGCTTGATAAGGGCTTCATTCGGCCTAGTGTGTCACCTTGGGGTGCTCTTGTCTTGTTTGTGAAGAAAAATGATGGTTCTATGCGTATGTGCATTGATTATCGCCAGCTGAACAAAGTTACAGTGAAGAACAGGTATCCATTGCCTCGTATTGATGACCTATTTGATCAGTTATAGGGTGCCAGAGTATTTTTCAAGATTGACTTACATTCAGGCTATCATAAGTTGAAGATTCGGGAGCCAGATATCCCGAATATTGCTTTCAGGACACGGTATGGTCACTACGAGTTTCTTATGATGTCATTTGGGCTGACTAATGCCCCAACAACATTTATGCACTTGATGCACAGTGTGTTCTGACCCTATCTTGACTCATTTGCCATTGTGTTTATTGACGACATTCTAGTGTACTCCCAGACTCGGGAGCAACACCTGATGACTGTGCTTCAGACCTTAAGAGAAAATAAGTTATATGCTAAATTTTTAAAGTGTGAGTTTTGGCTAGACTCAGTGGCATTCTTGAGTCATGTAGTATCGAGTGATGGGATTCAGATGGATCCGAAGAAGGTTGAAGCAGTGCAGAGTTGGCCCAGACCATCCTCCTACAAAGATCCAGAGTTTTCTTGGTTTGGCGGGGTATTACCGTCGATTTGTAGAGGGTTTCTCATCTATTTCAACACCTATGACCAGGCTGACCCAGAAGGGTGCTCCGTTCAGGTGGACAGAAGAGTGTGAGGAGAGCTTTCAGAAGCTCAAGACGGCTTTGACTACAGCCCAGTATTGGTATTGCCTACAGGTTCGGGATCTTATACTGTATATTGTGATGCGTCCCGGATTGGTCTCGGTGCGGTGTTGATGCAGGACGGTAGGGTGATTGCCTACGCGTCCAGAAAGCTGAAGGTGCATGAAAAGAACTATCCTCTCCACGACCTTGAGTTAGCAGCTATTGTTCATGCCTTGAAGATTTGGCAGCACTATTTGTAAAGTGTCTCTTGTGAGATTTACACATATCACCGGAGTTTGCAATATCTGTTCAAACAGAAGGTTATTAACTTGCATCGGCGGAGGTGATTGGAGCTGCTTAAGGATTATGATATTACCATTTTGTACCATCCCGAAAAGGCCAATGTGGTGGCGGATGCTTTGAGTCGCCGGACGGAGAATTTGGGGAGCTTAGCATATGTACCAGTAGCAGAGATGCCCATGGCGTTGGTTGTTCAGGCCTTAGCCAGCCAGTTTGTGAGATTGGATATTTCTGAACTGAGTCGAGTATTGGCCTGTGTAGTCTCTCGGTCTTCTCTTTATGATCGTATCACGGAGCGTCAGTATGATGACCCTTATCTGCTTTTCCTTAAGGACACGGTCCAGCACGGTAACGCTAAGGAGGTCACCGTTGGGGATGATGGTGCATTAAGGATGCAGGTAAGGCTATGTGTGCCCAATGTAGATGGTTTGCATGAGTTGATTCTCCAGGAGGCTCACAGTTTGCGGTATTCTATTCATCTGAGTGCTGCGAAGATGTATCATGACTTGAGGCAACATTACCGGTGGATGAGAATGAAGAAGAACATAGTGGAGTATGTAGCTCGATATCTAAATTACCAGCAGGTGAAGTATGAGCATCAGCAGCCAGGTGGGTTGCTTCAGAAGTTAGAGATTCCGGAGTGGAAATGGGAGCAGATTACTATGGATTTCATTGTTGGGCTTCCACGGACTCAGCGGAAGTTTGATGCAGTTTGGGTAATTATAGATAGGCTGACCAAGTCAACTCATTTCATTCCTGTGATGACTACCTATTCTTCTGAGCAGCTGGCTCGAGTTTATATCCGTGAGATCGTCAGGCTTTATGGCGTACCGGTATCCATCATCTCTGACCGGGGTACGCAGTTTACATCACGATTCTAGAGGGCCGTACAACATGGGTTGGGTACTCGAGTGGAGCTGAGCACAACATTTCTCCCTCAAACGGACGGGCAGTCCAAGCGCACTATTCAGATATTAGAGGATATGCTTCGTGCGTGTGTTATGGAGTTTGGAAGTTCGTGGGATCAGTTCTTGCCACTTACGGAGTTTGCCTACAACAACAGTTATCAGCCAAGCATCCAGATGGCACCGTATGAGGCTCTGTATGGTAGGCGGTGTCGGTCTCCAGTGGGTTGGTTCGAGCCGGGCGAGGCTAGGTTATTAGGCACAGACTTGGTTCAGGATGCTCTGGAGAAGTTAATGTGATTCAGGATCGACTTCGCACAGCCCAATCCAGACAGAAGAGTTATGCGGATCGGAAGGTTCGCGATATTGCATTCATGGTGGGAGAGCGGGTCTTGCTTCGGGTGTCACCCATGAAGGGTGTTATGAGGTTTGGAAAGAAGGGCAAGCTGAGCCCAAGGTTTATCGGCCCATTCAAGGTGTTGCGGTGTGTTGGGGAGATTGCTTATGAGCTTGCCTTGCCTCCCAGTCTAGGCAAGGGTTCTCCTAGTATTCCATATTTCTATGCTCCAGAAGTATCACAACGATCCGTCCCATGTGTTGGATTTCAGCTCAGTCAAGTTGGACAAGGATTTATCTTATGTTGAGGAGCCAGTGGCTATTTTGGACAGGCAGGTTTGAAATCTGAGGTCGAAAAACATTACTTCCGTGAAGGTTCAGTGGAGAGGTCAACCGGTCGAGGAGGCGACTTGGGAGACCGAGCATGATATGCGCAGCCGCTATCCTCATCTTTTCACCACTTCAGGTATGTCTCTATGATTGTTCGAGGACGAACGGTTATTTTAAGAGGGGGAGGATGTAACGACCCGTTCGGTTATTTTTAGCGTAATAGCCCCGATCCCCTGTTTACTACTTGCCCCGTATCCTTTTATGCTTATGTGACTTGTCGGTAGGTTTTGTTCATGGTTTCAGAGTATTTTGGGACACTTAATCCCTAAAACGGAAGCTTAAGTCTTAGGATTTTGATCGTAGTTGAATTTGTGAGAAGATGACTCCGGAATGGAGTTTTGTCGGTTCCGTTAGCTCCATTGGGTGATTTTGGACTTACAACTTTTCTGGAATGTGAATTAGAGGTCTGTAGCTGATTTAGGCTTGAAATGACGAAAGTCTAATATTTGAGAAGTTTGACCGGCAGTGGACTTTTTGATATCGGGGTCGTATTCTGATTTCGAAAGTTGGAGTAGGTCCGTAATGTCAAATATGACTTGTATGCAAAATTTGAGGTCAATCGGACGTGATTTGATAGGTTTCGGAATCGGTTGTAGAAGTTTGATGTTTCAAAGTTTATTAGGTTTGAATTGGAGGGTGATTCATGTTTTTAGTGATGTTTGATGTGATTTGAGGGCTCGACTAAGTTCGTATGGTGTTTTAGGACTTGTTGATATATTTGGTTGAGGTCCCGGGGCCTCGGGTGTGTTTCGGATGGTTTACGGATTGAAGTTGGACTTATGCAAATTACTGAAGTTTTCTAGTTTCTAGTGTTTTCGCACCAGCGGTGGGGAGACCGCATGTGCTGACTCATACGTGCGGAAGGAGGAGCGCAGATGCAGATTTGGGCAGCCCAGGCTGGGTTTGCAGGTGAGGATCTATTTGCGCAGAAGTGGCCTCGCTTCTACGGTGGGATGGTGCGCAGGAGTGGTGAGGGTTGGAGGTGCGGTTCCTTGGTCGCAGAAGCGCATCCGCAGGTGCAGCGCTTCTCTTGCAAATGCGGACCCAGGGGACCTAAGTTAAGTCCGCACCTGCGATGGAATTTCTGCAGGTGCGATTATATGCCCGCAGATGCGAAATCGCTGGGCAGAAAAGGGCCAAGTTCGAGGGTTTTATCCCATTTTCAATTTTGGGATTTTGAGAGCTCGGATTAAGGCGATAATTCAAGGATTTTTCAGAGAGAACTTAGGGGTAATGATTCTTAACTCATTTATGGTTATATTCCACTAATCTATAGTTGATTTTATCACTTAATTAAGGAATTTGGTTGAGAAATTTGGGGAAAATGGGAGAAGTTCTTCAACTAAGTTTTTGAGTTTTGATTGGGATTTTGATATCGGATTTGGATAATTTTGGTACGAGTGAACTCGTGAGTGAATGGGTGTTCATATTTTGTCTTTTACCTGATTTTGAGATGTGGGCCCGAGATGACTTTTTAGGACGATTTTCGAGATTTTTGTTAAAGTCTTGATTTCATTAATTAGATTAGTCTATTATAGTTGTATTTATGATACTTAATTGTTTTTGGCTAGATTTGGTCCATTCAGAGTCAGATAATCGAGGAAAGGGCATTCTTACTGAGTGACTGAGCTTGGTTCAAGGTAAGTGGCTTGCCTAACCTTGTGTGGGAGAAATCCCCTTAGGATTTGGTGCTGTTGTGATATGTGAGCACCGTGGACGCGAGGTGACGGGTGCGTACACGGGCTATTGTTGAAGACCCCCGATTTGTTTTACTAAGTAGTAACCTGTTTTCATTCTTAATTGAGTTATACCAATATGTGTAGTTATCCTGTTTAGTCTAATATCGCATATATACGTGCTTTAACTGCTTACTTGAACTTTGTGCAGCATGCCTAGTTGATTTCGTATTTTTCCTTGTTCTTTATCAGTCTAAACTGTAGAATTCTCGCTATTAACTGTTGTATTTATCGGTTTGAGCTGTGTGTTTACTTTTAAGACTACAAGGCGGTACCTCGGGAGTTCTCCCTACATATTTACTTTTGAGACTACGAGGCGGTACCTCGGGAGTTCTCCCTGTACATTTACTTTTGAGACTACGAGGCGGTATCTCGGGAGTTCTCCCTGCATATTTACTTTTGAGACTACGAGGCGGTACCTCAAGAGTTCTCCCTGTACATTTACTTTTGAGACTACGAGGCGGTACCTCGGGAGTTCTCCCTACATATTTACTTTTGAGACTACGACGCGGTACCTCGGGAGATCTCTTTGCTTATTTACTTTGGGACTAGGAGACGGTATCTCGGGAGATCCACTGTTGTTTACCACCCGTGTGTTGTACTGCTATTTTTGCTTTGTTTTCCTTTTTGTTAAATTTCAGTCTCTTTATTTATTATATACCAGTGGGCCTGACCTGACCTCGTCACTACTCGACCGAGATTAGGCTTGGCACTTACTGGGTATCGTTGTGGTGTACTCATGCTACTCTTCTGCATATGTGTTTGTGTGCATATCCAAATACTTCTTATCAGCCCTGTTATTAGCTAAGAGTGCTTGTTGCTATACGGACACTTCAAGGTACATCTGTCGCGTCCGCAGACTTCGTAGTCCCCTTCTATTCTCCCCTATGTTAAATACCTTCTATACTTCTTTTATTAGACTCTGGTGTATAGAGATACTAGTTTCCTTCTGTAGCTTGTGACTTATGATGTTCCGGGTTTGGGAATACTATGTATTACTAGAGTGTTGGTTATTGTACTTGTCGAGCGACATTGTTACCAGTTATTTAGTTATCGGTTGCAGTTAGTTGTTAAGTTTTACTTCCATTTTTGTTATTTCCGCATTTGTTAGGCTTACCTAGTCGTAGAGATTAGGTGTCGTTATGACGTCTTACAGAGGGAGTTTTGGGTCGTGACAAGTACACCAATGATTGTTCGATCACTTGAAGTTAATAAGGATCCGTTCCGAACTCCAGAAGAGGATGAGGAACTCACTGGTCCTTAAATACCCTATCTTAGTGCAATTGGTGCACTTATGTATCTTACTAATACTACAAGACCTGACATAGCATTTTCTATTAATTTACTAGCAAGATATAGATTTTCTCTTACACGGAGATATTGGAACGAGATTAAGCATATATTGCGATATTTAAAAGGAGGATTCATAAAAGGAGAATTCATAAAAGAAGATAGAACGAAACACATTTCACCAAAGTTATTCTTCACACATGATTTCTAGAAGAATATAATATCGATGTGCAGCAAATCCGTTCAAGTGATAATCTGGCATATTTATTCACTAAATCTTTACCAATTTCAACTTTTGAGAAGATGGTATACAAGATTGGAATGCGGAGACTCAAATATTTAAAACAAGATTTTCATCAGCGTGAGTAAAATACACGTTGTACTCTTTTTCCCTTACTAATATTTTTCACACAGAGTTTTTCTTGTAAGGTTTTTAATGAGGCAGCTAGCAATGCGTATTACTAAATATGTGTACTCTTTTTCCTTCACTAAGATTTTTTCCCACGAGCTTTTTTCTAGTAAGGTTTTAATGAGGCACATTATCTTTAATAATGAACATCCAAGGGGGAATATTATGAAAATAATGTTGTGGATCTCCATTTATTACTCCATTGTAGATAATCTTCCTGAAGAAATTTGTCTATTTAGTACTCCATTGAAGTTTATCTACAAGCAGCTGATGCAGGCAGGTTGCAAGCAACTCAATAAAATGATTTGCAACAGCTTCTTATTAAACATGCAGGTTGCCAGCAGCTCATACAAATAGCTTAGAAGCATCTCAAGAAAAGCCTTGCAGCTGCTTCCTGAAAATCCTATAAGTTGCTTCCTGAAAAACCTCGCAGCTGCTTCCTTTCTTCTACAAATAGAGGAGATTTCAGTTCATTATGTACATCAGTTTGAAGTTGAATAATATATCAATCTCTCTATATACTTGTCTTCAGTTTATTTACTTTATAGTCTTTATTTTATAACAGAACTTTTCTTTTACTGAACACATATTGTTAAACTTCTCCTTTATTCAAAATTAATCCGAATAATAAAATAAACTAAAAAAATATACTTAAGGACATAAGATAGGTCCCTAATCTAGCAAGTTTTATTGAATTTTGAATTAATTCGGGTTACTATGATCAAAATTTGACGAGCGCAAAACATACACTTAAATTATGCTCGCTAATCAAAGATAGTATAATATAATATCGTATCCATAGGGATTGGATTTAAACAATATTCTCGTAGTTTCAAGCTTGATTGCTATCCAGGTGGATCAACAGTTGAGATTTATTTGATTAATAATTAAAATTAACTAAAAATCTTAAGTTATTGACTAGTGACTATCGAGACAAGTAATAAAGAAATAAGGTTATCAGTGGGAAAAGGTAGGGTTTTGATAGGATAGGTGCAAGATAATTGTTCGAGATCTAACCCTAGATAATTCACTTGTAATGTTCAAGTGAGTCTCTCGAATTCACTCAATTATTGGTTCAAACGTTCAGTAGAAACTCCTCTCTCGATTAAGCCTTAACCTCACGAGATGAATCAAATTAAGCAATGTGAAGATATGCAAGAATACGTAGTGGATTGGTATTTAGAAAAATATCTTTCGATTATTCTCCTAACTAGGTTTAATCAATGATTCAACTAGCCTCTTTCGATTACTTAGAATAATTTATGAGCTCAACCAACAATATAATACAAAGATATCACAAGTTATGCCTTTCTCGATTACATAAACTAGTAAATATAGATGTAACAATTAAATCTTCCAAAACGATTCAATATATAAAACTAGAGTTATAATCCACAAACAATCATCAATACACCAAATCTATCAAACCCTAAAGGGAACTACTCCATAGACATGGAGAAATTCATCACAAATATAATTAAAGTATAGAAAAACATAGATTCGATTCAAACTCGGGTCTTGAGTGAGGAAGGAATGATGAAATCCTTGTGCTCCTCCAACTCCTCCTTAGCTTCCTTAGGTCGTAAGTAAGTCAAAAGTCCTCTAAAAACATGTTTCTAGTGTATTTATACCAAGTAGGAATGAACCCGGATGAAACTACCCTCTTTGAGTCGAAGTGGGAAACCTACAAACATTTTATACTTCATGCGTCGCACTATGCTACACAGGGTACGTAGCATTAGTGCAATTTTCTCTGCTGTAAACTCTCTAAACTTTGCTTGTCTAACAAAATTTTGTACTGATGTTACGCACTATGTCACGCAATATGCCTGGCATTAGTGTATTTTTCTGTCAGACCCAAAAACTCCAATTCTCTAAACTTCTCAAACTTCTGAAGAAATTTTGTACTAATACGACGCTTAGTGCCATGCCTTATGCAATGCACTAGTACTTTTTCGCTCTAGCCCTTGCTCTTTTCTTCCAACTTTCGTATGCAATGCCGGTCCATGATCCCCGGTCGCGATCCCGATTTAATTCTTTGGCTTTTCCTCAGGCTTCAAAGATCCAATTATTGATTTAGCTCAGTAACATCTTCTTAACTCGACATCATCTCCTACAAAGCATAAAACACAAAATCAGTGCAAAACACTACCAATTAAAGCTTAAACACAAGTAAAGTGCAGTGAATTAGAGTGCAATAAGCGACTAAAATACGGGATTATAGCCCACCATCAACACCCCACACTTAAACCATTGCTCGTCCTCGATACGAGCAATCAAACTACACTTCACTTAGACTTGACTTTTTAAACAAATATCCTAACTCATTATACCAAGAACGGTTAAAACAAATTAAGCATAATAGTGTAACATCCTCGCCTCAAGATTTGACTCAAAAGCACCACATATCTTTTACAACCTACTTACTTACTCTAACACAAAGGTCAAAGACTTTACCTTACCTTCGTGAATCAAATGCCCTCACACAACAATAGAGTGTAGTTCCACACACAATAAAATTCAAGAACAATTAGGAACTCAAGATAGAAAGAATCCACTCACTCTCAAAAATAACATTCATATGACATAAGAGACGCACCATAGGCTTGCTCGTAGCATAATACTCAACTAATAGAGCTCATTCAGTCAAGAATCAAGTAGGATTTTATTTGGTTGTGATGTTGGATGCGGGATGGGTAGGATACATTTGGATATAAGAGCGACTACACCTCACTAAGCACTTTAATACATATAATTAACCATTCAAAACCCCACACTTACGTCAAACCATAACTCCACCTTCACATTAATCTACATCAACTCCCAACTTCCTTTAGCACAACTACATCAAGAGTTACCACTATCAAAAAATATTTGTGCCACAACTAAGATACTTACTACTCTCAAGGCACAACAAGGTCAAGAGTAGTTATCACCATTTAACACCAGAACAAGACTTCCTTATTCCTAACAAAAGAAAAACTAACTACATCTGGTTCAAGCAAAACCCTTGAAAAAGAACCACGAGATAAAGAAAAACCAAGGGGGAATTATTACACTACCTACGAAAAAAATAAAACAATCAGGTTATTCGGAATCGATTTGGAAGAATGAACTTCATGATTGAAACTTTAAGTTGGAAGAGTTGACCAAGTTTGACTTTTTAGCATTTGACCTCAGATTGGAGTTTTGATGATTCCGTTAGTCCCGTATGGTGATTTTGGACTCGGGCATATGCCCGGATTTGCATTTGGATATTTCTAGAAGAATTCGGCACTAATTGGCGAAAGTTAGAAATTTGAAGGTTTGGAAAGTTTATAAGTTTGAATGGAAGTTGACTTTGAGGATATATGATTCAGATTATGGTTACGGGGATTGGAATAACTTAGATATGTCAGTTGGGGCTTGTGTGCAAAATTTGAGTTCATTCCGGGTTGATTTGGTATGTTTCGGCGTGAGTTTTGGAAGTTGAAAGTTCAAAGTTTGTTGATGTTGACTTGAGGTGCGATTCGTATTTTTGATGTTGTTTGGTGTGATTTGAGGCCTCGAGCTGATTCATTTCATATTTTGGGACTGGTTGGTGTGATTGGATGGGGTCCCGGGAGCCTCGAGTGTGTTTCAGACCAAATTTGGCTAAGTTGTTGTTGCTGGTTTTGTCTTTCGTGAACGCAGAAGGAGAAACGCGTTCGCGAAGAAAGTTTTGAATTGGAGGCCATTTTGTTCAACGCCTTTGCGAGAAGACAGTCGCGTTCGCAAAGGTCTGGGCAGGTGTACTCCCCGTTGGCGATTGATTGGTTGCGTTTGCATAAGGTAAGCTAGGCCTGGGAGTTTTTTGCCTACGCATTCGCGATGGTCAAGCCTAGTAAGGCATCGCGTTCGCGGTTGAAAAGGAGGATTTTTGGAGCTGAAGCAGGTTGTGCTTCGCGAACGCGTGGGCAGGGCCGCGTTCACGAAGAATATCTGACTAGGCAGTGTTCTTTTAATATCGGGGGTTTGGCTCATTTTCACTTCATTTCGTCTATGAGATCCGATTTTCGAGCAATTTTGGAGTGCTATTTTCATCGTCTATTATGGGGTAAGTGATTTCTTCACATTGTGAGTTAAATACATGATTTATATATGGATTTAAGAATGAATATTCATAGAATTTTGGGGTTTTGGAAGAAAACCTAGAAATTAATATTTTTGGATTTTTACCACGAAATTAGACATGGAATTAGGAATAAATTATATATTTGAATTAGTGGTGTTATGGGTAAGGTTTGTCTTCAAGAACTTTCGGAATCCGGGAACGTGGACCCGAGGGTCGACTTTATTGTATTTTTGAGCGAAGTTGGGGAGTGTTATGAATTAATCAATTATGGTGTTGGAGTATATTGTTATTGCCTTCTGTGATTGTTTGACTAGTTTCGGGACGTTTGGTTTGGATTTGAGTGTTAGAGTGGCGTTGGAGCTAGTTATAGAATTTCTGAAGTATTGTTTAGATTGCTCGGCATTGGATTCGGCTTGCTTGAGGTAAGTGTCTTGCCTAACTTTGTCGAGGGAATTTTTCCTACTAATTGCCATTGTTTTCTTCATGCGGGGGTGATATATATATGAGGTGAAGAGCGTATAGGCATGTACTAGGGTTAATCATGCTCTGGGGTAAATTATGCTATAAATTGTGCCTTGTAGAATTACGTGACCTTCTTGCTTCATGTTTTACTTGACTTCTAGATACTAAGAATATGGAATTAAATGTTAGAAGCTTATTATAATTTGATTAAAATTTGACGTATTTTTGAGAAAAAATAGATGTGTCTAATTCGGTCATCATTATGCTTAGTCACCAATACATCGTTACGACCGTTATTCTCGAGATATTGGATTCTATACTTGAGTTAACATTTTTTTAGACTTGTCAAAATACTTGAACAATAAAGTACTTGAGGTTTATTGATTTGTTATTGGCTTGAAATCTGTGATTGATGTCATTTGAAATATTCGCTTAAACACTCTTCTTGATGTTGTTTATGCTTCCTACCTTGCTTGTCATTAATATACATGTGCTTGGTGAGGAAGAGTGTAAAGCACGAAGGGTGATGCCATGCCATTTCATTTGAGAGTAAAAGCACGAAGGGTGATGTCGTGCCATTGTATATATATTATCATGTGAGGGAGAGTGTAAAGCACGAAGGGTGATGCCGTGCCTTTTCATATATTATATCATATGAAGGAAAGTGTAAAGCACGAAGGATGATGCCATGCCATTTTATTTGAGTGTAAAGCACGAAGGGTGATGCCGTGCCATTTCATTTGAGGGTAAAAGCACGAAGGGTGATGCCGTGCCATTTCATTTATATTATCATATTTTTATATTATCATGAGTTAATGGCATGATCAGTATTTCCGTGCAGGCGAGGACGAGGGACACACATTATGTTGCGATATCGTTTCCTCGTGTATACGTTCATGCCTTTACATTGAGCAGTCATTGTCGTACCTATGTTTCCTATGTGACTTGTCGTTATTGTCCTCTCTTTTGTTCTCTATATCAATTATTGTTGTGTTGCCCATGCTTTCTACTTGCTTAACTTGCAAACTTCATGCCAACCTCCTACTGTTATATTTACATCTATGTCGTAACTATTTGTTGCACTTTAGTACAAGCCTTATACCATGTTAGTCATTCATGCCTTTACTTGTTAGCTTATAAAGATCATCCTCCTTCTTCTTGTTTGTTATATTTACATCTAAGCCCTCCACCATGTTAGTTAGTGAAATTTTTGTTCTTCTACCATACCTGTTGTCATTACTTTTGTGCCCTCTATTACGTCTATTTGTATTTTCTATATGTTTCCGACTTGTTATTTGTTACTATTTGGGTACTCTGTACTTAGTGGTTATTATTATTGTAAATTATTCTACTTGGTTGGTACTGCTACATGCACATTTGGCAAGGATGAGATAAATGCACGAAGGGTGTTTCCGTACTAATTGATTTGACACACACACACACACACATCTTGAATAACTTGGAGATTAGAGTAAGATGTGTGTGTGTGTGTGTGTGTGTGTGTGTGTGTGTGTGTGTGTGTGTGAGGAAGAGATAAAATCACGAAGGGTGTTACCGTGCCATTTGATTTGATATCTTGAATATACTTCTCATACCAGAAAAATTATGAATTTACTATAGAGCTTTCTCCTAGTAATCGTTTACTGCCTCGCATAGTTGTTTATGATACCTTTATCTGTTATGTTCTATAATTGTTCCTACTATTAGTCTATTGCACATGTTATAATAGTGAGTATCCTTTTAAACTAAAAATCCTCGTCATTTCTTCGACGAGGTTAGACAATATACTTACTGAGTACATGGGGTCGGTTGCACTCATACTACACTTCTGTACCTTGCGTGCAGATTTTGGAGCTGGAGTCGATGTGCATGTCGGGAGCTGGCATTGAAGATATACCTGCATTCCAATTATGGCTGCCACTTGTCCTTGGTAGCTTTAGATCTTGCTAATTTGTTTATGTAAACTTTCAAATAGATGATGTGTTTAATTGTACCAACTTTGTAAATTTCAGATTCTTAAAAGCTCCTGATTCGTACTACTAGTTCTTGGATTAGTATATAAATGTTCAGATAATTCTTCACTATTTTCCTATAATTCTCATTTAGATTGTATTGACTGTTAGTTGGCTTACCTAGCAGGTCGAGTTAGGTGCCATCACGACTAGTGAATTTTGGGTCGTGACAAGTTGGTATCAGAGCACTAGGTTCGTAGGTTCTACGAGTCATGAGCAAGTGTCTAGTAGAGTCTTGCGGATCGGTAATATGACGTCCATACCTATCTTCGGGAGGCTACATGGCATTTAGGAAAATTTCTCTTTCTTCTTTCCTTATCGTGCGACCTTGTTTCAACTTAAAACCTACGATTTCAATTTTTATATTCGTTTATATGTGATGTGGCGCACTCAGTATTCGCTATGCGCCGACGATCTGTGATGCTGCGGATGGATTACGAAGAGCTACGGATGCTGGATTATCACTGCGATGTGCTGTCTAGTCTATGGAGCAGGTGCAATGTTAAAACTTCCAGTCGTTCATTTGTGGTAAGAGGCGAGTTCCTATATCTGGTTGGTAAGCACGGACTTGGAAAGACGGGCTAGTGGCCTATACGTTCTGATTATGGTGGGTTCATGGTGAGTTGTTGATTTGAGTATAGCCGATGGGTTATCTCCTACGTGATGAGTTCGGATCGTGTGTTTCGTATGAGGTTTCCGTTCGGTGGGATGCATATATTATCATTTCAAAGCATTTGGGGAAGTTGTTTGACAATTGCAAGGATGTGTAAGCGCTTGGTAGAGTCTTCGGAGTGTTCTATGACCAGTATTGCATGAGTTTTTAAAGTATTCAACTAAATAGCCGTGCGGGATCGGGGCATGCTATGAAGATATGGTACTTTGGATTAACGACAGTGTGTTCTATGGCCTCGGGCTAAGTGGGGGAGTCCGCTAATGACGATCGGATTGTAGGATCATATGTTGTATCAGTTTTTCGGGCCGAGGGATTGTTTGGTTGTTTCTTCGAATAGTTACGTGTTGGTGAAGCACAGGTTGATCGATGCATATTTGCTGTGTATTGGATATTAGAGTAAGATGAGTGATTATCGAGAAGGTTTTTACGCATTCCAGGTCTTATATAGCATTTAAGGACTTCTGAATTTGTGTACGGGTATAGTTGAGATCGGTAGCGAATGGTAATCGGATATGCGGTAGTTCTATGTCAAGAATGATCCTACATGGCAATATTGGAGGGATACAAAAATGACTTTTGGATTCCCAGAAGGTCCCTTCAGAGCGATGCATATCGTATTGAGTTGCTTCCGGGTTGGCAGTCTGGGTGATTCGGTTGAGTTAGAGGCGATCAATTTTGATAACTCGATCATGTGTTAATGAGTTCCGAAGAATTTACCATGGTTATGTCCACGACCGGAGTTGATGTTTGCTACAGGTATAAAAGCTATATTGTGTGTGGTGATGTTCTCTTAGGTTGAGTTAAATGTAAGGTTCACGGTTGATGGGATGTTCAATTTGCTTGTGGTTCAGAGTTGATTATGAGATTTTTGTATTTTCGCAAGTTAGCATGTTAGTGACGGTGCGTTGGTGGGGTTGAAATCTGCGAATTCAAGATTGCGGTTAAGTTTTGAAGGGAAGGATATGAGTTCTTGATGTCACGGATGATTTGAGGTGTTTAAGAGGATGTGGGCACTATTTGATATTTTCGGAGGTGAGAGTGCACGTTGGCAGGTGCACTGTGTTATGACTTATGGATATTTTCTATAAAATGATGGATGTGAGTGACATATGGGCCGTTTGAGTAGTGATGTTGAGATCGAATATGAAGATTCTGGTATTCGTGAGGTTCGAGGATTAGATGTTCTCGTTAGCAGACTATTCCTTGATTGCGAATTGTGAAGAAATGTTGAGGATTGAGTGATTGATGGTGTGTGTTATGGAGAGGTTGTTATGGACTTTTGAAAGGTTATTTACCTGTTTGGGAATGATCGGAATTTGGTTTGGGGAGTATTTGTGAGACTAATGAGAATGTGTATTCTATATTGAATCGGATTTGCTTGCTTCTGCGCAGTTATTACCACAAGTATATCATTGGGCGGGCTATGGGGGTCACATGATTTTTCGCACACATATTATAATTCTCTATGGACCTTATGGCGTTATGGGCAAGATGTCCCTCGTGATGTTGACTTGCTTATTGCATCATACTTGTACTTGTCTTTCTCAGCATTGTTTGTGCCTAATCATCTTCCCACAGACATAATTTTGTGCACTTTATCGTGCTTGATGTTGATGCACATGTGATTAGAGAGCCCGAGCATTATGGCTCGATGGGTACACTATGTGATTTATATGATGGGATCGCGTTGCGAACCACAACGGTACTGTGATGAGATGCAACTCCTTATGCTTATTTCATGTATTTTTCTTTCACTTGGTTGAAGATAGTTCATAGGAATATGTTAAAACTACCCTGCGTGCTTAACTAGTTTAGTAACCTTCTTATTTAACTTTCTTACAATTATCTGTCATGTCTGAATTATTACTTGATGGTGTACGGGACCGTATTGTGTGGGGGCTCCATATTGTTTTGGTGGGACTTGTCGGTTGGGCTGCTTGTATTGGCTGAGATAAGGTTTCTAGACCTGTTATTTGCACTATCGTATTGGGATAAGAAATGTTTGGAAGAATGATACTATATTTCTGTTGAGGATTTGGGCAATGGCCCTGGTCGGACGAGTGAGCTTCTAGGCTTATTGATCGGATGAGTGGTTAAGAGATTTTGCGTGCTTCTTTCATCATCAACAGTGTATGAAGGTTTTGAGCGAGGTTTTAATTGATATGAGGTTTACTACCGGTACCGAATTATTTTTTGGACAACCGTGGTGGTCAGCAGTTACTGCTGTGAGCATCCGAGTGATGGGGTATATCATATGATTACATCTTGGGTTATGGTAAAGACTTAATACGACTTGTTCAGACTTATACAGTGTGTAAATGCGAGATTCAGGCCTCTTAAGGAATTCCAGATGTTGGGAATTTGGGTTCTAAGGTTTATGGGCTAAATTTGAATTAAGGATCTTCAGCTAGGTTGTGTCTTCAGGCTCATATGGAGCGGGGTGATGTGGGATCACCCCCGGGTATATGCATGGTAAAGTTACACCGCGATTTGATGGTCTTAGAACAACTCTTGGCACGTTCGAGGATGAACATATATTTTAGTGGGGGAGAATATAACGACTCGACCGGTCGTTTTGAGCATTTGTACTTCGCTCGGTTGTTTGATCTCCGTATGATGTATTATGACTTGTGTGAATCGCCGGTTTTAGTTTTTAGGTAATTCGGAATCGATTTGGAAGAATGAACTTCATGATTGAAGTTTTAAGTTTGAAGAGTTGACAAAGTTTGGCTTTTTAGTATTTGACCTCGGATTGGAGTTTTGATGGTTCCGTTAGGTCCGGATGGTGATTTTGGACTCGGGAGTATGCCCAGATTTGCATTTGGATATTTCTAGAAGGATTCGACACTAATTGGCGAAAGTTAGAAATTTGAAAATTTGGAAAGTTCATAAGTTTGACCGGAAGTTGACTTTGAGGATATCGGATTCGGATTGTGGTTCCAGGGATTTGAATAACTTAGATATGTCAGTTGGGACTTGTGTACAAAATTTGAGTTCATTCCGGGTTGATTTGGTATGTTTCGGTGCGAGTTTTGGAAGTTGAAAGTTCAAAGTTCGTTGATGTTGATTTGATGTGCGATTCGTAGTTTTGATATTGTTTGGTATGATTTGAAGCCTCAAGCAGGTTTGTTTCATGTTTTGGAACTGGTTGGTGTAATTGGATGGGGTCCCGGGGGCGTGATAAGTGTGGATTTTGACTATTTATTAGCGCCTTTTAGCTTTCGTTTTAGTCCAAAAGCGTTTAATTGTATTTTCGAAAATTAATAAAATGTGCTTAATTGCAGGAATATTGGAAGATGAACTCCCGAGATGAAATCCAACTCAAAAAGGAGTAATATGAACTCAAGGACATAAAAGGCACAAAATCTCAAAAGTTCGGACCGCAGAATATCATCTGCGGCCCCAGATTATGAAGGAAAAGTCAGCAGAGTTTGGTGCAAAGTGCAGTCCGCACATGAATTGTGCGGCCGCAAAAGCTGGGTCTGGAGAAAAGTTCAAAGAATGTGCATTCCAAATCCATCAAAAGTGCGGACCACAATATGAGTTTCATTCCAACTTTTGACATCAACAACTACAATAGCCGTTCACTTTACTTCTTTTAGTAGTTTTTCATATTTTGAGCTATTTTAACATAGATTTTATCATTTTAATCTTGCAATATGAGTTTAATTATTATTTCTTCTTCTTTTTCTTCAATTTCAATGATGAGTAGCTAGATTTTCACTAGGGTTGTAACCCAACCCTAGCGTGTAAAACTTATGGGTGTTTAATTTAATGCTTGTTTATGGTTGGGTGTTTATTATTTAGCCTTGTTCATGCTTTAATTTGTGCAATTAATGGTTGAAAACATTAGTTCATGCCTATTTGACTTGGTCTCTACTTGAGAAAGAGAGACTTAGTCTAGGAAAACTTGGCTAACAAGCAATTAGGTCAATCGAGAGATTGATAATCCTAATTAAAGGGTTCAACCTAGAAATAGTAATAACCCGACTTGAGCTTTTATCAACCATTTTGTGCAATACCCATTTGGACTTGAGAAAACCAAATTGGAAAAAATCACTCTCTGACCGAGAGGTATTGAGTGGGTAATTGAGTGTTGATAGCTATAATACACCCCGATCAATAAAACAAGCATTAAGGTTTATATCCTATTAGGCAAACACCTAGGCGATGGTCTTAGCCCTAGGCGTTTTACAAAACTTAAAAAACAACAAAAACCATTTCTTAGTTTTATTTCTCAACTTGCACTCTTAGTTTTAAATTAGAGTTAGAAACAACCCAAATTTATGAAAGTGTAAATTGAGATAGTCAAATTCACATACTACAATATATACTCCTAACTCCCATATATATCTCCCTGTGGAAATCGACCCCCACTCTTGTTGGGTCCTATCATTGCATTCGACCGTTTCATAACTTTGAATTGAGGTGTGAAATTGGACGAGATCAGGGCCCCGGGTGTGTTTCGGGGTGGTTTCGGACCAAGTTTGGCCAAGTTGTTGTTGTTGTTGTTGCTGGTTTGCTTATGCTGGTTTTGTCCTTCGCGAATGCGGAAGGAGAGACGCGTTTGCGAAGAAGGCTTCTATCACGCCCCAAACCCAGGGAGCGCGACCGGCGCTCCACCGAGTAAACTCGGCCGAGCAAGCCGGTTAGATTTTCTTCTACCCAACTCATCCATGAATAAAGAGGAGATGTACTCCATTAATCAAACATTGAAAAGATCTCATTAACAACTCTCATTTCATTTCCATTAGCAGCTTCATTCATAATTTCCAAAATATTACAAGTTTATAAATATAATGAAAAACATGTTGCCAAATACCCACATTTCTAGTTCAATTCCCAACATTCGACTACCACCCACAACCTGTCTATGAAGCCTCTAAGTACAACACAAGATTAGTATGGAAGTGCCGGAAACAAGGCCCCGGCTATAGCTCAAAATACAATGTACAACTCAAATGACATCAATCACGGAATAGAGTAGGGCTCACCAAAACCTGTTGAATAGAGAGTGACTACTAACGAGGACCAAAGCTGCCTGCTGATGAACCACCTGCATCCATTGAAGATGCAGCGCCCCTGACAAAAGAGACGTTAGTACATATGGAATAGTACTAGTATTTAAAGCTAACTGTCCTCTTTCAAAATAGAATGCCAATATAAGAAAGGGAAAACCATAGTAGCAGTAAGTCACAATCAACAATATCCATATGCCCATTTAAAACATGACAATTTTCAAAATACAATATATATATATATATATATATATATATATATACACACACACACATTTGGTTGGGAGATTTTTGTACCAAAATACCACCGTTCACAGTACCAATATTCACAGTACTAATACCACCGTTCACATTACTAATTTTCACAATACCAATACCACCGTACTTTTAGCACGGAGTCCGATCGGCTAGGCCATCTTATTAGAGACATCAACCATAATCACTCTCAATACCAATACCATCGTACTATTAACACGGAGTCCGATCACGACCCGATCAACTAGGCCATCTTATTACAGACATCAACCACAATCACAATTTCAAATACAATTTCCAGCACAATCACCACCATGTGTGCGGCATGGTGTCCGATCACGACTCGATCGTCTAGGCCGTCTCACCACAATGCTGTGTGGATCGACATAATCTTTTTATATCATTAAATCTCATCCCAATTAAGGAGAATAATTTTATCACATCAATCTCATCCCAAATAAGGGTAATAATTTTATCACACCAATCTCATCCCAAATAAGGGGAATAATTTTATGACATCATTCCCATCTCAAATAAGGGGAATAATTCACAAATATAACATAGGTACAAATGTATTTACCTCATCATATTTCACATTGTACGAATCTCCACTAGTATTTTCAACCAATAACAACAACAATATTCCATTGGCTCTTTTGGCCATTCACAAGATTTTTTATTCAAGGCATGATGGCCGTATTTGATATTCCACACTTTTATTTCTTCCCTCTCATGTATCATCATCATAAATATCATCATATATAATATTCTGGAAATCACAACTTTAAGTTCATTAGAAATGAACAATTTAAGCACAATAGATTTCTTTCCGAGAAATAGAGTAAAATAATTGGCAATTGATGCGCAAGTTAAAATCATCAATAAGTAGCACACCATTTATTTTTGAAATACTTTTCCCTAAAAAGAGCAATACATAATTTTCACTCATGAATATGTAAGAACACAAAACACATTGAAAATACTCACAAAGCATAACATTTGTTAAAACAACCACATATGGGCATGACTTGAGTTCATAAGCTTTTAGGAAATTCTATTTTTGAAGTCTACTCGGAATAGTTGAATCAAGGCTCATTTCATAAGCTTTCTCACATCATTTCATTTCATTGGCACCATTGGCCACAAGTATAACTTTCACTCTTGGCATGTTGGCCACACTTTATATCCCTAATTCACTTCTGTCACTTCCAACCATCTTTATAGATTATCAACAATAAGACATTTTCAATCAAGACTTTAGGTATACAAATGAGCAATTAAGAGTCTTAAGCATATTGGGATTCTCTCACACAATTTGGCATCATCACCTTCATTTGAAACATGACTCAAAGACATAGTATTTTAATACACATATCATTCTTAAACACATTCTCAAAGGATAACATAATGTGATAGGAACACTTGTAACACGTTTTGAATACAAAATTCTTGACACTTTGCTTATTCGGGACAATTGAATTTATTGGGAATAACTCGAAACATGAGAATAAGGAGCTTGAACCAACCATACTTGAAACTTACGGGAATATTATGGAAGTCAATTCTAAGCGAGTAGTTTAGCCAACATACCTCACTTTGAGATTTCCTTAAATTACTACAACGTTTCGAAAATTCTAGCAATCCCAATCTATTTTGAGACATAACAAAATTGAACCATAATTAGAAAGATATTCATAGTTTCAGCTTATTTGAGCATTTTATCAAACACTAGGTGTGCAAATTTGCCTACAAGGATCTTATACAAGATTTCCTTCATTCCACAACCCAATCTTTACTTATTTGAGCTCAACAATCTTCCCACAAATCTTATTGGTACATGCATGTATAAATAATACTCTCATACCCAAGAATCATACTCCTAATCAACCATCTTCTACTCAAATTCGAAATTGAAAACTAGGGTATGGAGCTTTACCTCTTAGATGAAGAACTTGTGAGATTTCCTTTTTAATCTTCCACGATTTGAGCAAGAATTGATAAATAAATTATTGAGGAACACTTTCCCACTCTAAGGTACTCTCTCACTCTAAAGACATCAGGTTTTAGCTCAAAAATGGTCCATTGCATCGAAGTAGGGTCGGGTTATAAAAACCCAAAAAATAAAGCTCCAGAATAGGATATGCGGTCGCATATGCGACCGCAGAATGGATATGGGTCCGCATATCGGCCGCACAATTTGGCTCCCAAAGCTAATTTCGCATGCCTGGGTCTGCGGTGATTATGCGGCCCGCAGACCTGTTCTGCGGTCGCATAATGCACCACAGAACTGGTCTGTGGTCGCATAATGTACCGCAGACTTCCTCCAAACATTTTCCCCTCATTTGATTCACTTTGCGGCCATTATGCAGTCCGCAGAGTGATTCTGTGACCGTATAGTGGGCCGCAGAAATGCCCTCTTCAGCCAAAAATTTTCCTTTACTCCCAATGTATTGTTCAACCCAAAAGGTCCGAGCTTTTGCTCGCAAGCTCATCGCAAAGATTTTATACAATCCTCAAACATGTAAACCTACTCTGGCACCATGAAACCTTGAATTCATTTGCGAAATTTTACGGGGCTTTACAGTTTGAATTTATAGTTTTGTACTGGAGGTGGAGGCCATTTTGTTCAACGCATTCGTGAGAAGGAGGATTTTTGGAGCTAAAGCAGGTTGTGCTTCGTGAACGCGTGGGCAGTGCCGCATTCGCGAAGAAGGTCTGACTGGGCAGTGTTCTTTTAAAATCGGGGGTTCGGCTCATTTTCACTTCATTTCGTCTATGGGAGTCGATTTTGGAGCAATTTTGGAGTGCCATTTTCATCATCTATTATTAGGTAAGTGATATCTTCACACTGTGAGTTAAATACATGGTTTATATATGGATTTAAGCATGAGAATTTGTAGAAATTTAGAATTTTGGTAGAAAACCTAGAAATTAATATTTTTAGATTTTTACCACGAAATTGGACATGGAATTAGAAATAAATTATATATTTGAGTTAGTGGTGTTATGGGTAAGGTTTATCTTCAAGAATATTTGGAATTCGGGGACGTGGGCCCGAGGGTCGACTGTGTTGGCTTTTCGAGCGGAGTTGGGGAGTGTTACTAATTAATTAATTATAATGTTGGAGACCTGTTGGACATGCCTCCTGACAGGGATATTGACTTTGGTATTGACTTGGTGCCGGGCACTCAGCACATTTCTATTCCCCCGTATCATATGGCACCAGCTGAGTTGAAGGAATTGAAAGAATATCTTCAGGAACTTCTTGATAAGGGGTTTATTAAGCCTAGCATGTCGCCTTGGGGTGTACTGGTTCTATTTGTGAATAAAATTGAAAGAATATCTTCAGGAACTTCTTGATAAGGGGTTTATTAAGCCTAGCATGTCGCCTTGGGGTGTACTGGTTCTATTTGTGAATAATAAGGATGGTACTACACGGATATGCATCGATTATAGGCAGTTAAACAAAGTTACAATCAAGAACAAGTATCATTTGCCGCGCATTGATGATCTATTTGACCAAATTCAGGGAGCGAGGGTG
The DNA here is from genome assembly GCF_000390325.3 of Nicotiana tomentosiformis. Taxonomy (NCBI): domain Eukaryota; kingdom Viridiplantae; phylum Streptophyta; class Magnoliopsida; order Solanales; family Solanaceae; genus Nicotiana; species Nicotiana tomentosiformis. Next base: position 117,474,724 of record NC_090815.1, on the reverse strand, counting down.
TTCTCTAAGATTGATTTGAGGTCTGGGTATCACCATTTGAAGATTCGGGACTCGGATATTCTAAAGACAACATTCACGACCCGTTATAGTCATTATGAGTTCCTTGTGATATCTTTCGGGCCGACTAATGCCTCAGCAACGTTTATGCATATGATGAACAATGTATTTTAGCCTTATCTTGACTCATTTGTCATTGTGTTCATTGATGATATCCTGGTGTACTCATCATGTAGCCAGGAGGAGCATGCCCACCATTTGAGGATTGTGTTGTAGCGACTGAGGGAGGAGAAACTTTATGTCAAGTTCTCCAAGTGTGAGTTTTGGCTTAGTTTGGTAGCGTTCTTGGGGAACGTGGTGTCCAGTGATGGGATTAAAGTGGATCCGAAAAAGATAAAGGCGGTTCAGAGTTGGCCCAGACCGTCTCCAGCTACTGAGATTCAGAGCTTTCTCGGCTTAGCCGGTTATTATCGTCTCTTTGTGGAGGGTTTCTCGTCTATTGCATCGCCCTTGACCTGATTTGCCCAGAAGGGTGCTCCTTTCAGGTGGTCGGATAAGTGTGAGGAAAGCTTTTAGAAGTTCAAGACTGCCTTAACCATAACTCCAGTTCTAGTTTTGCGTTCAGCTTCTGGTTCTTGTACAATGTATTGTGATACTTCTGGGATTGGTATTGGGTGTGTCTTGATGCAAGGGGTAGATTAATTGTTTATGCTTCGTGTCATTTGAAGCCCCATGAGAAGAACTACCATGTTCAAGATTTGGAGTTGGCTACCATCGTTCATGCATTGAAGATTTGGAGACACTATCTCTATGGTATGTCTTGTGAGGTATTTACAGATCATCGGAGTCTCCAGCACTTGTTCAAGCAAAAGGATCTAAATTTGAGGCAGCGAAGATGGTTGGAGCTGCTAAAGGATTATGATATTACTATTCTATATCATCCCGGGAAGGCCAATGTGGTGGCCGATGCCTAGAGTAGAAAGGCAGTGAGTATGGGTAGCTTTGCATTTATTCCTGTTATTGAGAGACCGCTTGCAGTGATATTCAGGCCTTGGCCAACCAATTTGTGAGATTAGATGTTTTGGAGCCCAGTCGGGTTCTAGCTTGTGTAGTTTCTCGGTCTTCCTTATATGATCGCATCAGAGAGCGCCAGTATGATGATGTTTCACCCCATGTTTTTGTATGTGAAAGTACGTTGTAAGTCAATTGATGTAAGCTTGAAAATGAGATCCTCTTTGAAAGTATATAAAGTGATCTAATGATGTTACGTCCCGTTTTCGCAAGCCTTTAAGAGTTATCATTCGGTGACAAATGTTTCTAAGGGGACATGTTGTTGCACCCCGTACTTCAGACATCACTGTCATTATAGGATTATCTAATGTAAGTTCAAAAAGGACGAAATCCTTCTACAAGGATAAGAAAGGTTTACCGAAGTCTTAAGCAAGTTAATATGAATATGAGACTTGTTAATCATGAATTAAATGAGTTTAAAGTCATGATATGACTATATATGATGTTTGGATATGAAATATAAAGTTTGGAAAAAATCGGATTTAAGTTGCGAAAAACAACCTACTAAGGGTTTGCCTTGTAATGAAGCCTTTTGAGAAATATATTTCGTAAGTTTTATGATGTCTTTTTGGGACATATTATATACCAAATTGAAGGTCTTTGGGTCTAGTTTCTAACTCATCTAACCTTTCATCGATATGATATCGGAGTAAAGAGATATTCGCATTTTGTGAGACTGCGCAAGCAGCACCCATGGGACCCACAAAGTCGGGGGGAAATTCCAGCTTGTATTAAAGTCAATTCTCCATCATTTTAACTCATTTTTCGGGTCCAAACCAGTTCCTAAATTCTCTCCAATGGTTCCTCCATGATTCTAGGGTGAGAAACTAAAGATGAAAACATGAATCCAACGCTAGAAATCCCGTGGTGCTTGCTGGATCGTAGTTCTTCGTCTTGTGGCTGTTTGGAAGGGTTCTTCAAATGTAAGTAATCTCAGATTTCGTATTTTTCTTGTTTATTAAGGTAATAATCAGTCCCTCCTTCATATATGTTAAATTTTCAAGGCGAACTACAAGTGTTTACACACCAACTTGAACACCAAAAGTTGATTCAAGAAGAGAATACAACACCTATAGTGTTGTGGTGTTATTGAGGATAGTTGTGGGCTATGCTTGGCTGAAATTTCATATTTTTTCTACCATTTAAAGTGAGTATAAAATCCTACTACATGTACTTGAAGTTGTTTGTGTGTTGGTTGCATTATTTGAGTAAAATACTACAAGAAGAGACTTGAAATAGTTTGAGATGTTATGGGTTTTAATGGACTGTTTTGAAAAGGTTGTTTCCATGAACTATAAATGGCTAGAAAATGGGGAAAATAAATTTATTATGATATGGTTTCTATTGTTATGTATTTCTATATGTTATCAAGTGAATTGGTGAAATAAGCATACGAAACTTGAGATTGGAATTGAAGATTGGCTTAAGTCACTTATATGGTGTTGTATTGCCATTGAGGGCTATTGTGAGCTAAACTGAGATAGGGTTTCAAGTTGTAGCTACTGCCCAAGGTATGTATAACATCTTCTTAATTGTGCCTAAGGTTAATCTTGTGTTGGTTGTTTTGTTTGAGTGAAAAAGCATAAGATAGCACTTGAAAGAACATGAGATATGATTGTCGTTTTGGTTGGACTATTTTGTGGCTAAATATATGGTTTGTGGTGGCTGGAAATTAGGAGAAATAATTTGATAATGTTGTGGCTGTTGTTGTTAAGCTTTTCTAATTAAGTTGATTGAAGAAGAAAAGATAAAAAACAAGTGATTGACGATAAAAATTAAGGTGCTAGACGTATGAGGCTGTTTTGGAAGGCATTTTGTGGATGTTTTGAACTAGAAATAATATAGTACATATAAGTATGATGTTCTAAAAGGTTGTAAACTAATTTATGGAATAGGAGTTGGATTCAATTTATATCTTGTTATGAGTAAAAAATGAGCTTGCCGCTCAATATGATTGTTAAGATAATCGGAGAAACTCATATTGGATTATATTATTGTTGTTGCTATTGTTGGTTATAGTTGTTATTGTTGGTATGTTGATGACCCTTAGTGGTCTTTGGGATTTATTAAAAATATGGGAGTTGCTGCCCGATTTTCCTTAAGCCATACGACTAGCCAAATACGATGGTACGACATTATATGTTAACGACAATATCATTTCACTTGTTGTAGATGTAAGAAGTTGTGTTGAGCTTGGTTGAGTAATAAGGAAGAGATCATACATGTATATTAAGGCTATCCCTTTTTTTCCTTTTGGCATGATCCATATGATACAAACAAAATGAGCAAACACACAACTTTCACAAATGACTCTATTCTTAGAAGTACTAGGGGTGCCTATGTTCTTGATTCCCCATGTGTCCTATTATTATATCTTCTGTTCATGGGTATCAGAAAAATATGTAAGTTGCAAAAGTTTATCCGAAGGCATATTGATCTTATGACATTCTGAGAAATCTTATTGACTTACTTTATTATGCATTGCATTCATTTATACATGTACATTGACCCATGACCAGATGATATTATATACGTGTATATTATATGTATATGGGATATGGAAAAAGGTTTTGGCATAATATACGCACCACCACCTGATCAGCTAGTATACGTTGATGATTTTCACCACAGTGGTTGAGATGATATGATGGGATGCCCTCAGAGGCTTGATAATGTTATGTACGCATACACCTATGCATGGTATGACATTTATACGCACATGCATGATATTATAAATTTTTCATGATTCACAGAGCTATTCAGAATTACAGGTTGAATTTTTTACTCCATGTTTCTTTCATGTCTTTTAAATACTACTATCAGGCCTTACATACTCGATATTTTATTTGTACTGACGTCCCTTTTTCCTGGGGATGCTGCATTTTATGCCCGCAGGTCCCGATAAACAGGTTGAGAGTCCTCCTAGTAGGCTATCAACTCAGCGGAAGGTGTTGGTGCACTCCACTTGCTACGGAGTTGCCTATCTTGGTCAGTATGATTTGGACATGTATTGATTGGTATGGCGGGGCCATATCTCGAACTTTATGACATTTATGTACTCGTAGAGGCTTGTAGACAGATGTCATGTATATGGATACTTGTATGGCCTTGTCGGCCTATGTTTTGAGTATATAAATGATCATATCGGCCTTATAGGCCCGTATGTCGCATGCATAAGCTTCTATATCATGTTGGGTCATCCCATGTCGAGTATTCTCTTATGTTTAATTCTAGTTATCTCATGACGACCTTTCCGGTTTATTTACCAATAATAGTATGATAAGAAGGATACGTCACGTCGGAACTCGGTTGAGTTAGGCACCAGGTGCCCGTCGCAGCCCTACGGTTTGGGTCGTGACAAAAGTGGTATTAGAGGAGTCTAAGAATATGAGCAATTTGAATGAGAAATGATTTTAAGAAAAGGGGATGTCATGAATTGCATGGGATTAGAATACCCATATACGATGAATCACGCCGGGATGCTATGAAATATAGTTATTGAAGTACAGTATCACCCCTAGGTGGATCAGGAAAATCACTTCAGATGTTCCGCGATGAGACGTGAGCCCTAGTGACAATGTATTACGTAAGAGGTCTCAAGTTATCAGTGATAGATATAGATCAACATTAAGGTGAATCAACAATAGATGGATACAAATTTCAAAGTATAAGAGGAGGTTATGATGCCATTTTTAGATGAACAGTAATAAGGAAGAATTAAAGGACTTACATTTATACATATGGGACAAGCAGTGAGAGAGTAACCTGGAGTTGGGTAGCAGACCTCGATAATAATAAACCGAAGTAAGTGTTATAGTACGATATGACCTACCTAGATGCACTAAAACCATAAGGACAAATAACCAAGGCTAGGAAACAAAATATAGCAATAGTGGTACATTCAACAAAGTACCAAGCGAAGAACTTCAGTATAGCTATAGATGCCCAGAGGGACAATTTGCCGTAGTCCTATATATGTTCATAAAGTGAGGCCTAGAGATTGGCTAAAAGCTGGAGGAAAATGAGAGAAGAGTCGCATAGGCACACATACAAGTACAAAGTCGTACATACTGCATGATAGAAGGTAGCAATAGTTACGAGATTAGAAGAATTCTGACCACGAGTCATGGCGTGAGAAAGAGGCCTAAAGGGGGGAATGCCCTGGCCTTTGGATTTATTCATAGAACAGTTGCCTAGATGGCAAAGGACAATATTAAAGTATTCATAAGAGCCATAGATTATGAGAATGATAAGCGCATCAGTCAACATTCAAGAACGATTTTCAAAGGGGGGAATGATGTTACACCCCATGTTTTTGTACGTGAAAGTACGTCGTAAGTTAATTGATGTAAGCTTGAAAATGAGATCCTCTTTGAAAGTATATAAAGTGATTTAATGATATTATGTCCCGTTTTTGCAAGCCTTTAAGAGTTATCATTCGGGGACAAGTGTTTCGAAGGGGACATGTTGTTACACCCCGTACTTCAGACGTCACTGTCATTGTACGATTATCTAATGTACGCTAAAAAAGGATGAAATCTTTCTACAAGGATAAGAAAGGTTTACCGAAGTCTTAAGTAAACTAAGATGAATATGAGACTTGTTAATCATGATTTAAATGATTTTAAAGTCATGATATAACTATATATGATGTTTGGATATGAAATATAAAGTTTGAGAAAAATCAGATTTAAGTTGCGGAAATAAACCGACTAAGGGTTTGCCTTGTAGTGAATCTTTTTGAGAAATAAATTTCGTAAGCTTTATGATGTCTTTTTGGGATATATTATATACAAAATTTAAGATCTTTGAGTCTAGCTTCTAACGCATTTAACCGTTCGTCGATATGATATCGGAGTAGAGAGATATTCGTGTTTTTGTGAGACTGCGCAAGTAGCACCCACGGGACCCACAAAGTCGAGGAAAACTTCCAGCTTATATTAAAGTCAATTCTTCGTCGTTTTAACTCATTTTTCTGGTCCAAAACAGTTCCTAAATCCTCCTAAATGCTCTCCAATGGTTTCTCCATGATTCTAGGGTAAGAACCTAAGATGAAAATATGAATCCAACGCTAGAAATCCCGTAGTGCTTGCTAGATCGTAGTTCTTCGTCTTATGGCTGTTTTGGAGGGTTCTTCAAAGGTAAGTAACCTCAGGTTTTGTATTGTTCTTGTTGATTAAGGTAATAATCAGTACCTCCTTCATATATATTATACTTTCAAGGTGAACTAGAAGTGTTTACACACCAACTTGAACACCAAAAGTTGATTCAAGAAGAGAATACAATACCTATAGTGTTGTGGTGTTATTGAGGATAGTTGTGGGCTGTGCTTGGCTGAAATTTAGTGTTGTTTCACTATTTAAGGTGAGTATAAAATCCTACTACATGTACTTGAAGTTGTTTGTGTGTTGGTTGCATTATTTGAGCAAAATACTACAAGAGGAGACTTGAAACAGTTTAAGATGTTATGGGTTTTAATGGACTGTTTTGGAAAAGTTGTTTCCATGAACTATAAATGGCTGGAAAATGGGAAAAATAACTTGATTATAATATGGTTTCTGTTGTTATTCATGTCTATATGTTTATCAAGCGAATTGGTGAAAGAAGCATACAAAACTTGAGATTGGAAGTGAACATTCGCTTAAGTCACTTCTATGGTGTTGTATTGCCATTGAGGGCTATTGTGAGATAAGTTGAGATAGGGTTTCGAGTTGTAGCTGTTGTCCAAGGTATTTATAACATCTTATTGATTGTTCATAAGGTTTATATTGTGTTTGATGCGTTGTTTGAGTGAAAACCCATAAGATAGCACTTGAAAGAACATGGGATATGGTTGTCTTTTTTGGTTGGACTATTTTGTGGATAAATATATGGTTTGTGGTGGCTGAAAATTGTGAGAAATAATTTGATAATGTTGTGGCTGCTGTTGTTAAGCTTTTCTAGGTATTAATTAAGTTGATTGAAGAAGAAAAGATGAAAAACAAGTGATTGACGATAAAAATTAAGGTGCTAGACGTATGGGGCTGTTTTGGAAGGCATTTTGTGGATGTTTTGAACTAGAAATAATATAGTACATATAAGTATGATGTTCTAAAAGGTTGTAAACTAATTTATGGAATAGGATTTGGATTCAATTTATATCTTGTTATGAGTAAAAACGAGCTTGCCGCTCAATATAATTGTTAGGATAATAGGAGAAACTCATATTGGATTATATTGTTGTTGTTGCTATTGTTGGTTATAGTTGTTGTTGTTCGGCTGTTGATGACCCTTAGTGGTCTTTGGGATGTATTAAAAATAGGGGAGTTGCTGCCCGATTTTCCTTAAGCCATACGACTAGCCAAATACGATGGTACGACATTATATTTTAACGACAATTTCATTTCACTTGTTGTAGATGCAAGAAGTTGCGTTGAGCTTGGTTGAGTAATAAGGAAGTGATCATACAGGTATGTTAAAGCTATCCATGTTTCTTTCATGTGTTTTAAATACTACTTTCATGCCTTACATACTCGGTACTTTATTTGTACTGACGTCCCTTTTTCTTGGGGACACTGCATTTTATGCTCGCAGGTCCCGATAGACAGGTTGAGAGTCCTCCTAGTAGGCTATCAGCTCAGCGGAAGGTGTTGGTGTACTCCACTTGCTACGAAGTTGCCTATCTGGTCAATATGATTTGGACATGTATTGATTGGTATGGCGGGACCATATCTCAAACTTTATGACATTTATGTACTCGTAGAGGCTTGTAGACAGATGTCATGTATATGGATACTTGTATGGCCTTTTCGGCCTATGTTTTGAGTATACAAATGATCATGTCGGCCTTATAGGCCCCGTATGTCGCATGCATAAGCTTCTATATCATGTTGGGTCATCCCATGTCGAGTATTCTCTTATGTTTAATTCTAGTTATCTCATGACGACCTTTTCGGTTCATTTACTCATGATAGTATGATAAGAAGGATACGTCACGTTGATACTCGGTTGAGTTAGGCACCGGGTGCCCATCGCGGTCCTACGATTTGGATCGTGACAGATGATACCTATTTTCTTGTCCTTAGGGACACAGTTCAGCATGGTGATGCCAGGGATATTACTATTGGAGATGATGGTGTATTGCGGGTTTAAGGCAGGCTATGTATGCCCAATGTAGATGGTTTGCGTGAGTTGATTCTCCAGGAGGCTAACAGTTCACGGTACTCTATTCATCCAGGTGTCGCGAAGATTTATCAGGACTTGAGACAACATTATTAGTGGAGGAGAATGAAGAAGGATATAGTGGGGTTTGTAGCTCAGTGCCTTAACTGTCAGTAGGTGAAGTATGAGAATTAGAGACCGGGTGGATTACTTCAGAGGCTTGAGATTCTGAAGTAGAAATGGGAGCATATCACCATGGATTTTGTAGTTGGGCTCCCATAGACTTCGTGGAAGTTCTATGCTATTTGGGTGATTGTGGATCGGCTGACCAAGTCCACGCACTTTATTCTAGTTGGGACTACTTATTCTTCAGAGCGTTTGACTGAGATTTACATCCACGATATTGTCCGCCTTCACGGTGTGCCAGTGTCCATCATTTTAGATCGGGGCACGCAGTTTACATCACAGTTTTGGAGGGCAGTACATCGAGAGTTGGGCACCCAGTTTGAGTTGAGTACATTATTTCACCCTCAAACGGACGGACAGTATGAGCGCACTATTAAGATATTGAAGGATATGCTACACGCTTGTGTCATTGATTTCAGTGGTTCTTGGGATCAGTTTCTGCCGCTCGCGGAATTTGCCTACAAAACAACTATCAGTCAAGCATTCAGATGGCTCCGTATGAGGCTTTGTATGGGAGATGGTATCGATCTAGTGTTGGTTCGAACCTGGTGAGTCTAGGTTATTAGGTGCTGACTTGGTTCAGGATACTTTAGACAAGGTTAAATTGATTCAGGATCGGCTTCGCACGACGCAGTATTGGCAGAAGAGTTACGCCGATCGGAAGGTTCGTGATATTGCTTACATGGTTGGGGAGAAGGTACTGCTCAAGGTTTCACCCATGAAGGGTGTTATGAGGTTCGAAAAGAAGGGCAAGTTGAGCCCTCGGTATATTGGGCCGTTTAAGGTGCTTCAGAGGATTGGAGAGGTGGTTTACAAGCTTGCCTTGCCACCTAGTCTGTCAAGTGTGCATCCAATATTTCATGTTTCTATGCTCTGAAAGTATTTTGGCGATCCGTCTCATATTTTGGATTTCAGCACGGTTCAATTGGATGATGATTTGACTTATGATGTGGAGCCGGTGGTTATTTATGGTCGACAAGTTCAAAAGTTGAGGTCCAAGGACATAACTTCAGTGAAGGTGCAGTGGAAAGGTCAGCCAGTTGAGGAGGCTACTTGGGAGACCAAGCGGGAGATATGGAGCAGAAATCCACGCCTATTTGAGACTCCAGGTACGTTTCTAGACCCGTTCGAGGACGAATGTTTGTTTAAGAGGAGGAGGATGTAACGACACAGCCGATCAATTTGAGAGTTGTAGTCCCGTTCCCCCATTTATTGCTCATTTTGTGCTTTATAAATGCTATGTGACTTGCCAGGGTAGTCGGTTCAGGTCCGAAGAGGTTTCAGAATGAGTTGAGACACTTAGTCTCAAGGTTTGAAGCTTAAGTTGAAAAGGTTGACCGGATTGACTATGTGTAAACAACTCCGGAACAGAGTTTTGATGGTTCTGTTAGCTCCGTTGGGTGATTTTGGACTTAAGAGTGTGTTCGAATTATGATTTGGAGGTCCATAGTTGAATTAGACATTAAATGGCAAAAGTTAGAAATTTAGAAGTTTGATCGAGAGTGAACATTGTGGTTACCTGGCTCGGGATGGGGTTTCGGGAGTTAGAGTAGGTCTGTCATATCATTTGTGACTTGTGTGCAAAGTTTGAGGTCAATCGGACGTGATTTGATAGGTTTCGGCATCGTTTATAGAAGGTTGAATTCCTTAGTTTTCATTAGGCTTGAATTAGGATGCGATTCGTGTTTTTGATATTGTTTGATGTAGTTTGAGGGCTCGACTAAGTCCATATCATGTTTTAGGACTTGTTGGTATGTTTGGTGGAGGTCCCAGGGGCCGCGGGTGGAGTTCGGATGGGTAACGGATCAAATTTGGAGTTTGAAAGATTGCTGAAGGTGAGAGTCTTCTGGTGAAATCGCACCTGCGGAGCTTTGGTCGTAGGTGTGAGCTGGGAAGCGCATGTGCAACCTGGGAAGGGATTGGCTAGCGGCCGCAGATGCGAAGGACAGGAAGCAGAAGCGGAGTATGATGGTAGACTATAATCTCGTATTTTAGTCGCTTATTGCACTCTAATTAACTGCACTTTACTTGTATTTGCGATCGTATTGATAGTGTTTTGCACTTATTGTGTGTTTTATGCCTTGTAGGAGTGATTCCAAGCTATGTAGATGTTATGGAATGAAAGCGATTTGGAGCTTTGAAGCCTGAGTAAAAGCCAAAGAGATTAAGCTGGGATCGTGTTCGGGGGTTGAGGACCTAGTCTGGACGTCAAAACACAAGATTTAAGCCGTACTCTGAGAAATTTGCACCAGTACGACGTAGTGTGCGAGGCATAGTGTGACGCATCAGTGTATGTTTGCTGCCTGTTGAATTGTTGAGCTCTCTGGATTTCTCCACTAATGCCCCGCGTGGCGCGTGGCCCCATGCGGCGTGCATGTGCAATGTTTACAGAGTAAATATCCTATTTCGGCTAGGAAAAGGTGATTTTTTCTGGGGCCGACCCTACTTGGTATAAATTCATAGAAAAATATTATTTTCTAAACTTTTGACACATATTTGACCCAAGGAGGCTAAGGAGGAGTTGGAAGAACACGAGCACAAGGATTTCATCATTCCTTCCTCACTCAAGTCCCGAGTTTGGATTGAATTTATGTTTTCCTTGACTTTAATTTTTTTTGTGATGAATTGCTCCATATCTATGGAGTAGTTCTCTTTAAGGTTTGACGGATTTGGTATATTGATGATTATTTGTGGATTATAACTCTGGTTTTATGTATTGAAGCATTTTTGGATGATTTAACAGTTTCATCTATATTCACTTGTTTATGTAATCGAGAGAGGCATAACTTCTGATATCTTTGCATAATATTGTTGGTTGAGTTAATTAATTCTTCTTAGTAATCGAAAGAGGCTAGTTGAATCATTGATTAAACCTAGTTAGAAGAATAATCGAAAGAGGTTTTCCTAAAGACCAATCCACTATGCATTCTTGCATATCTTCACGTGCTTAAATTGGTTCATCTCATGAGGTTAAGACTTAATCGAGAGAGGAGTTTTTTCTAAACGTTTGAACTGATAATTGAGTGAATTCGAGAGACTCACTTAAACATTAGAAGTGAATTATCTAGAGTTAGATCCCAAACAATTATCTTGCACCTATCCTATCAACCCTTATTTTCTCCCACTGATAACTTCCTTGCTTATCATTGTTTCGATTGTCATTAGTCAATAGCTTTAGACTCTTAGTTAATTTTAGTTAGAAATCATATAAATCTCAATTGTTGATCATCTTGGATAGCGGTCAAGCTAGAAATTACGAGACTACTATTTAAATCCTATTTCTGTGGATACGATATTATACTAAACTATATTTGATTAGCGAGCATAAGTTAAGTGTGTGTTTCGAGCTCGTCAAATGTTGGCGTCGTTGCTGGGGATTGGAAATCAATAGTGTTTGAAATAGTTTTTGGTGCTAATTAAGGATTTAGGTTGTAGTTTTTTTTCTTTTCTTTTTCCTTTTCTATTTTATTTTCTTTATTAGTTAACTTGTTTTCAAGATTTATTTTGTAGTACCTAACAAGTTGGAGAAGATACTGTAGATTTTGAACTCTAAATGATATGAAGATGGAGTACAACCAGCCTAAGAACACGGTTAAAGAGTTAACAACTGAATATTATCAGCAGTCTGCTATGTATTTTAAGTGCGGTGGAAATCATATATTGGTTGACTGTCAAGCAGGTATGTATTCTTCCTATGGTTCGTATTTTGTGCAGTCTCACTTTGTTTTTAGTTCGTACATGTATGAGGATTTATATGGGCACAATTCTGACTCTGGTTAGGATAAATACCCTTATTATGACTGGAATGAAACCAAAGTGAGACAACCACCTCAAGAGGAGAATGGTAGTTTAGAAGCGCTTATGCATAGGTTCATGAATAATGTTGAAGAAAGGTTTATGCAAAATGATGAAGCTATTAAAAACTTAACAACGCGTGTGAGTCAATTAGTAAGTATACTTTCAGAAATCTCATTATGTTGTGATGATGAATATATAGAGGAGATACCTTGTGAGAACGAGCCTACTCAAGAGGATGAGCATCCACAAAGAGAGATTTCCACGATAAAAGAGGACACTGATTCAATTAAGATGATCGAAAATAAGGATGTGGTTGAGTGTGAATCAACGGAAGAAGAGTTCAAACCCCCATCCACCTTTCCACATTTGCAACCTTTAGTAGAAGAGAATGAGAAACAAATGGTCTTGGACATACCAGAGGAATATTTACTTGACATTTCTTCTTTGTTTTTTTATTCTAACCTTGATCATGTGGATTTTGTTTTTGGGGATTTATAGAAATATGTATGGATTGATCATGTGAAAGAATGCAGAAACAGGTTAAGGATCATCATGAACAAGCAATTCACTGCTCAAAATGAGGATAATAAAGAAAGAAAAGAGCGGGTCTTGCAGGTATCCTCAGAAGAATTGGGCTTAATAAGATCCACAAAAAATCCTAAGGATAGAAAATGAGGAATGAATTCTGAATTAGGGGTGGAGTTCATAAGTTCTCAGAAAAGAAGAAGATTCAGGGAAGTTTCCTTTACCTCTTTCTTTTTAATTATGTGTCATGGGGTTGTAACGACCCGGCCGGTCGTTTTGAGTATAATAGCCCTGTTTCCCCATTTACTGCTCAATTTATGCTTTACAGTTATTTTCTTACTTGCCTAGGTAGTTGGTTCGGGCCCGGAAGAAATTCAGAGTGAAATGAGACACATAGTCTCATAATTGAAAATTTGTAAGTTAGAAAAGTGATCGGATGTGGACTTATGTGTAAACGACCTCAAATTTGAATTTTGATGATTCCAATAGCTCTGTATGGTGATTTTGGACTTAGGAGCATATTCGGAAAATTATTTGGAGGTTCGTGGTAGAATTAGGCTTGAAATGCCGAAAGTTGAAATTTTGGGAAGTTTGACCGGGTGGTTGATTTTTTGATATCGGGGTCGGAATCCGATTCTAAAAATTGGAATGCTCTGTTATGTCATTAATGACTTGTGTGAAAAAATTGAGGTAAATCGGATGTGATTGATAGGTTCCGGAGTCGTTTGTAGAAATTAAAAATTTCAAAGTTCATTAGGCTTGAATTGGAGTGTAATTCGTGATTTTAGTGTTGTTTGAGGTGATTTGAGGGTTAGACTAAGTCCGTATGATGTTTTGGGACTTGTTGGTATATTTGGTTGAGGTCTCGAGGGGCTCGAGTGAGTTTCGGATGGTTAACGCATCAAATTCGGACTTAAAACCATTGCTGGAATTTTTGCTTCTAGTATTTTCGCACCTGCAGAGGTTTGATCACAGGTGCGAAGCTGCATGTGCGGACTGGCCATCGTAGAAGCGGAGCTAGCCTCGCAAATGCGAGCCTGCAGAAGCGGCTCCAGTGGAGGCTTGGCGAAACCGCAAAAGCGGTTGAATTCTCTCACCTGTGAGACCGCAGAAGCGGCTAAGTGAGTCGCAGGTGCGGAAACCCTGGACAATATACATTTCGAAGGGGTTCCGAGTTTTGCCATTTTTGGACCTTCAAGCACGGTTTTTGGGGCGATTTGGAGAGAGAATTTGAGGGAAACTTGAGGTAAGTCACTTGTGATCATTTCTACTCCATAATATTGAATTATCATCGAATAATCTGACTAGATTACATGTTTTCGAGGTGTAAATCGGGGGTTTGAACTTAGGGATTTGAAAATAAGATTTGAAGTTTTGGGGGTCGAGTTGAGGTCAGATTTTGGTAAAATTAGTATGGTTAGACTCGTGGTTGAATGTGCTTCCGGATTTTGTAACTTTTGTCAAGTTCCGAGACGTGGGCCCTACGGGTGGTTTTTGAGCTAAAATTCTAATTTTTATAGGAAAATTGTATTTTCATATGGAATTAATTCCAATAAATTTTATTGAGTGGAATGAATTATTTGTGACTAGATTCGAGGTATTCAGATGCCGATTTGTGAGGCAAAAGCATAGCAGAGTAAAGAATTTCACGCTCTGAGGTAAGTAATAATTTTAAATCTGGTCATGAGGGTATGAACCCCCATAATTTTGTGTCGTGTGAATATTTTGAAGGTGACGCATATGCTAGGTGACAGGAGTGTGGGCGTGCACCAAGGGGATTGTGACTTGGTCCGTCCCGTAAAACTGTAAAGTTGAATAATTTGTTGTTAGCTATATGCTCTCTATGTGTTGAATAAATTTGACTATAAATCATGTTAGAAATCATGCTTAGGCTATGTGATAGTACTGTTGGGACCCACCGAGGTCGCGTACTTGTTGAATTATTTGCTAATTGCTATCTTGTACTCAGTCATGATTTTTCTTGCGTATTATACCTCAGTCTTTTCTGGATATTTGTTGATACACTATGTTATCTTTGTTTGGCTGATCTTTTTGATTTCTGAGAGCTCGAGAGACTAGAGAGGTTGAGGACTGAGTAAGGCCGAGGGCCTGTCGGTGAGGTAAGGATATTATGGCACGTGAGTTGTCCATGCAGGATATTATAGCACGTGAGTTTTGTCCGTGAAGATTATGGTGCTTGGGCTGTAGTAGCCCCTCCGGAGTCTGTACATCCCCAGTGAGCGTGGGTACCCATTGAGTGTGAGTGCTGAGGGCTGAGAGCCGAGTGGTTGAGTTGTTGTGATGAGTTGAGTGACTGTGGCCTGAGAGGTTGTACTTGCTTTGCATTTGTTGTTGCACTTGGTTGCTATCTGTCATTGTTGTGAAATCTCTGAAAGATTTTATATCTAGATTACATGAACTAGAACTGTATAAAATTGATTTGACTTAAACTGCCGGATTTGAAAGCATGTCTATTCTCTGCTGGAATTCATGAAAGTGAACAATAACTGTGTAGCTCGTCATTATCTTCAGTTCCTTAGTTATTATTGTTACTTGCTGAGTTGGTTGTACTCATACTACACCCTATACTTCGTGTGTAGATATAGGTGTTCCCGGACATAGCGGGTGTTGATCATTTAGTGCAGTTAATTTTCAGGAGATTTTGAGGTAGTTGTCGTGTTCCGCAGACCTTGTCTCTCCTTCTCTATCTCCTTGTTTAATGTATTTGGTCTCAAACTATTATAGACTGTATTTTCCAGACTTGTATTCATATTAGATGCTCATATACTCAGTGACACCAGGTTTTAGGGAGTGTTTGTGTCAGTATTTGTGGAATTTTGTATTGTGTTAAATTATTGTATTTTTAAACTTAAGAGAAATTGTGATTTATAGAGATTATCGTCTTGCCTAGTATCAAGATAGGCGCCATCACGACAGATTTGGATTTTGGTCATGACAGGGGTCATGCCACAACTTAAAGTGTGGGGTGGGGGATATTTGTATGTATGTTTTAGTTTTTTTTTGTTAGTTGTAGTAGTTAAAGATAGAAAAAAATTGAAAAAAACCATAAAAATATGAAAAAATTTCGATTTTCCCGACGATGGATATCATTCGACAGGTTTCTTGAGGGATTAAAGTCGACAGAAAAAGACAAAAAGATTTTCTTTTGTTAGGTAGTGTATTAATTCCCCCTTAGTTTCTCATTGTGCCGCGGTTCTTTTTCAAGGATTTTGTTTGAACCGGGTGTAGTTAGTTTTTAGGTTTTCTAGGAGTAGGAAACCTTGTGCTATGATTTGAAGTGAAGGCAATATCTCTTGACTCTATTATACCTTGAGAATATAGTGAGTGCTTTAGTGTGACACTTAGGCTCAATTTTTGACTCTTGTATAAGTACCTTAAATTATATGATCTTAACTTTGCTTAACTGCTTTGACTAGAGTGTCTTGATGAGTCTGATCTTGAGTGAGTTATGTGCAATGTGTGTGTGAGGTTTTGTGTTATTCTGTGCATTTTATTTGATGTCTAGAACTTGCCATGTATGTTTGCAAAGCGAAATAGTAGTTGTATTTAGTCTTGGAAGTGATATAGGCATTTCTTTGTTGAGCCAGTTAAATGCTTTTACCCACCTAATGTATCGTAGTTAATCCTTTGAGCTTGTAATCTTATTTCTTTGGCAACCACATTACAAGCCTTACCCATTTGTTCGAATTGACTATCTATTTGAACCTTGTACCTCTCGTAAGCACTTGAAATTGGTATGAACTATGTAAAAGTTGAAATGTAGGGTGGTTGGTCTGACTTTTGAGTGTAACTATTGAATTAAGGAGAAAGGTGCATTGTTTTGAAAAAGTAAGAGCCACTTGAATTGAATAAGAAAAGAAAAAGAAAAAAATAGTTGTGTTGTTGTGGAAAATATTCCTTGATAGTGGTAACTTTTGATGTATTTGTGCTTAAGGAATTAAGGAGTTAATGCATATTAATGTGAAGGTGGAGTTATGGTTTGATTTAAGTGTGGGGTTTTGAAGGTAAATTGTATGTATTGAAGTGCTTAGAGAGGTGTAGTCACTCTTATATCAAAATTTATCCTACTCGTCCCGCATCCTACATTAAAAACAATTAAAGTCCTACTTGATCCTTGACTGAATGAGCTCGATTAGTTGAGTAGTACACTACGGGCAAGCCTATGGTACGTCTTTTGTGGCTTATGAATGTTGTTTCTGAGAGTGAGCGAATTCTGTCTATCTTGAGTTCCTAATTGTTCTTAAATTTTATTGTGGGTGGAACTACTCTCTATTGTTGTGTGAGGGCACTTGATTCATGAAGGAAATGTAATGTTGTTGACCTCTGTGTTAGAGTAAGTGAGCGGGTTATAAATAATGTGTGGTGCTTGTGAGTCAAATCTTGAGGCGAGGATGTTACGTTAGATTGCTTAATCTATTTTAATTATTCTTGGTGTTATAAGTTATGAGAGTTGTTTAAAAAGGTCGTGTCTATGTGAAGTGTGGTTTGATTGCTCGAGGACGAGCAATGGTTTAAGTGTGGGATATTGATGGTGGGCTATAATCTCGTATTTTAGTCGTTTATTGCACTCTAATTAACTGCACTTTACTTGTGTTTGCGCTCGTATTGATAGTGTTTTCCACATATTGTGTGTTTTATGCCTTGTAGGAGTGATTTCGAGCTATGTAGATGTTATGGAATGAATTCAAGCGATTTGGAGCTTTGAAGTTTGAGTAAAAGCCCAAAAGATTAAGTCGGGATCGTGTTCGAGGGTCGAGGACCAAGTCTGGACGTCAAAACGCAAGATTTGAGTTGTACTCTAAGAAATTCGCACTAGTGCGGCGCAGGGTGCGAGGCATAGTGCGATGCAACAGTGTATTTTTGTTGACTGTTGAATTGTTGAGCTCTCTGGATTTCTCCACTAATATCCCGCGTGGTGCGTCACCCCATGACGCCTGTGCAATTTTTATAGAGTAAATATCCTATTTCGGCTAGGAAAAGGTGATTTCGCCTGGACCCGACCCTACTTGGTATAAATACATGAAAAAATATTATTTTCTGGACTTTTGACACATATTCGACCTAAGGAGGCTAAGGTGTAGTTGGAAAAACACGAGCACAAGGATTTCATCACTCCATCCTCATTCAAGACCCGAGTTTGGATTGAATTTACGTTTTTCTCGACTTTAATTTTATTTGTGATGAATTGCTCCATATCTATGGAGTAGTTCTCTTTAAGGTTTGATAGATTTGGTGTATTGACGATTTTTTGTGGATTATAACTCTAGTTTTATGTATTGAAGCATTTTTGGATGATTTAACCGTTGCATCTATATTCACTTGTTCATGTAACCGAGTGAGGCATAACTTGTGATATCTTTGCATTATATTGTTGGTTGAGTTCATTAATTCTTCTTAGTAATCGAAAGAGGCTAGTTGAATCATTGATTAAGCCTAGTTAGGAATATAACTGAAAGCAATTTTTCTAAAGACCAAACCACTGCGCATTCTTGCATATCTTCACGTGCTTAAATTGGTTCATCTCGTGAGGTAAAGACTTAATCGAGAGTGGAAGTTTTGCTGAACGTTTGAACTGATAATTGAGTGAATTCGAGAGACTCACTTAAACATTAGAAGTGAATTATCTAGAGTTGGATCCCAAACAATTATCTTGCACCTATCATATCAACCCCTATTTCCTCCCACTGATAACTTCCTTGCTTATCTTTGTTTCGATTGTCATTAGTCAATAGCTCTAGACTCTTAGTTAATTTTAGTTAGAAATTATATAAATCTCAATTGTTGATCATCTTGGATAGCGATCAAGCTAGAAACTAGGAGAATACTATTTAAATCCAATCTTTATGGATACGATATTATACTATACTATATTTTATTAGTGAACATAATTTAAGTGTGTGTTTCGAGCTCGTCATAGTCGCCCCTGCGGAAAGGTTGTCGCAGAAGCGGAGAATAAGTGAGGCTGAAGGGGGTTAGGTGTTTCCGCAGAACCGGATGTGAGAGCGCAGAAGCGCGTCTGCAGGTGCGGATTTTGGTGCACAGATGCGGAGTTTGGGAGCTTATGTGAGCTCCACAGATGCGAAGTTTCACCGTAGATGCAGTCCAGCAAAAGTGGAATTTTGGTCGCAGGTGCGTAAGCACTGGGCAGTGTTTAAATCCGATGGGTTTCATGATTTCTCTCATTTTGGACTTTGTAAACTTGGTCTAAAGCGATTTTTGAGAGGATTTTCAAAAGGTTTCTTGAGGTAAATCACTTGTGGTTAAATGTATTCAATAATTATGCTTCCCCATTGATTTTCCCACCCAGATTGTGTGGTTTTGAGGTGTAGTTTTGGGAGTTGAGACTAGGGATTTGGAGAGTTTAAATTGGGAATTTTGGGGTTGATTTGGTGTTTAGATTTTGGTAAATTTGGTATGGTTGGACTTGTGGTTGAATGAGCTTCCAGATTTTGTGACTTTTATCGGCATTCTAGACATGGGACCGAGGGCCGGCTTTAGAGTGACTTTTTGACTTTTGATTAAGAACTTGGTATTTTCTTATGGAATTGATTCCTTAGCTCATGTTGATTGTATCAAATTGCTTATGGCTAGATTCGAGGCGCTCAGTGGCCAATTCGCGAGGCAAGAGCTTGCTAGCGAAGTGATTCGACTTGCTTGAGGTAAGTATCGTATTTAAACTCGGTTGAGACACCAGTTGCCTGAATTGTTGTGGTAACCACATGCTTTTGGGTACGCACATGTGTGGGGATGATCCCATGTGCGAGCACCGGGGTTGTGCATTCATGTTTGGGTTGTGCTCGGGCTCCTATAAGCCCAGAAATGACTGTTAAATTTCGAGCTTCGATATCTAGCATGTGGTAACCGTTTATGCGATCTAATTGAGCCATGATGAGTCTACTTAGAGGTTTAATCCCTTAACGAATTTGATAAATGCTTTTCATTAATGAAATTTTCGGATTGAGCTATGATAGCACACTTTGCACATTCCTACACTTTAGCATATTATTTACACCAGTCCAGGGATAGGACAATCTTATTTCATTCATTATATACCTGTACACTTGCTTTATTGTTTCTGTATGATATTTTGGATTGGGGCATGCGACTATGTCGGGCGGATTATATTATTGGCACGTGAGTTGTCCTTGCGGATTCACATATTGATATTATTGGCACGTGAGTTGTCCGTTTAACACGTGAGTTGTCCGTGTCGTACGTGAGTAGTTCGTGCAGACTCTATTGTTAGCACGTGAGTTGTCCGTGCAGTGCGTGAAACTTGTATTTTCTTGATCATTTATCTGATTTACTTATTTTCTTTCCTCTACATGCCATAAGACTATTGAGCAGGGTAGTTGAGAACCAATGCATATGCACACATGGATATTCGTATCACGAAGCCTTATGAGCTAGCTTCAAATCTTATATTATGTTAATCAAAAAGGGATAGAATTATACTGATTTAACTAGTGACCTCAACAAATTAAGCTTCTCTTACCTTTCCTTGTTTATTTGTGATACTTATTGAGTTGGTTGTACTCATACTACACCCTGCACCTCGTATGTAGATTCAGGCATTTTCGGGCACGGCGGTTGTTGATCGTGGAGTCTTCCTGTTCGGAGATCATCGAGGTAGCTGATTGGCATCCGCAGACCTTGATCCCCCTTTCCCTATCTTTCGGTTTTATGTATTTAGTCTTACTTTTCAGATAATGTACCAGACTATGTTGTTATATATAGATACTCATGTACTCGGTGACACCCGGATTTTGGGGATTTTCCATATTTAGTTTTGATCTTATCTAGTTTATTAGAGCTTAAATTATTAAACCTGTTTTAGCTCATCTTAAATTTAAAGTTGCTGAAAATAATTGAGTTATCGTCTTGCCTAGTTCCATGTTAGGCGCCATCTCGACAGGTTAGGTTTTGGTTCGTGACAGATTCGATCCAAACTCGGGTCTTGAGTGAGGAAGGAATGATGAAATCCTTGTGTTTATGTTCTTCCAACTCCTCCTTAGCTTTCTTAGGTCGAACGTATGTCAAAAGTCCTCTCAAAAATATGTTTCTAATGTATTTATATCAAGTAGGAACGAACCCAGACGGAACTACCCTCTTTGAGCCGAAGTGGAAAAACTTACAAACTTTTTACACTTCATGTGTCGCACTATGCTACACGGGGTGCGTAGCACTAGTGCAATTTGCTCGGTTGTAATACCTATGAACTTAGCTTGTCTGACAAAATTTTATACTGATGCTACGCACTATGACTGACATTAGTGTATTTTTTTGTGAGACCCAAAAACTCCAAGTCTCCGAACTTCTCAAACTTCTGACAAAATTTTGTACTAATGCGACGCTTAATGCCACGCCTTATGCGACACACTAGTACCTTTTTGCTCTAGCCCTTGCTCTTTCTTCCAACTTTCGTATGCAACGCCGGTCCACGAGCCCCGGACGCGATTCAGTTTAATTCCTTGGCTTTTACTCAGATTTCAAAGCTCCAATTATTCGATTTAGCTCCAGAACATCTTCTTAACTCGACATCATCTCCTACAAAGTATAAAATACACAATCAGTGCAAAACACTACCAATGCTCAAACACAAGTAAAGTACAGTGAATTAGAGTGCGTGTAGTGAATTAGAGTACAATACACTTGCTTTATTGCTTCTGAATGATATTTTGGACTGGGGCCTGCGATTATGCCGGTCGAATTATGTTATTGACACGTGGGTTATCCGTGCGGATTCACATATTAATATTATTGGCACGTGAGTTGTCCGTGCAGATCCATATATTAATATTATTGACACGTGAGTTGTCCGTGTCACACATGAGTTGTTCGTGCAGACTCTATTGTTAGTACATGAGTTGTCTGTGCAACATGTGAGTTGTCCGTGCAGTGCGTGAAACTTGTTTTTTCTTGATCATTTATCTGATTTACTTGTTTTCTTTCCCTTACATGCCATAAGACTATTGAGCAGGGTAGTTGAGAACCAATGCATATGCACACATAGATATTCGTATCACGAAGCCTTATGAGCTAGCTTCAAATCTTATACTATGTTAATCAAAAAGGGATAGAATTGTACTGATTTAACTAGTGACCTCAACAAATTAAGCTTCTCTTACCTTTCCTTGTTTATTTGTAATACTTATTGAGTTGGTTGTACTCACACTACACCCTGTACCTCGTGTGTAGATTCAGGCATTTTCGGGCACGACGGTTGTTGATCGTGGAGTCTACCTGTTCGGAGATCATCGAGGTAGTTGCTTGGTGTCCGCGAACCTTGATCCTCCTTTCCCTATCTTTCGGTTTTATGTATTTAGTCTTACTTTTCAGACAGTGTACTAGACTATGTTGTTATATATAGATACTCATGTACTCGGTGATACCCAGATTTTGGGAATTTTTCGTATTTAGTTTTGATCTTATCCAGTTTATTAGATCTTAAATTATTAAACTTGTTTTAGCTCATCTTAAATTTAAAATTGCTGGAAATAATTGAGTTGTCGGCTTGCCTAGATCCATGTTAGGCGCCATCACGACAGGTTAGGTTTTGGGTCGTGACATATTCGATCCAAACTCGGGTCTTGAGTGAGGAAAGAATGATGAAATCCTTGTGTTTGTGTTCTTCTAACTCCTCCTTAGCTTTCTTAGGTCGAAAGTATATCAAAAGTCCTCTCAAAAATGTGTTTCTAATGTATTTATACCAAGTAGGAACGAACCCAGACGGAACTACCCTCTTTGAGCCGAAGTGGGAAAACCTACAAACTTTTGATACTTCATGCATCGCACTATGCTACGCAGGGTGTGTAGCACTAGTGCAATTTGCTCGGTTGTAATCCCTCTGAACTTAGCTTATCTGACAAAATTTTGTACTAATGCGACGCTTAATGCCATGCCTTATGCGACACACTAGTACGTTTTTGCTCTAGCCCTTGCTCTTTCTTCCAACTTTCATATGCAACGCCGGTCCACGAGCCCCGGACGCGATCCCGGTTTAATTCCTTGGCTTTTACTCAGACTTCAAAGCTCCAATTATTCGATTTAGCTCCAGAATATCTTCTTAACTCGGCATCGTCTCCTACAAAGCATAGAACACACAATCAGTGCAAAACACTACCAATGATCAAATACAAGTAAAGTGCAGTGAATTAGAATGCGTGTAGTGAATTAGAGTACAATAAACGACTAAAATACAGGATTATAGTCTACCATTAGATGGGTTAAAAGTACTAGCTAGTTTACTGCCATTTAAGCCAGTAAGTGGAATTCTTGCCATCAAACTCCAAAACTGTGCTTACCACCCACATAATTAAGTTTTTTTTTCTAAAAGCATAATCCTCTCTTGCTTTATCCTTGTAATGGTAAAGCAAATTAAGATAATGCAGGAAAGGCCAAGGGGCAGAAAATAAAAACTATTGTAAACGGAACATAGAATGATGCACATCCTCCCTCGATATATCATATATAGAAGCAGAAATATCAGGAAAATAAAATAAATTTGTCAAAGTTATGGATGATGCAGATGAATAATCGCCAAATTTAAGAGTATTTGTATATAAGTTAGCAACCAAATTAGGTCAGTCAATCCAAATTTTCCATAGGGTTAAGATATAAAATTTCACCATCAAGGCCAAACCAATGACCGACATTCTATTTGTATAGAACACAAATAGAACGATAAGAATAACAATCATCATATCATCATACTATATTATAAGTGTGAAGCCCTTTAGATAAAGTTAATTTATGTAATTATCCTTCAATAGCTGAACGACCAAATTACGATCTACCTAAAAGTTTAATTACTTGCCATTAAATATTTTATTTGGAGTAATGCTATGTTAGTTTCACTAGATAACTGTACACGAAATGAAGATGACTATTCAATAGGATTCCTATTAAATGATAAATTATGACTACATAAAACGTCTGAATTGGAAAAAACTTCGCCAGTTAATTGGAATCAACGAGGACATGGCAATATGACTTTTCATTTGTCTTAGGTGAATTGTAGAGGAAATTTAATGATGAAATTAATTACATTTCTTATACAATTTGGCTTCCTCTGGTTGAGCATGTATTATTCCTCTTACAATCAGACAACTATTTTTAGCTGTGAGTGCAATGTACATCCTTCCTCGACCTTAAAGAGAAGGGGAATCTACTGGTTATGACAACACTATTGCA
Organism: Nicotiana tomentosiformis; assembly: GCF_000390325.3. Classification (NCBI taxonomy): domain Eukaryota; kingdom Viridiplantae; phylum Streptophyta; class Magnoliopsida; order Solanales; family Solanaceae; genus Nicotiana; species Nicotiana tomentosiformis. The sequence continues at coordinate 117,450,793 of NC_090815.1, read as the reverse complement.
TTACCTGTTAGAGGGAGAGGGGGCGAGGAGGAGCTTGAGATCACATTTGGGTATTAAAATTAACATGTTAGAGATTGGTAAGGTAATTGGACAAGTGCATATTTAAGAGCAGTCAACCACCAAAGGCGCACAAGGATGTGAAAATCCAGGTTATCAAGTATGCCTAACTTGACTGATCGAGAGTATTTTTGGGATTTCTACATCACTATTGGTTGAATTTTCATCAAAGGTAAACTTTTATTTGTATGCGAGTATTAATTAATATTATTAAAGATATCTTGTGAACATAATAACAAGTGTACAAGGTTTATTTGAAGTGATATAGGGGCTAAGGAGAGCCTTTGGGACAAGTCAAGTTAGAAATTACATGATAGACTAAAGTTCCAAATAAGTACGCGCAAGACCTAACTCATTATATATATATATATATATATATATATATATATATATATATATATATATATATATATATATATATATATATATAAGTAGTTATGTGGTGAATAAATGTCAAATGAAATATCTTCGAATCTAATTTCTAATACTTCAAACCGTTCGTCATTTGGACATTCCTACAAGAAGTTGTGATCAAATTACCAAAGACTGGTAGTGAAGTACTACCATAGCATCCGGGTTCGCATCCGAGCTTGGAGGAGGAGTGATCTGGGGACGCGAAGCATCCGAGGTAGCGTCCGAAACCCAGAAATTTGAACTTATAAGTACAAAGTCAGGGAGATAGAGTATTTTGAGCTTTTGGGGTTAGGGTTCTTGTGGTCAAGAGGCGATTTTAAGCTCAAATCAAGTCCAACCAACTAAAGTATGTTGTTAATGATATTTTAGGTTGATTCTTACTCAATATACATGAGTTCTAATATCATTCTTATATACAAATACTAGATTTCATCATCAAATCCTCAAGAACACAAAAATCACCAAAGTTGTGATTTTTCAAGATTGATATACTAGAGGTAATTCTAATGCTTCAAACTCGTTTATTATGAGTAGTTAGAAGTATTTATAGCATTTGTTATAAATTTTAATGGTTAAAAGATTGGATTATAAAACTCTAGTTCATGGCATGAATAGTACTTTGAAAAAATGAGAGAGAAGATGAATAGTAATCTTGGCGATGAAATTGATGAATACAATGAACTTATAGAATTATTTGTTAGCAAATATTGGAAGTGATCAACTAAGCAATTACCCGAATTGTATATTTTGCAAGTGTTGATTATGGAAGACGGTGAATAGTAACTTGGCGGCATTGGACAATTGATGTAGTATCATTAATGGTTTCGAATGGGTATTAAAATATAAGAATAAAGTTGAATGGGCTAGCATGTGAATCTATTCGGCGATTTGAGTTGCTGGAGGCTTGTAGCCAACTTATGAATCATAAATGGATATAGGTCAATATTTTAGATCATATTTTGATGTAACTAAGATATCTAATTGTAGATATCGACTTGTTGGTAATGTTTGAGCATTTTAATCAACATTGGAACGATGGAAGAAAATTGAAAGCTTGTGAATGTTAATAAAGCGAAAGCGAGGTAAGCTGATTAAAACTTACTCTTCTCGAGGGATTTTCTCTAAAGTTATGATTTGGACTATATCAAATTATTTGTAAATGTGCATCCATACTTATGGGGGCAAGCAGAAAAGAATGTCACCAATTGTCTTAAATTGTGTTGCATAGAAAATACCTTATTATTTTAGAAAAGGAAAAAAAAAAAAAGAATCTTGTTTCCAAGGACTTGATGTCAAATAACATTTGAGGCAAATATTATAAGTTTTATTAAAAACTTATATTGACGATAAAGAGATTAAACATTTGAGTTATATTGTTATTATTATTTTTTTTAAAAATAAAAAATATGATATTTAAAATGGGTGAAAATCATTGTGGACGTCATGCATAAAGAAATAATTATTAAATTTGATTATATCATTTTTATGAAAAGTTTCATGTATGATTATGGAAATGAAAAATCTTTTCTGATTTGATTTGAAAAAGTACAGTATTTTCAATTGGCTTTCGCAATTATACTTGGTCTTGACATATGGGTTGGTTCGCTCGAGTCGGGTGGTGTGATGGGTGCCGGTCACGTGAATTTGGGTCGTAACACTTTCATAGATTCAATTTGCTCGCATTAAGACAACTATTTGGTGTGTCTATATATATATATTAAGACAACTATTTGGTGTGTGTACATATATATATTTGCATGTTCTTAAGTGGTACAACAAGCATTTGATTCATGTTGCATATGTAATTTATCAGCAAAATATCCATCTGTTTTCTCAATACATTTCTTATTATATTAACCTCGAATATCTAGGGATCTAGGGAACCGGTTAGCTTTTGTTCCTTGTTTCTTATTACCCTATGGATAATATTCATTCACAGATTTAAAACTTCGAAAAAAAGTAATTTGTTTCTTCAAAGTTTATGTAAAAAACGTATATTAAATATTTCGGTTGAAAATTTAAAATAATTCTTTATTAAAATTTTAGAAGATTTATTGTACTATATGTATCGAAATTCACATTTTTAACATTAGTCTTTTGAAACTATCATACATGTATATCACCATACAGATAGGCATCCAAACAACTCTAGCTAAATTGCTGATATTTTTGCTGCAAATTAGTTTAAAGATATTATTCCATGTTATCATTTGAAAGATATTATTCCATGTTATCATACCTGTGATTATACTCATGTTAAAGATATAATTGTTTCATCTTCTCATAGCTCTGAAAGCTCTCCCGACAGTTAAGCTCACATTTTTCAAGTTATTTTCTCAAAGAAATATAAATATCATGTAATGCTTGAGACACATTTTTGAGCAATATAGTCAAATCTTGGCTTCTAAAGCAAATGTGATTTTTAAATTTTTATACTTGTTAATATTGGGTCCGCGTGCCCAAAAACTAGTAATTTAAATATTGCGCAAAGGATAGATGGCATATCGAAGCCAAAACTTCATTCTCATCACTGACCTCTTTACTACGCATTAATGCTCATTCCTAATACTGACTCATAACATACTATATACTATTTACTATATCAACTTGCTATTCATTACAAGCATGTTTTTCTAGAATGAATTTTATTTCACACATCCTATGGTCAATAACACTAGTGGTGAAACCAGAAAATTTTTCAAGGTTGTTCAAATTTGAAAGAAATAATTTTTTTTTGACAAAGAATGTTCAATATATATGTTATATACATTTAAAATCTAATATTTTACTTATATACATTGTGTAATTTTTCGTAATATTTTGATTGATCACCCTGAGCAAAAGGTGGCTTGGCCCTCATTAACACGCCACATAAGCTCAATTAGTATTGGAAAGTATTGTGAATATTAAACTAGCATACTCCCACACAAACAATAGACAAAAATAAATAACATAATAATTTAATAAGGTTCGATACTACGTCATGCTAAGTTGTGACATTTTCGTTTGTTAGAGGGAGTCTTTTAAAGCTTGGACTAAATTGTTCACTTTTGCAAACATAGAAGATGTTTATGTTCGGTAGTATATATATAAAGGACCAAAATACTTCAATACTCATATTTAGGAGACTATCTTGCTTTTTCCTCTACTTTTGGGTCACAAGTTAAAACTACTGATCACTCATAGAAACGCCAACAATGGCGGCTCCGCTACTCTTCAGAGGTCTCCCTCTTCTCCGGCTTCGCTTTTGCTATCAACGTCTCCAGCATCCTACCTTCGTTTTACTTGCTCCGAGGCTGTTTTCAGCTGCTTCTGAGTCGTCTCAGCCATACGATGACGCCGCGTCAGATGGGGAACAGACCACCGCCGTGCTAAGGACCAAGGACCCGCCCAAGTACCCTAGGTGGCCTGACCCGGACTATAGAAAATGGAAAGAACGAGAAGCTCAGATACTCAAAGATATCGAGCCCGTTATTTTCCTCGCCAAGGAAATTATCCACTCCGATAGGTCTGCTATCTTCTTTAATTTACAATTACCTGGTATTCTTTTCATTTTGCGCGTCAATTTGATGTCGTACCATTTTTATACGACTTTCACAACCTCGGGCATTTCTATTTTGTATAAACTACTGTTCAATTTTTAACTTTGTTATGTTTTCGCTGTCAAGCTAATTTTTCAATCTTTTGTTAATGTTTCTCTCACTATCATTGGTATAGTACATAGGTCAAATTGATATATTATACTCATTAACTATCAATTACGAGGAAGGATTTGTATATCCAAGTAGATTTTCAGGCTATTTAGTTCTTAATTACCCATTTGAGCTTCTTATGCCTTGAACATGACTTCGTGCCTGTTTTGTGTTTGAGGAAATGAAACTGCAAAATGTTTGAGTTGAATATGTGACGCTAATTCATTACCTTCACAAATTATGAGCTAAGTAAGAGAAATTCAACATTATTAAAGCACTAAGGGATCACTCTCCTACAAGAGCACAATACAATAATCAATCGTGATGGCCGTAGATGTGGGAAAAGTATTATCTTTTTGTGATTAAAAGGATCTATTATAGCAATGCAAGTAAGAAATACAGCTGCTCCGTGGTATGTTGACATTGATAGTTGGAGTAGGCGAAGAAGTTACAGAAAGAGGTGCATTTCTCGTCGAGGTTCCTTAGCTTAGGTTAGCCTGTAAGATCTTTTAGCACCCAAAGATTCAGAAACCTAGATAAGTGACCGATAATTTTTGCCTTTTGAATTGAAAAGCTGTTGACGCTGGCAAGTTAATAAGAGTCAGCTACTTACTAGTATTTCTTTTCTGCTGCGTGCAATTATGAGGAAACATTTGAAATCTATTTGTATGAAAATTAATGTGTAATTGAAGAAAAGGCTAACGCTATGACATATTTAGTACTCAATTTGATCGACTTGTTTGACCTGAAGGGTTATTTCTTTGTTTTCTCCGGTCATATACACAAGTAATTATCTCTATATGACTCTAGTTAAGTTAGGATAGGTCAAGGGTTCAAAATAGTAACATTTGACTGAATCCCATCCCCCCCCCCCCCCCCCCAAAAAAAAAAAAGTAGTTTGACGTTGATATTGATTGTTATTCTGATGAGGTGCAAGTTTAGGTATGTCAAGTTTATTTTATATTTATTTAAAGTTTAAGCTGCTTTGATGATTTAGTAATTATTTTTTCTAAAAATAACTTTTTCGATTGAATCTTAACATAGTTGCCAAGCATTATTATCTTTTGCTGCTAGACTTGTGTTTGAGATTGAGTATTTAAGTAATTATCTAACGGTTTGGTTGTGATTTGCAGAGCAGAAAAGTGCTATGAAAGCTTATAAATACCCCTTACTCCTTTCACTTTAGACTTTAGAGCTAATAGGTTGAGAATGATATGTGATTTCGAATCATTGTGCAACTCTACCTTAATTGGGTTGTCTTGGGTTTAGATGGATCTAGATTATCCTTTTTCTCCTCTCCTCTCCTCTCCTCTTTGTGATCAAGTGCAATGTATTCACATAACAAGAGACCAGCCTTAAAGATTTTTCTTTGTATATGGTATTCCGCCTCTATCTCTTCTTCTCTCTCGTTCGGATTCCAAATATGTTTCTATCAACATATCTTTTCTCTATCTAGCTATCATATTTTATGATATTTTTAATTATTATTATATTAAGTTAGAAATGAACAATAAGATCCGTTGATGATTGAATTGGGTTTGAATTGCTGAGAGATTTTGGTGAAGTTGTCCGAACGTAATACTAATATTGTCAGAATTTTGCACTAGGATCTGTTGATGATTGGATTGCTTTGAATTGCGTATCAGAGAGATTTTGGCTAAGTTGTAGAGATTTTGGTGAAGTTGTTTGAACGTCCATCCTTTCTTGTGTTGGTCTTCTGTGTGCGCTTCTGTGTCAACCTCTCGAGTCCGGGAAGATGCCAGCTCCATAGCAAAAGTGTTCCTCGTAGAGCAGAGAGAAAAGAGATAATTGATGTGAGAATTCCGTGGAACCTGGGGATTAAATTCTTTCGCTCAAGTTAGTAATGTTCTCAAAGAATAAAAAAACATGTAAAAACTGGAAAAATTAAAAAGAAAAATTACGAACTAGTCTTCTACAAACCTTCTTTTTGTTTCTAACACTCTTCCACCCTTCTTTGTTATTATTATTAGATTCTTCTTTCTATTGAACGTGTTGTGGTTTTATAAATATCTGGAAGCAGCAATGACTCCCGTGTTTCTTATCTGTCAATGTATTCAGTTGCGTAAGATGAACAAAGATAGTGGTGTGTTGAGTATTGTTGGTGATCACGAGGCCTTGCAAATATATTCCCTCTACCGACCGCAATTGACTCTATTGGGACTCATGATACAATCAAGACACGGTTATCATGCTTGCTTGGTAGTGATCCAACAGTTCTTGGGTGGTGACTTGTGTTTATCTAGTAGTTTGTTTGAACCCTCTTCTTCAAATAATATGGACTTAGCTGATTGCGTATTCCACCAGGCAACACAAAGGATATCATTTTCTGCTTAAAAGTCTCTTGATGAAGGGCATTGCCTTTCTTTGTGATAGACAGGATTAGGATAAAAGCTATATCTTAACGTTTCTTTTTGTTGTTAGGGGAAGCTTGGATGTCAAGCTCATTTGTTTTTGCTTGTGTAGTTTTCTAGTGTTGATCTAGCAAAGCATTCTAAGCATGGATCATCAGTATAGAAGCGGAATAAATAATATAGAAGGGCTTTTTTTATACCCAAATTTTGCTTCTACTTTTAAGATAGAAGATACACCAATCCAAATTCATTGGGTTCTCGATAGGAAACGGGTCGAGAATACAAGTTTGGCTTGATTTGTGGTGCGGAGAAAACACCTTGAGAAGATGACCATCCATGCTTATTCTCATTGGCTACGGATAAAAGAGTACAATAGCTGATATCCTAAGATGGGAAGGAAGTCAGACTTCATGGGACATATCTTTTCGGGGACCTTTACAAGATTGGAGTTGGACTAGGTAGAATCACTTCTAGCAAAAATATATGCCTTGATCAATTTGGTTGTGTAGATAGTTTGATTTGGAAAGGCTCTTCATAAAAGCACCTTTCAGTCAGATCCTAGTATAGATTCTTGTTTAATGGCAGAGAACCAAGTCTTACATAGAAGGCTATATGTAGATCTAAGCCACCAAAAAGTAGCATATTTTTACCTGGATTGCTGCTCGCGGAGCTATTGTAACAGCGGACAATTTGATAAAGTGGGGATGCATTGTGGTGAGTTGGTGTTGCATGTGGAAAAAGCATGAGGAGAACGTAGAACATCTTTTACTGCTGTGTGCCTTTGCTTTGTAGCTTTCGGCCTTAATATCTGCAACCTTCAATATTCAGTGGGTTCGACCTCGAATGTTAGTGGAGATGATAGCAGGATGGAACTTGAGAGCAGAGGATAAGAAGAAAAGGAATCTATGGAGGACAGCGCCACTTTTGCATTTTTGGTTTGGTGGAAGAAAAGGAAGAGAAGAATGTATGATGTAATAGAGCGTCCAGTGACGGTCAAGACTTCTCTGTCATCTATTATATTTTTGGTGTAGATAGAATAACGATTTGTATAGTTAATTGGTTATATTTGGGAGGCTTGACATGTTGTTCTATGCACATGTAGTGGTTCAGAAACTAACACTTGCTGTATAGTTTCTGACACCAACGTGGTGTGATATCAGGGAGAAAAAAAAAATACAGAATCACTAACTTCCTCTGGAACTGCACGAGGCTGTATTTTTGCAAAAAGGTTTTTCACTTCTCCGCGGTTCGAACCGGGCTCAGACACATTCTGATCGTTTCCTAATAAGAAGAAAAGGTTTTTCACTATTTCTACAATTATGTTTAACGTCCTTTTATGACCTTCTCGGTCGACGCATTGGTGTGCTTTTCTAGCTCTTCCTTGAGCTTTCCTTTCCGCTAAAATCTTGTCTATTACTAGTTACTAGCCAATTTCAAGTTTTTTGTCCGCTATTTAGGCATTGGTCATGTTTACCAACACGACGATCAATCTTTTGCCCTTCGTGTGTTTGTGAGCCTCTGAATTGCCTTACATGAGTTTTCTGCTCAAGTCAAGATACTCTTTCATCTTTTTCACTGACAACCAATTATTCACAAGGAGATGAATGCAGCTTTGTTAGACTTGCCATGCATCATTTAAAGATATTTGGATTGCTATAGTTCCTTGATTATCCTGGATCAGGTTTGGAAGAGAAAACTGGTGGAAGACAAAGAAATGGCTGTTGATTTGACAATAGGATTGTTAGTGATGAGCTCGTGAAAGGCGTTGAGAGAAAAGTTTACTTAATAGATTTGGACTTTCTTGTTAACTTGAAGATTCATGAACATGTGAGAAACTTTTCCATTTTGACTTCATTCGCTTAATTTATAAAACCATACCGGAGGCATTGTGTTCATGAAAAGATCAAAAAGCAATTAGACTCTTAAAATTTCTGAAGTTATTGAAGAAGCCATTGATAGCTTGATCTTACTTTCTGGCATTAGCGAGTTACTGGTGGAGCTTATCTTTCCTGCTGAGGTAATTCTCTTGTGCCTTGGTTATTAGTGGTGCAATTTGAAGTATGTAGAAAAAGTCAATATGATTTTGTGAGTGAGTTAAACTCTTAGAATTTGAGCTGCACCTTTTGAATGAAGTAACAGAGTATGAAGTATAAGATTTCGTAGGTGCTAGAGAACATTCCAATAAGCTAAACATTAACTTCACTCAGACAATAGTAGGATCGCAACTTCCAGGAATTTAAGCTTGCTATGAAGGGCCTGGAAATTAGCAGAAGTACATAATAAAACTGAAAGTATTGGAAAAACATAATAAAACTTAAGAGGAGGTAAAAGCTCATACGTTGCAAAAGGTATGAGCAAAAGAACTTTCTTTAAATCGGCTTCTCCTAACTTTTGTGTGTGTGTACTGCATCGATGAAAAACCAATGAAAAAGGACTAGGAAGGCTTTAATGGATGGCTTCCAAGGCCAGGGCTCGATCTTACATCAAAGTTTGGCATTTGCTGTACTATTCTTGTTGTTTTGGTAGCTATAGAAAGTCAGAAAGTAAGGATTTATGAGAGTCTTAAGGTGAAGAGAAGAATTTTGAAGAAATACAGTTCTGAAAAGGGCTCTTTGGTCACTATTGGATTGCACAGTGTTTCACCGTCCAGCTTACTGTAAATGAAAGTCCTTTCTTCTCATTGATAACTTGCTTATTAAATGTATTGTCAATATTATAAACATCAAAATCTCCATTGTACTTTCAGTCTGCTGCACCATATTTGATTTGCTTTGTATAAAATAAGTAGGATCTTTATTTATTAATTCCTTGTTTAATGTGTTATCCTCTATGTTATTACTTGAGATTGAAGCACAGTAGTTATTGTAATTTGTTATCCTCTATGGCTCAATGCATTTGGATTTTGTTGTTTTTCAACCAATTCTTGTTTTGTGTGATCTGCCAAACATGTTTACGTAGTTATTGTCGGCTTGAATTAGAAACGGTCTCCTTTTCAATTAGAAAGCAGTGATGTTGTGAAATGAGCCGGTATTGCTTGCTAATTTTCAGTCAATGTTGCTTTCTTTAACATGATCATGAATTTACTATATAGTTACATAGGTGTGATTCTTTTATTTTTTTTCCTATACTTCTCTTTTCCTCATTCCCAGGTATATGGATGGAGAACGTCTGACGGCAGAAGATGAGAAAATAGTGGTAGACAAGCTTCTTGCTTACCATCCTCATTGCGAGGATAAAATTGGATGTGGCCTCGACTCAATTATGGTTAGTTGCATAGTTAGATGAAAATGTGGTTGCTCGGTCTTATTATCTATATTTGCTAAGAAAATTTACAATTGATTTAAAGGATAACAAGTTTGATCCGGAATTTGTTAGTAGAGATTGAACAGCTGCGTGCGACAAGTTATCAATTCTATAGGATAACACTATAGAATTGATGAAACTATTTTGTACTACGTTCTGCTAATGTAGGAGTCAGGTCCTTAATCTAAGCTAAGTGGCATGTTGTGAAGAGGCAGTAGTTGTGACGCTGGTTATAAAAATATCTGCCTTTTTTAGTTGACTAATAGCCTTTCTATGTTGTAGGTGGATCGGCATCCCCAGTTCAGACGTTCTAGGTGTCTCTTTGTCGTAAGAACTGATGGTGGATGGATAGACTTTTCCTACCAGAAGTGTTTAAGACAGTACATTCGAGATAAGTACCCTTCTTATGCGGAAAAATTCATAAAAGAACACTTCAAACGTGGTAGTTGAGTTTTGTGTTAGACAGCCTCTCTTCACATAAATACTAAAGCTGGAAGCTGTTGGTCTGTAGAGCACTCATGGTGGGTCTTTTTCAAGGAAGGAACAAGAAAATGACGGATCATATGAATGCTTGTGTGCGGCAAAAGGTTTTCATGGATTCAATGACCAACAAATGACCTGTGATATCTTTAGTCAATGTGGTAGATATTAGTTGACCAGCATTTCATGTTTTAATTGGTGGAAGTAAAAATGATAAAGATTACACTTCCATACTAATTAGTTGTAATGTTGACTGTCGCTTTCTTTTGGTGAATCACTATCTCTATCTTCTTTAATTCTTGAAGGCACATTACTTGGCATAACGGCTTACACAAGTAAAACTTGCATGCTGACCTTGTAGCTAAAAACAGTAGCTTGTATTAGAGACTACTGCATTTAACTTTGAGGAACTATAAATTTATTTTGCCAATTAAAGAAAGGCGGCAAGAGCTTGTGCTGGTGGGAGTAGCAGGTATTCGGTTAAATAGTATATACGACGCAAATCAGCTCGTACACCATCTTTGTAGGAATGGAAAAAGTAAGTATTTTTTTGGAGGAATAGTCAAACATTCATTATGTCTCTCAGATTCAATCATGCAGGGGAGGTGTAATGATGACCATCGAACTCATGCTCAGCTTGTACACCTCCAAAATTTTCAAAAGGTGTAGCATGCCTTTTCAACTTTGACCGTAAGATCATGTCATGTGCATCAAATTGGATTTAGATGGCAAAGAGTCACACTTCTTTCTGCTTTAGAACTATGAATTGTGTTGTGTGAAAAGTAAAAAAAAACAAGCCATCGCACGGTCTGTCAGTACATAGTGATGGTCGAGGCAGAATTTGAGTCAAAGTAATCCCATCTTTGCATGTTTCCACTTCGTTCTTTTGTGGACTTTGGCTTGCCAATAAGTTATGTCTATCATATTTCCCCTTGTGCAATTTAAGTAGAAATTTGGAAAATTTTGAAGTTAGCATGATTTTTTACTAAGGATTTTAACTAGAAAAATTTTTATTCCTAGATATGGGTTAACCCTTTTTATGTTTTTCTGGTCGAGGGTTGTACGCTAATTGCTCAAGGACTTGGTAACTCACCGGGTAAAGATTATTTACACTATTAATATAGCTTAACATATAAAAACATGTTAGTGGGGGCGGAGCTATTTTTTTTCTTTTTTTTCTGAGGGTCTAATATGAGATGCCTTTAGTCTACGTGTTCGGTTAAAGCTAGTAATTTTGGTTAAAATCTTATATTTGTCTTAAGAAGTTCATTGAATATGTATAAATTTTTAATTTAGAATGCAATAACTTAAAAGCATTTAGAATCTTGAATTCATAAGCTTTAAATCCTAGTCTCGTATCTGCACGTTAGTTTTCATTATATCATATTACCACTTAATATAGCCGAACAAGGGAAGGAGAGAGAAGCGAGAGGTCAACGATTAAACCTTTTGCCTCATTACATAGCTCTAAGGTATGTTCTCTGTCCTCTTAAGTAAGTAGTAAGTGGAAACATGATTACATAAACAACTTATTTATATTAGATTCTTAATGATAATGATATGGTTTTAAAGCTGGCGTAAAACTTATTACTCACTATTTGATGATCGATCAATCTCTCCAGCTGGATAATATGGACTATCCACCAGTTCTTTCCTCTTTTCTTATATCTTCTGCACATCTTTCTTTATAGGATCTTTGAGAGAGACAAACACGTAACTCCCTCATTCAATTTTCTTCCGAATATTCTGCTTCTTACAGTCCATATAATGGGATTATTTTTTTAATACCTTTTTTGAAATTTATTTATACTAAAAATTTTGGGAACAAAAGAAAGTACTTTTACGTTCCAAAAAATTATACTAGGAGTAATACTAGTATTATCTGGAGATTTAACTAATTTCTCTTATATAATTTTTTGACACTGTATTCTGACTGTCAAAGAGTACTCACTGAATTTTGTCATTTTCTTTTTAGAAACAGAGTACTTTTGAGACAAGAAATTTCAAAGCAATGGGGCTACAAAAATTTATTGGTCCCATCAGCTAAAGAGTACGTAATACAGATAGCCATGCCAAAGATTGTGTGCCATTGTTTTACAATGGAGGTAATAGGGTGTCGTCCCTATTGGTCTCTGTAGAGGCTGCTGCTGTGATTACATTCTATCAGTAACCATTATATAGAGAAAATAAAAAGTTATGTTTGCAACTAAAATTTAGAGTTAATTGCTCAGATAATCACTTAATTATTCGAAATTATCTAATAGTCATTTTCCTTTCGTTTATAACAGAAAAGTCATTTAACTATGCTTATTGCACTAGAAGTTCACTCAACTAGATTTCTCAAACTTTTGATTGTCAAATACCTATTTTACCCTCTAAATTATCAACTTTTGTCCATTCTTTTTACTTTTTAATATTATGATTATTTTTCTCTTTTAAATTTATATTATGGACTTACCTAAACACTAAATAAATTTTATTTATAAAGTAAAAAAATAAAGAATAATTTGTTCGTGGTAATAATTTTGATATTAACAACAAAAACTCAAAAATTTATTTACACAATTAAGAATGAAAGAATTTTTTTTAAATACATATCCCATGAACGTAATATAAAAATAATTATTTATAATAGAGGTATATTTTATAATATATATTATATATTCTTGAAAATTTATATGCTCAATTATTTTATTATTCCAATATGATATATGCTAGGAAACTAATTTTTCATTTTATATTTTATAAATAAAATCTATTAGTTCTATAGATAAGTCCGTAATGTAGATTAAAAAGAGAAAAAATTATAATATTAAAAAATTAAAATAAAAAAAAAGACAAAAGTTGATAATTTAGAGCGTAAAATAGGTATTTGACAATCAAAAGTTTGAAAAATCTAGTTGAGTGACCTTCTACGTGCTATGCCATAGACATAGTTAAGTGACTTTTTTGTTACAAACGAAATAAAGATGACTTTACTAGATAATTTCGGATAGTTGAATGACCATTTAAATAATGGACTCCTAAAGTTTATCTTTATGATGACAATATAAAAGAATTTTTTTGCACTAAAGAATTGAAGTAATTATTGGTAAATTATGTATGAAAAGTGAAATTAGTAACTTTGAAAATGAAACAGAGTATATAAACAAGTAGACAACATAAGAATCCTTTTATGATTGTCGACATATATAAGTTAAATTCTTGCTTCTATAGTTCGGGAATTTATGATGCCAAGATTGAAGTCTGATCACCTGCCTTCGCAATTTGACCACCAAATTTATTTCACAGGATAAAGAACAGCTGCGGCAGTTGTAAGATCTAAGAATTCTGAAGCAAATTAATCTATCAATCATAACCAATAATTTGAAGGTAAAACATTAAATGAGTAATAAAACTAATCCAATAAATAGAAGAAAAAACATTAAAAGAGTAATGAAACTAACATTGATGAACTTACAACTCGAGATCTCACAATTTTGGATCACCTATATCTGATGTGACAAATATTTTATTACAATTTGGATTCTTTTATGAATTTATTATGATATAAAACCTAGACGACAATAAATATTTACACCATATTAACCTGCAACATATCTAGTAGAATCCCATTATCTAGAACTAAAGTATTCGAAATTAATATTAATATCTTCTTGAATCTCAAAATCTAGTACTAAAGCAAACGAGATTAAGTTTAATATCATTCCATTGATCAGCTTCAAACGAAGAAGAGTTTTCTCATCGATTACTAAGACTATTTAACATGTTTGTTAACTTGGTTGTAGCGAATGCAAAGTGACAAACATTACGGAAAAGGAAGGGATTATATTTTCTTTTTACTATGAACAATTACCTGTAATTAATTTTAATTGACCTTACAATATAGTATAATTTTTTTTTTGGATTTACAAATCACTTAAAGGAGAGCGATAGTTTTTTTTTTTGGTTTCTCACCCGATGTTCGGTACCCATGTTGGGGCCCGACTAAATTTGAATTCGCGCCGGAAAATTTCACATTGGGGATAAAGCGCTCTCTAACAAAGACGACTCCATACCCAGGGACTCGAACCGAGACCTCTTGTTAAGGATGAAGGAATACTTACTACTCCACCACAATTCTTGTTGTTCAAGGAGAGCGATAGTTGAGCTCTTGAAGAATAAGACACAAAATTTAATCTTGTGAATCAAATCAAACTAGCGTTGAATTTAAAACTAAAAGTACGAGTAGCAGATTGGAAAATTAAGGTAGGATATGACATTGCTTCAACTTATAGAGAATATGATTCTTGATTGGAAAGTGTGGATGTCTAGAATTAAGGTAGAAGGCTAATAGGTAAGCAAAAATATTTATTCCCACTGCCAGTACGTTATTCTTCCATTCTATTATTATTAGATTTCATTACTACATGTTGTTTCTTTCGTTATTTTTTTTTTATTTTGTTGTTGTTACTACTACTTTCTTTTTATCTTTTCTTGAGTCATGATCTATTGAAAACAAATTCTTCACCTTTAAAGTAGGGCTAAGATTTACCAACACATTACACTCTCGAAATCAACTTATGAAAATATACTGGATTTTTTATTTTTGTTGACAGATTAGCAGATTGGAACCAACAAAAACTACTGGTTGGTAAACTGAAGGTTACTTTTACATATGGGTGTTGGGTGACTAACCTCTGGTTTTAACCATTGGTTCACAAGGCACTGCGGTCAATTGGCAGTGTCCCAACTCCCAACCATTGGGACCCTTTAAAACTTACAGCATTAATTAACTCCACCTGTACTATATCACACCAAGACTCCCCCATTTATTTGATGATAATCCTGTAAAATTCTCACGTTTGCTGTGTTGTCCTTTCAGTGACTGCAATTACAGTTAATGTAAGTTGGTTATTACCACAGGTGAATTTCGTAGCTCAATATCTTGAAGTAAGACATATATTGAATTAACAATAATCGAGTTTGAGTGGTCCATGCATAAACATTGTTTACCCGTACAACGATACAGTTAAATTTATATGTGATTTCTACATAATTAAATTAATTTAATCCTGAAATAATAAAATAATCGAAAAATTATACAATACTTAGTCTTAGGATATAGACGAAACAGCAGAAACAATAGTTTCGGGAACATAATTTCCGGGCACGACAACAACGAAATCAAAAAGTAAGAAGGTAAGATTATATTGAGCTTTATATAGAAAGTAATGTAAGTTTGCCAGAAAATTCTTCTCCTTTACAATGACAACTGAGCTGACTATTTATAATTATGAATGAGGTCTTATGATTGTGCCCTTCTTTAATGTCAATTATGAGGGACATTGATGAAGTATAACGGTGAACATAAATGTCAAATTCCCTGTAACAGGTAAATTGCTCTTAATGCCATAAAATATTCTCTATTAAATGCTACCGGACGAAGAGCATTTATCACATCTTTATGAGGGTTATTCTTTCTCGTGACAAACGAAACAATTGCCTTCGGTCTTTGGCCATCCCCCGTCTTGGGTTCCACGTGTCCCTTTTTTGGACGGCCACGTGTCATAGCATATTTTACCCTATACCGATAGTTCCCCTGCTTTTCGGTGACATAACTTTGTATTACCGGGAAGTTGGTAGAAATACACTTTTGGCGGAATTTACTATAATTCCCTCTGAAGGCTTCTGATGGTTGATTAGACGCACGTCTCTCCGCATTTAATGCCCCGAACACGCGTCATCCCATGATTCAGCACAACTTTTGCTCATTATCGAGGTAATCATGGCGATGAATTTAGCCGCCAAAACTTTTACTTATACGTATTAACTTTCTCCCTTATACTTCATAATGTTTCAAGCTTCTCTTATCTAACTTGCATCTTGCTCTTCATCTTTTTTCTAATTCTCTTCAAATAAAAAACATCTCCTTCTTCCATACAACGACTTCTTCCTCAAAGCGTACCGGTTTTCCAAAAAGCATGAAAAAGGCCAAGGACTCTGCTCCTCCAACAGTGGGATCCATCAACCCTAGAAGTCTTATTACCACAAAAAACTTCGAAGAGAAATTCCCTACTGCTAACTCTCATACATGGGCCGTCAGTAGGTATCCTTCTTCCATTCGTCCTTTTAGCATTCATTGTGAAGGAAGACTACCGCTACCATGAATTGGATATTACTGCTCCTAATCTATCGGAGCGAGTCACCCTACCCTAGGACGGTTTTACCTATTTTTACACGTATCTCTTTATTTTGGGTGCATTCTCTTTGAGCGGAGAGCTTGACCCCGTGATTGCGAAGTTTTGCCTCCGCTACCAAGTGTGTTTGGCACAAGTAAGTCCTTCTATGTGGAGGACGGTTGCTTGCCTTCGGCGTTTGTGCCAGGATACTGGAGAAGATCTAACTTTAGCTCATATGATGAATCTCTATTCTCCCAAAATCTTCCGCGGGGGAATGATAAACCTCTGCAAACGTGGCCAACATGCTCTGTTCTCTAGCATGGATGATGACAACGACCATGGGTGGATGGAATGGTTCGTTGCAGCTGCCACTAATGATATTATTCCAATAACGACTCCATTTTATGAAATGGAACCGCACTCGTAAGCTCTTTGTTTAGTATTTCATTTTATGAAATATTTTTCTATAGCCGTATTGATCCTCCATCCTTCGCATGTTTCAGCAACTCGATGGATCCCATCGGTTGTTGAAAGTATGGACCGGTGGGTACAAAAGATCTTGGACGTTACAATGCCCGACTCGCTTGTGGAAAGAACTGGCCCCTAAATACAATTGGAAGGCCAAGAATCATGGTAATTCAAACTCACCCTGTTTCCATTTTTCATGTGAAGAACTTGATTGATCCCTTCTAACCTGCCTATGAAATTAGGTCTACCCGCGGGCTCTGTTGTTGTTCCCAAGGAGGAGGTTTTGAGTGATCCTGCTGATGCAGCGAGGCTGCTGCAGGAGGCGCTTACTCAAACATGTGGATCTGGTCCTGCTTCGAAAGCAAATGTTTTTTTACGGAGTCTCCGGCCGAAATGCAAACAACCAAAGATAAGACGTTCCTTTGCAGCCGGGGAAAAGAATAAGAGGGCGAGGTCCGGTGCCCCCGAGTCATCTCCGGTAGCGATGGTGACTGGTCCTCCTTCCGGGCCGGTCATAGACACTGTGATGATTGACGATGATGAAGAAGCTAGTAATGAGGGAGATTCTCTACATAGAATATGACGATCCTCAACATCTCAACAGGATGCTCTGTTGAGAGAGTTACACGAACCGAGGACGATGCTTCGACACTTTGGGGAGAATTTGATTTGGTAGATAATGTCACTGCGGGGCTGAATATTAGGTCCCTGCCATCTTTGGTTGGCGAGCATCCTATAACCAGCACTGCATTTGAAGCAGCTACTTCTCACTCTTCAACTCCATCAACTTCATCTCCATCTTCACCAACATCAGCAACTGTTAAATCACTTCCATCTTCATCCACTCTTCCACCAGCAATTGCTACATCATCTCTACCGGCCGCACCTGACCATGAAGAAGGTGTTCCTCTTCCACAGTCTCCAGTTCATGGGATTTTGGGGCAAAATTATGATGCCCCTTCTAAAGATCCGCAAAGGAGGAGGAATGTTACTCTTTCGGTCTCTACCAGATGCAACTTGCTATCCCGGCTGATGGAACTTACTAATTATTTGAAGCCTTTGGCTTCATAGAAAGACTTGGAAAAGATTCAGGCACTCTTAGGAGAGTGTTTGTTGAACAACGCCATGCACAACGCCGCAACGGTATATTCCTTTCTTCCTTTATTACTCCTATTTTTGGGTATGAACATATCCTGAATTTTACCATTCTTACTTTATAGTCCAACTTTCTTGCTTCCGAGGGCCTTCAAAAGTTGATTCATGAAAAGTAAGAGATTACCTCCGCACAAGATCAACTTTTGGTAGAGCAGGAGCGACATTTCGCTCGCCTTTCGGAACTGGAAGCCAAAGTTGCTGAGGCTGTTGTATTGGAGGGTCGTTTGTGGCAAAGCAAGCAAGAAGTGGTAACCCTTAGCCAAGAAATTGGCCCAATGAGGGTTAGATTTGACGAAGCCAGGGCCAAATGGCTGAAGTCCATAACAATGTTCTTGCTGCAACCGAACGCGAGGCTGCCTCCGCTGAAAGAGTGATCAACTTAGAGGCAACCTTGAACTCTAAAATTGAAGAGCTTGCTGCTACGGGGGAGAAACACGCCCAGCTAGAAGAGAAGTACATGAAAGCTATCGAGCATAATAAGCATTTTAGTTCAATTGTCCGCGACCTTGATGTTAGCCTCAAATCTGCTAGGTCCGCTGGGGAAAACCTTTTTGCCAAGGTAACCCAACTCAAAGAAGAACTTAAGCGCCGAGCGGCTTCCCTCGTTGTTGAGAAAACTTACTCTATGTACAGCATTGATGGTAGGCTATAATCTCATGTTTTAGTCGCTTATTACACTCTAATTCACTGCACTTTACTTGTGTTGAGCTTTGTTTGGTAGTGTTTTTGCACTTATTGTGTGTTTTGTGCCTTGTAGGAGTGATACAGAGTTATGTAGATGTTGTGGAGCTAATTCAAGCTATTTGAATCTTTGAAGTCTAAGTAGAAGCCCAAGAAATTAAGTCGGGATCACGTTCGGGGGTCGAAAACCTAGTTTAGATGTCAAAAATTTGAAAAATTTATTTCTGGCCATAATTTGCACTACCGCCCTGCGGCATGCCCCGTGGGGCGCTAGTGCAAAAAG
Organism: Nicotiana tomentosiformis; assembly: GCF_000390325.3. Classification (NCBI taxonomy): domain Eukaryota; kingdom Viridiplantae; phylum Streptophyta; class Magnoliopsida; order Solanales; family Solanaceae; genus Nicotiana; species Nicotiana tomentosiformis. The sequence continues at coordinate 117,431,727 of NC_090815.1, read as the reverse complement.
TAGCCAGAAATCATATTTTGAATCGTTTTGGAATTTTTCACAACTGCGCTGCATGGGGCAGCACGGTAGCCCAAAAATGTTAGAGTGACTTCCCAATTCCGTTAAAAGGGTAATTTTGTCTGGGGTTTATTGGGGGATGGCTTAAATACACAGTAAAACACCATTTTCGGGACTTTTGATAGATTTTCGACCTAAGGAGGGCAAGGAGGCTAAGGAGGAGTTGGAAGAACACAAGCACAAGGATTTCATCATTCCTTCCTCACTCAAGATCCGGGTTTGGATTGAATTCTTATTTCCCTATATTTTAGTTATATTTGTAAAGAACTTCTCCATGTCTATGGAGTAGTTCCTTTTGAATTTTGATGGATTTGGTGTATTGATAATTGTTTGTGAATTATAACTCTATTTTTATGTATTTTAATCATTTTGAAAGATTTAATTGTTGCATCTATATTCACTAGTTCATGTAATCGAGAGAGGCATAACTTGTGATATCTTTGCATTATATTGTTGGTTGAGTTCATAGATTCTTCTAATTAGTCGAAAGAGGCTAATTGAATCATTGATTAAACCTAGTTAGGAAAATAATCAAAAGAGATTTCCCTAAAGATCGATCCAATACGCATTCTTGCATATTTTCACAGTGCTTAAAGTGGTTCATTTTGTGAGGTTAAGACTTAATCGAGAGAGGAGTTTTTGCTAAATGTTTGAACTAATAATGGAGTGAATTCGAGAGACTCACTTGAACATTGGAAGTAAATTATATAGAATTAGATCCTGAACAATTATCTTGCACTTATTCCGTCAAAACCCTATCCTCTCCCACCAATAACCTTAATTATTTATTCCTTGTTTCATTAGTCATTAGTCAATAGCTGTAGATTTTAGATTTTTAGTCATATAAATCTCAACTATTGATCCTCCTGGATAGCAATCTAGCTACAAACTACGATAATATTGCTTAGCTCCAATCCCTGTGGATACGATATTATACTATACCATCTTTGACTAGCGAGCACAATTTAAGTGTGTGTTTTGTGCTCGTCAAAATTTTATAAAATTTAACGAGCGCAAAACACACACTTAATTTATGCTCGCTAGTCAAAGATAGTATAGATTAATTATCGTTTTCACGGGATTGGAATTAAACAGTGTTTGAATAATCTCCAGTTGATTATTATCCAGAAAAATTAACACTTGGTTGGATATCTATAACTATTGAAGTTCAAGCAAATAACAATTGATCACTAAAAAGAGCAAAGGACCATGAAGAAATATTTATGAGGAAAATAAGGGTAATTGACTAGATAGGTGCACGATAGCTAACTTGGGATCCAATTCTTGAGTTAATTCACTCTATAATACGATTGATTCTTACGAATTCAACCGATTATTAGATTACACTTGAAGCTAATATTCCTCTTTCGATTAAACACTAGTTTCAAGTAATCAACCCAATTGAAGCATGGTGAACAATTGCAAGAATAAAAATGATGTTTATGATCTAAAAGGTAATTTCTCACGAATATTCCCTATTTTCTCGTTCAATCAACAATTCAAGAGGCTCCTTCGATTACCTATTTGAATCATGAAATTAAACTAGAGCATAAGATGTGCAGAAATTTAATATAAAACTTCTCTTTCGATTAAGCAAAATACTAAATAAATACAAATCAAGCTCCATCAATTAATTTTAGCAAGTATCAAGAATCGAATCCCTAATCAAGCTATTGAAATACCATATCTATCAACACCCAAATGGAAATTACTCCATAACCATGGAGTAGGATATCTCAAATAAGTTTAAGAATAAAAAAAACATCAATTCTAAAGATTTGATACAAACTCTCGTATTGCACCGATTGTAGATTGAGATCTTGATGAATTCTTGAGTCTTCTCCCTTGGTGGCTCCCCCAATCTTCTCTAGATCCAAAGATACTGAAAAGGGGTGTTTTTGGTGCATTTAAACTGAAGTCCAAAACAACTCCAGACGAAACTACCCTTATTTAGCGGAAATGGAAAATAATCTAAGGATTTTGGGTGCGGCATGCGGCGCACTTGTGAAAAATTCCAGAACATGTTGCATCTTCATTTCTAAGCACATTTTGTACTGCCGCGCCGCACCGCGCCTCGCGTCGCCCTATTCAGCGCGGCACTGCTTTTTACTTAGAGTTATTTTGTTTCTCCAATTTTGGACATCCGGACATGGTCTTCGATCCCCGAATGTGATCCTTAATTGCTTGAGCTTCTACTCAGGCTTCAAAGCTCCAATTATCTTGAATTAGCTCCAATATAGCTACATAACTCGGAATCACCCCTATAAGGCATAAAACATACTGTAAGTGCAAAAACACTACCAATTAAAGTTCAACACAAGTAAAATGCAGTAATTTGAGTGCAATACTAGGGCTAAGACACGAGTTTCTGGCCTACCATCAACACCCCACACTTAAACCATTGCTTTTCCTTGAGAAATCAAACTACACTTCATATAGACACGACCTTTTTAAACAACTTTCCTAACTCATCACTCCAAGAATAATCAAACAGATTAAGCACACTACCGTAACATCCTCACCTCAAGAGTTGACTCAACAGCACCACGCATTTTTCACAACCTTCTCACTTACTCTAACACAGAGGTCAATGACATTACCTTTCCTTCATGAATCAAGTGCCCTCACACAACAATAGAGAGTAGTTCCACACACAATAAAGTTTAAGAATAGTTAGTAACTCAAGATAAGAAGAATTCATTCACTCTCATAAACAACATTCATGTGCCACAAAAGATGTACCATAAGCTTGCCCATAATGTACTACTCTACTAATTGAGCTCATTCAGTCAAGAATCAAATTGGACTTTAATTGGTTGTAATGTAGGCTACGGGAGGGTAGGATATATTTGAATATAGTGACTACTCCTCCCTAAGCACTTTAATACATATACATTAGCAATTTAAACCCCAAACTTATGTTGAACCAAACCCCAACCTTCATTCCTATAGCTTCAAGCTCCTCATATCTTTAAGCACATACAAGGTGAGAACTACCACTAGCAAGGAATCAATTTTTTTTTCTTTTCTAAGTTCTGATTTTTTTTTTCTTATTTACAATCAAACTCTTTTTTTTAATTCTCTGCATATGGCTCTCACAAATTTTTAAACCGTGCACCTTTCTTCCTTTTCTATAGTTCCACTCAAAATCCGACCATACCTCACTAAGCTTTTACAAGCTCATAAGAAACTCAAGTGCTCACGAGAGGTAAAAGGTTCAAACAGATAGAAAATTCAAACAAATGGGTCAAGCTTGTAATGTGATTGCCAAAGAAATAGGATTACACTCTCAACGGGGCTAAGTAAGATACACATTAATTTGGTGGGTAAAAGCATATATCTGGCTCAACAAAGAAATGCCTATATTGCTTCCTAGACTAAACAAGGCTACTATTTCATTTTGCAAACATACGGGGTAAGTTCTAGACATCAAATGCAATGCACAGAATACCCAAAACTGCACGCACACATGGCACATAACTCACTCAGAATCGGACTCATCAAGACACTCTAGTCAAAGCAGTTAAACAATGTTAGGTTCACACAATTTAAGGTACTTATACAAGAGTAAAAAACTGAGCATAAGTATCACAACTAAAGTACTTACTATTCTCAAGGCATAATAAAGTCAAGAGATATCGCTTTTTATTTAAAATCACAGCACAAGATCTCCTACTCCTAAAAAAAATAAAACTAACTACACCCGGTTCAAACAAAACCCTTGGAAAAGAACCGCGGCACAAAGAAAAACCAAGGAAAAATTATTATACCATCTAAAGAAAATAATATTATATATATATATATATATATATATATATATATATTTCAACTTTAAAAGGTTCGATCAAAAGAAATGAAAACACACACAAGAAATGAGAACAAATAATTATTTACATATTTACATTCCCACCCCACATTTTAAATTGTGGCATATCCCCATGACACACAAATAAAAAGCAAGAGGTAAAGAAAATTCCCCTGGACTTTTTCCGTTTTCAAAAACTTGTGAACTCCACCCCTAATTCTGAATGCATTTTTCGCTTTCGCTCTTCAGGATTCTTTATGGAGCTCTTCAGGCCAAAGTCCTTTAAGGATATTTGCAAGACCCGATCTTTTCTTTCTTTCTTGGCCTCATTTTGAGCAGTGGATTGTTCTTGTAGGATCATCCTAAACTTGTTTCTGCATTCATTCACTAGATCAATCCCTGCATATTCCTATAAATCCCCAAAAATAAAATCCGCATGATCAAGGTTAGAATAAGAAAATGAAGAAGAAAGGTCATGTGAGTACTCCTCTAGTAAGTCCAGAATCATTTGTTCCTCATTCTCTTCTACTAAAAATTATAATTGTGGATAGGTTGATGGGGGTTTAAACTTTTTTGTATTGCTTTATAATCAACCAAAGCCTCATTTTCAATCATTTCAGTTGAAACAGAGTCCTCTTGCATAGTGAAAAACTCTCTCTCTAGATGTTCATCATCTCGGGTAGGCTCATTTTCACATGGTATCCCTTCCATATATTCACCATCATAATGCAACGAGCTAAATCTATTTACTAGTTGATCACTTGTATTGTTAGGTTGTCAGTGGCTTCATCATCTTGTATAAATTTCTCTTCCACCTTATTTATGAACTTATACATAAGCTCTTCTAAACTATCATTCTCCTCTTGAGGTGGCTGTCTCACTTTGCTTTCATTCCATTTATAATAAGGGTATTCATCCCAACCAGAGTCAGAATTATACCCATACGAATCCTCATACCTGTACGGACTAGAGACAAAGTGAGAGTGTTCAAAAGATGAACCATATGAAGAATACCTACCTGCTTGACAATCAACCCAAAGATGATTTCCATCGCATTTAAAACACGTAGCACACCGCTGATAATATTCAGTTGCTAACTCTTCAACCATTTTCTTAGGCTGGTTGTACTCCATCTTCACATCATTTAGAGTTCAATAACAAGAATATGCTCTTCAAGATTTCTTCAACAAAAGAAATATTGAAGATAAGTTAACATAACAAAACTAAAAATAAAATAAAAAATAAAAATTAAAAACTAATTCCTGAATTAGCACTACAAACTATTTCAAACGCTATTGATTACCAATCCTCGGCAACGGCGCCAAAATTTTGAAGAGCGCAAAACACACACTTAAATTGTGCTCGCTAGTCAAAGATAGTGTTGTATAATATCGTATCCACAGGGATTGGAGTTAAATAATATTATCGTAGTTTGTAGCTAGATTGCTATCCAGGAGGATCAACGGTTGAGATTTATATGACTAAGAATCTAAAATCTATAACTATTGGCTAGTGACTACCAAAACAAGGAATAAATTAAGATTATTGGTAGGAGAGGGTAGGTTTTTTATGGAATAAGTGCAAGATAATTGTTTGGGATCTAACTCTATATAATTTACTTCCAATGTTCAAGTGAGTCTCTCGAATTCACTCTATTATTAGCTCAAACGTTTAGCAAAAACTTCTCTCTCGATTAAGTCTTAACCTCATAAGATGAACCAATTTAAGCACTGTGAAGATATGCAAGAATGCGTAGTAGATCGGTCTTTAGGAAAACCTCTTTCGATTATTTTCCTAACTAGGTTTAATCTATAATTCAACTAGCCTCTTTTAACTATTTAGAAGAATCTATGAACTAAACCAACAATATAATGCGAAGATATCACAAGTTCTGTCTCTCTCGATTACATGACCTAGTGAATATAGATGCAACAATTAAATCTTCTAAAATAATTCAAATACATAAAAATAGAGTTATAATCAGCAAACAATCATCAATACACCAAATCCATCAAAATCCAAAAGGAACTACTCCATAGACATGGAAAAGTTATTCACAAATATAACTAAATTATAGGAAAACATAAATTCAATCCAAACTCGGATCTTGAGTGAGGAAGGAATGATGAAATCCTTGTGCTTGTGTTCTTCCAGCTCTTCCTTAGCCTCCTTGGCCTCCTTAGGTTTAAAATCTGTCAAAAGTCCCGAAAATGGTGTTTTACTGTGTATTTAAACCATCTAACAATAAACCCCGGACAAAATTACCCTTTTTAGCGGAATTGGGAAGTCACTCTAACATTTTTGGGCTACCGCGCTGCCCCATGCCGCGCGATTGTGAAAAATTCCAGAACGATTCAAAATTTGATTTTTGGCCACTTTTTGCACTAGCACCCCGCGCCCCGCGGGATATGCCGCGGGGCGGTAGTGCAAATTGTGGCCAGAAATGAGTTTTTCAAATTTTTGACATCCAGACTTGGTTTTCGACCCCCGAACGTGATCCCAACTTAGTTGCTTGAGCTTCTACTCAGATTTCAAAGCTCCAAATAGCTCAAATTAGCTCCATAACATCTACATAACTCGATATCACTCCTACAAGGCATAAAACACACAATCAATGCAAAAATATTAACAATTAAAGCTCAACACAAGTAAAGTACAGTGAATTAGAGTGTAATAAGTGACTAAAATGCGGGATTATAGCCTACCATCAATAGTGTACATAACGTAAGTTTTCTCAACAACGAGGGAAGCCACTCGGTGCTTAAGTTCTTCTTTGAGTTGGGTTACCTCGCCAGAAAGGTTTTCCCCGGCGGACCTAGCAGATTTGAGGCTAACATCAAGGTCGCGGACATTTGAACTAAAATGTTTATTATGCTCGATAGTTTTCATGTACTTCTCTTCTAGCTGGGCGTGTTTCGCCCACGTAGAAGCAAGCTCTTCAATTTTTGAGTTCAAGGCTGCCTCTAAGTTGATCACTCTTTCAGCGGAGACATCCTCATGTTCGGATGCAGCAAGAGCGTTGTTATGGACTTCAGCCATTTGGCCCTAGATTAGTCAAATCTAACCCTCATCGAGCCAATTTATTGGGTAAGGGTTACCACGTCTTGCTCGCTTTGCTGCAAACGAGCCTCCAATATAATAGCCTCAGCAACTTTGGCTTCTAGTTCCGAAAGGCGAGCGACATCTCGCTCCTGCTCTACCAAAAGATGATCTTGTGCAGAGGTAATCTTTTCCTTTTCATGAATCAACTTCTGAAGGCCCTCGGAAGCAAGAAAGTTGGCCTACGAAGTAAGAATGGCAAAATTCAGGTTATGTTCACACCCAAAAATAGAAGGAGTAATAAAGGAAGAAAGGAACGTACCACTGCGGCATTGTGCATGGCGTTATTCAACAAACACTCTCCTGAGAGTGCCTGAATCTTTTTCCAGTCTTTCTCTGAAGCAAAAGGCTTCAGATAATTGGCAAGCTCCACCAGCCGGGATAGCAAGTTGCATCCGGTAGAGATCAAAAAAGTAACATTCCTCCTCCTTTGCGTATCTTCAGAAGGGGCATCATAATTTTGCCCCAAATTCCCATGAACTGGGGACTGTGGAAGAGGAACACCTTCTTCATGGTCAGGTAGGGGCCACTCGTATTTAGGGGCCAGTTCTTTCACAAGCGACTCTCGGGCGTTGTAACGTCTAAGATCTATTGTACCCACCGGTCCAAACCTTCAACCACCGGTGGGATCCATCGAGTTGCTGAAACGGGTGAAGGATAGAGGATCAATATGGCTATAGAAAAATATTTCGTTATATGAAATACTAAACAAAGAGCTTACGAGTGCGGTTCCAAGCGGCCTGAAAGGATGGAGTCATTGCTGGAATAATGTCATTGGTGGCAGCTACAACGAACCATTCCATCAACCCACGGTCCTTGTCATCATCCATGCTATACAACAGAGCATGGTGGCCACGTTTGCAGAGGTTTATCATTTCCCCGCGGAAGATTTTGGGAGAATAGAGATTCATCATATGAGCTAAAGTTAGATCCTCTCCTAGCTCATCACTCCAATAATAATCAAACAGATTAAGCACAATACCGTAACATCCTCGCCTCAAGAGTTGACTCAACAACACCACGTATTTTTCACAACCTGCTCACTTACTCTAACACAGAGGTCAATGGCATTACCTTTCCTTCATGAATCAAGTGCCCTCACACAACAATAGAGAGTAGTTCCAGACGCAATAAAGTTTAAGAACAGTTAGGAACTCAAGATAGGAAGAATTCGCTCACTCTCAAAAACAACATTCATGTTCCACAAAAGATGTACCATAAGCTTGCCCGTAATGTACTACTCTACTAATTGAGCTCATTTAGTCAAGAATAAAATATGACTTTAATTGCTTGTAATGTAGGCTGCGGAAGGGTAGGATATATTTAAATATAGTGACTACACCTCCCTAAGCACTTTAATACATATACATTAGCAATTTAAACCCCACACTTGTGTTGAACCAAACCCCAACCTTCATTCCTATAGCTTCAAGCTCCACATATCTTTAAGCACATACAAGGTGAGAACTACCACTAGCAAGGAATCAATTTTTTTTTCTTTTCTAAGTTCTGATTTTTTTTTTCTAATTTGTTTTCCGATCAAACTCTTTTTTTTAATTCTCTGCATGTGGCTCTCACAAATTTTTAAACCGTGCACCTTTCTTCCTTTTTTATAGTTCCACTCAAAACCCGACCATACCTCACTTAGCTTTTACAAGCTCATAAGAAACTCAAGTGCTCACGAGAGGTAAAAAGTTCAAACAGATAGACAATTCAAACAAATGGGTCAAGCTTGTAGTGTGATTGCCAAAGAAATAGGATTACACGCTCAACGGGGCTAACTAAGATACAAATTAATTTGGTGGGTAAAAGCATATATCTGGCTCAACAAAGAAATGCCTATATTACTTCCTAGACTGAACAAGACTACTATTTCGCTTTGCAAACATACGGGGCAAGTTCTATATATCAAATGCAATGCACAGAATACCCAAAACTGCACGCACACATGGAACATAACTCACTCAGGATCGGACTCATCAAGACACTCTAGTCAAAGCAGTTAAACAACGTTAGGTTCATACAATTTAAGGTACTTATACAATAGTAAAAAACTGAGCATAAGCGTCACAACTAAAGTACTTACTATTCTCAAGGCATAATAAAGTCAAGAGATATTGCTTTCATTTAAAATCACAGCACAAGATCTCCTACTCCTAAAAAAAATAAAACTAACTACACCCGGTTCAAACAAAACCCTTGAAAAAGAACCGCGTCACAAAAAAAAACCAAGGGGAAATTATTATACTACCTAAAAAAAATAAGATTATATATATTCTTTTTTCAACTTTAAAAGTTTCAATCAAAAGAAATGAAAACGCACACAAGAAATGAAAACAAACAGTTATTTACATATTTACATCTCCACCCCACACTTTAAATTGTGGCATGTCCCCATGACACACAAATAAAAGCAAGAGGTAAAGAAAACTCCCCTGGACGTTTTTCATTTTCGAGAACTTGTGGACTCCAACCCTAATTCTGAATGAATTTTTCGCTTTCACTCCTCAGGATTCTTTATGGAGCTCTTCAGGCCAAAGTCCTTTAAGGATATTTGCAAGACCGCTATTTTCTTTCTTTCTTGGCCTCATTTACCCTTATTTTCCTCATAAATATCTCTTCGTACTCCCTTGCTCTTTTTAGTGATCAATTATTATTTGCTTGAACTTCAATAGTTAATCGTAGTAATAGACATCCAACCAAGTGTTAATTTTCCTGGATAGTAATCAACTGGAGATTATTCAAACACTGTTAATTCCAATCCCTGTGGAGATGATAATTAATCTATACTACCTTTGACTAATGAGCATAAATTAAGTGTGTGTTTTGCGCTCGTCAAATTTTGGCGACGCGCCAGGCCAATTTTCTTAAAGTTTCGGAAACTTTTGAGTTTTAGGCTAAAACTAAAAAGTTTCTGAAACTCTAAGAAAATTCAATAAGTGCAAAAACACTACCAATTAAATCTCAACACAAGTAAAGTGTAGTGAATTAGAGTGTAATAAGCGAGTAAAACACGTGATTATTGCCACCATCAAGCATGAGGAGAAAAATCTTGGAAGAGGCCAAAGCTGGTGTCATTGATTTTGATGCCGAAATTGCTAAGGCCCGTGAGCTTGAGTTGACTACTAAAAAGGGACTCCCAGCAAGGTCTGATGTACCCGGTCCTTCTGGTTTTGGTTTTGAGTTCTCGGGAACTGAAGAAGAATCGGAGGATGATTATGTTGAAGGCCAAACTGGTGAAAATGTTGAGCCATCGGTGGGTCCGTCTACTTCTCCTGGGGAAGTGGACACTTCTCTTCCTCCTGGTTCCGAAGATACTGTAGCTTAGCTTTTCTTTTCTTTTTCCAATTCCTATACCTGTGTCGTTTTAACGTGTTTTTGAAATTAAAAATATATTTTGCTCAAGTATTGTTTGAGTCTTCCTTTCATTTGAATATTCATGCAAGTCTTTTATCTTTGCATTTTCTTCCTTTTGCTTAAGAATTTTGCGCACGCTTTTCTGTTTTGCGTCTTATTATGTGAAGCCTTGGGTGTATTCTCCCCGAAAGCATTTTTGGCTCTGAGCATCAGCCCTTTTTATGAGGGGTTTGATAAGTATTTGCGCAAGTTTACTTTTTGCGTCCTTTCGTATACAGCTTCGAGTGTATCTTTCCCCGAAGGCATTTTGATTTCGGACATAAATTCTTTTGGAACCAACCCTTTAACGTGAGGGTTTTTATAAGAGAGGGCCCTCTTATGTTTACGGTGCTCTTGAAGAGGACATCTCTTGTTCATTACGATACTAGCACTTGAAGTACTTGTTTAACTTTCAAATGACAAAGTTAATTCATCGTTCAGATAAGAATTAAGATAAAAATAAAAGGATTTTATTTTATTCCTTCTATTTTCATAAAGTACATAAATATTTGCTATGCTGAAAAGAAATTGCCATTACTTGTGGCTAATTTGTACAACTTGTTTCTACATGCTGGCCGCGCAGTCCCCGGTCCCGATGATTCAATTCGTTTCCCGGTTGATGTGGCAGCCATTGTTATCGTATCCTCATATCATTCCCCTCCTCCCCAGTGTTCGAATGCGAAGAGTGCGAATTGGAACACTGGAGATCTTGTATCTTTGAAAATTGCTAGATAATTCTTAAATTGGTAACACACTTTACTTACCCTTAGGAATTTATGCTATCGAGTGAAGGACTATTTAACAACCCTCTAGTAGTTTGTGCTCGTGAACGATCAGGTAACCTTTGCTCAATAGCAAACTTAACTTCCCAGTGGGAATTTTCTATAGAGCAAACTATTATCTAACCATCCCCGAGTGGATCTTTGGTTGTGTGCCTTGATACTAAAGGTCTTATTGTTGTTGTCTTCGTAGTATGCTTTCTGTTGCTGCCTCGTTAAAAACCTTGCCAGGAAAACCCAATTGGAACAAAAAACTGAACGAAGGAAAAAAGAGTGCAGCACTGTCACAACCCTCCAAAACTGCGATGTAAACTGAGTACCCCTATCTGAAATGATGGAAACTTGGACACCATGCAGGCAAATGATCTCTCGAATGTAAATCTCAGCCAACCGCTCTAAAGAGTAAGTAGTACCAACTGGAATGAAGTGCGCAGACTTGGTCAGCCGATCCACAATAACCCAAATAGCGTCGAACTTCCTCGAAGTCCGTGGGAGCCCAACTACAAAGTCCTTGGTGATCTGCTTCCACTTCCACTCTGGGATCTCTAATCTCTGAAGCAAGCTACCCGGTCTCTTATGCTCATACTTAACCTGCTGACAGTTGAGACACCGAGCCACAAACCCAACTATATCCTTCTTCATCCGCCTCCACCAATAGTGCTGCCTCAAATCCTGGTACATTTTTATGGCATCCGGATGGATGGAATATCGCGAGCTGTGGGCCTCCTCAAGAATCAACTCTGGAAGCCCATCTACATTAGGCACACATATCCGGCCCTGCATTCACAGCACGCCGTCATCACCAATAGTCACATCACTAGCATCACCTCTCCGAACCCTATCCTGAAGAACGAGCAAGTGGGGGTCATCATACTGACGCTCCCTGATACGGTCATAAAGAGAAGACCTGGAGACCACACTAGCCAATACCCGACTAGGCTCCGAAATATCCAATCTGACAAGTTGGCCCGCTAAGGCCTGAACATCCAGTGCCAAAGGTCTCTCTGCTGCTGGAAGATATATGAAACTCCCCAAACTCTCTGCTCGGCGACTCAAAGCATCGGCCACCACATTGTCCTTCCTCGGATGGTATAAAATAATGATATCATAGTCCTTAAGAAGCTCCAACCATCTCCGCTGATGCAAATTAAGATCCTTCTGCTTTAACAGATACTGCAGACTCTGATGATCAGTATAGATCTCACAATGAACCCCATACAAATAATGATGCCAAATCTTCAAGGCGTGAACAATGGCTGCTAACTCAAGATCATAGACAGGATAGTTCTTCTCATGGGTGTTCAACTGGCACGAGGCATAGGTAACTAATCTACCCTCCTACATCAAAACACAACCAATGCCTATCCTCGAGGCATCACAATACACGGTGTAAGAACCTGAAGCTGATGGCAGAACTAGCACTGGAGCAGTGGTCAAAGCAGTCTTGAGCTTCTGAAAGCTCTCCTCACACTCATCCGACCACCTGAATGGAGCACCCTTTTGGGTCAATTTGGTCAAGGGCAATGCAATAGATGAAAATCCCTCCAAAAAGCGACGGTGGTAACCCACCAAACCAAGAAAGCTCCTAATCTCTGTGGCTGAGGACGGTCTGGGCCAACTCTGCACCGCCTCTTATCTTCCTCTAGTTGTATTTAGCTATTTTTCAGGCTGAGTTAGCCTTGATATTGTTAGACAGATTATAGTAGATGCTCATGATTAGTGACATCCCGATGTCGGGCTTTTCCTTCCGCACTTTTATTTTGATTGGAACTTCTTTACGAAGGCTTTTATGTTAAATAACATTGGAATTATCTTTGAAATAAAAATATCGGTTTGTTTTGGAAATAAGTCGGCTTGCCTAGTTCCACGATAGGCACCATCACGACGGGGGTTAGTTTGGGTCGTGACAAGTACTTACTTTCTGGTCCGATAATGTTCATCTGCAATAATATTTATTGAGGTGTGCCGCGTTCCAATTGCTGGGCAACTTTTCTCCATTTTGGTTTTCTAACTCGTATGAACCTTTCCCGATGATAGCTGAAACCCGGTAGGGGCCTTCTCACATTGGACCTAGCTTCCCCATGTTGAGCTCCCGAGTGTTTTGAGTTACTTTCCTTAGGACCAAGTCTCCTACTTTGAAATAACGTAGGTTAGCTCTTCGATTATAATACTGCTCAATTCTCTGCTTTTGAGCTTCCATTCTTACATGCGCCAAGTCCCTGCATTCATCGAGTAGTTCCAAGTTGACTAACATTGCTTCATTGTTCGATTCTTCATCTGCCTGGAAATATCTCAAGGTGGGTTCCCCTACTTCCACAAGAATTAAAGCTTCTGCATCGTACACGAGGGAAAATGGGGTTTCCCATGTGCTTGACTTGGCCGTAGTTCGGTATGCTCATAGAACTCCGGGTAATTCTTTGGGCCAGTTACCCTTAACTGCTTCCAACCTTTTCTTGAGGTTTTGAATAATTACTTTGTTCGTCGACTCCATTTGACCGTTTGCGCTTGGATGATAGGGTGAAGATGTGATCCTCTTTATTTTGAAATCTTGGAGAAACTTTGTAATTTTTGCACCGATAAACTGTGGCCCATTGTCGCATGCTATCTATTTTGGTATTCCGAACCTGTAAATTATATTTTCCCATAACAAATCCACCACTTCGCGTTCTCCGATCATCTGATAAGGACATGCTTCCACCCACTTAGAAAAATAGCTAGTCAAAATTAAAAGAAATCTTACTTTTCCGAGAGCAGGTGTCAATGGTCCGACGATGTCCATCCCCCATTTCATGAACGACCACGGGGACATAACCGAATGTAAGAGTTCTGCTGGTTGATGCACCAATGGTGCTTAGCATTGACACTTATCACATTTTCGTACAAAGTCTTTGGCGTCTTGTTCCATGTGGGGCCAATAATATCCTGCCCTTACCAACTTCAGCACTAAGGGATCTGCGCCCGAGTGGTTGCCGGATATCCCTTTGTAAACCTCTCTTATGACATAGTTTGCTTCGGATACCCCTAAGCATCGGGCCAGTCCTATACCAGATTAGTCGAATTTACCTCATAGTAACCATCTGTATCCAGGAATGAGTTCATCAATAGTACTGCCGTCCTGGACTCCGATCCCTTTATTTCCTTCGATTATCCTAGGTTTGCCAATGCGTCTTCTTCTGCGTTATCTTCCCTTGGGATATGAGTAATTGACCACTCCCGCAGTCGCGCCACAAGAGCCTGAATCCTTACCATGTATTGTTGCATGTGCTCCTCTTTGGTCTCGAAGATCCCGTAGATCTGATTTACCACCAGTTGTGAGTCGCATTTGATTTTAATTACCTCAGAGTCAAGTACCCGTGCCAATCCGAGCCCTACAATCAAAGCTTCATACTCTGCTTTATTATTAGTTAAATGGAACGTCGTGATGGCTTGCCTTAGGGTTTCCCCCGAAGGCGTGATTAAGACTATACCGAGCCCGTACCCTTTTACGTTGGAAGCTCCATCCGTAAATAAGATCCAAACCCCTGATGTCGATTCCGATACCATTACTGCTTTCTTGGTTGCCAGAGGTAATAATCCCGGACTGAAATCGGCCATGAAGTCATCCAAGACTTGCGACTTAATTGCAGTCCTTGGTTTATATTCTATGTCTAATTCACTCATTTCGACGACCCATTTGGACAATCTACCTGAGAGCTCGGGTATATGGAGGATGTTTTGCAAAGGGAAAGTAGTCACCACAGCTATCGGGTGGCATTGGAAGTACGACCTCAGCTTCCGAGCGGTGACTACGAGAGTTAAGGCCAGTTTCTCCAAATGTGGGTAACGAGTTTCTGCTCCCGTTAAAATTTCACTAACATAATAAATGGGAGATTGCATACCTTCGTTCTCTCGGACTAAAACCGTACTTACCGTAACTTTTGAAAACGCGAGATAAACCAACAACGTTTCACCTTCTTTCGATTTTGAAAGCAATAGAGGGCTTGACAAGTATTTCTTTAAATCTCTCAAAGTATGTTGGCACTCCGGGGTCCATTCAAAATTATTTTTCTTTTTGAGCAGTGCGAAGAAACGATGACACTTTTCTGATGACCAGGAAATGAACTTGCTCAAAGCTGCTAATCTCCCTGTAAGCCTTTGGACTTCCTTCACATTTGATAGTTGGTTCGGGATGTTTTATATAGCCTTGATCTTATCGGGGTTTACCTCAATTCCCTTTTATTTTACTAGAAATCCCAGAAACTTACCAAAGCTGACCTCGAACTCGCATTTCTCAGGATTAAGTTTCATACTATGCTTCCTTAGGATGTCGCAAGTTTCTTGCAGATGTTTAAGATGATCACATGCATTTAAAGACTTAACAAGCATTTCATCTATATAAACTTCCATAGTTTTTTCCTATTTGACTTTCAAACATCTTATTCACGAGTTGTTAGTAAGTGGCTCCGGCATTTTTCAACCCGAAGGGCATCATATTGTAGCAATATATACCGAAATTCGTTATAAATGAAGTTTTTTCCTAATACTCTGGGTTCATCTTACTTTGGTTGTACCCAGAATAAGCATCGAGGAAACTCATTAACTCGTGCCCGGTCGTGGCATCAATCATTTGATCAATGCTTGGCAGTGGGAACGGGTCTTTCGGGCATGACTCGTTAAGATCTTTATAATCTACACACATGCGAAACTTATTGTTCTTCTTAGGAAGTACTACTACATTGGCTAGCCAGTCTCGATATCTTACCACTCTGATTGAACCGATATTAAGTAAGTGGGCTACCTCTTCTTTGATGAATTTATTCTTGGCTTCGACAATCGGGCGTTTCTTTTGTCTTATCGGAGGTATGCTGGGATCCAAGCTTAACTTGTGTACGGCTACTTCTGTCGGGATGCTGACGAGTGCAAAACACACACTTAAATTGTGCTCGCTAGTTAAAGATAGTATAGTATAATATCGTGTCCACAGGGATTGGATTTAAATAGTATTCTCGTAGTTTCTAGCTTGATTGCTATCCAGGAGGATCAACAATTTAGATTTATGTGGTTAATACTAAAATTAATTAAGAATCTAGAGCTAATTGACTGATGACAATCGAAGTAAGGCCTAAGCAAAGGAAGATATCAATGGGAGAAAATGGGGGTTTTGATAGGATAGGTGCAAGATAATTGTCTGAGATTTAACTTTAGATAATTCACTTCTAATGTTCAAGTGAGTCTCTCGAATTTACTTAATTATCAGTACAATTGTTTAGTAGAAACTCCTCTCTCGATTAAGTCTCAACCTCTCAATATGAATCAATTTAAGCATTGCGAAGATATGCAAGAATTCAAAGTGAATCGATCTTTAGGAAAACCTCTTTCGATTATTCTCCTAACTAGTTTTAATCAATGATTCAACTAGCATCTTTCGATTACTTAGAAGAATCTATGAACTTAACCAATAATATAATGCAAAGATATCACAAGTTATGCCTCTTTCGATTACAAGAATAAGTGAATATAGATACAACAATTAAATCATCCAAAAATGATTCAACTACATAAAAATAGAGTTATAATCCACAAACAATCATCAATACACCAAATCCATGAAAACCCCAAAGGATCTACTCCATAGACATGTAGAAGTTCTTCACAAATATAATTAAAGTATAGAAAAACATATATTCAATCCAAACCCGGATCTTGAGTGAGGAAGGAATGATGAAATCCTTGTGCTTGTGTTCTTCCAACTCCTCCTTAGCCTCCTTGGCCTCCTTAGGTCGAAAATCTGTCCAAAGTCCCGAAAATGGTATTTTCTAGTGTATTTAAGCCACCCCCCAATAAACCCCGGACTATAATACCCTTTTTAGTGGAAATGGGACGATACTCTAACAAATTTGTACTGCCGCGCCGCACCATGCGACGTGGTAGTGGATATTTTCAGTATGATTTGCAATTTGTGTTCTGGGTAGAATTTGCACTTGCGCGTCGCACAGTGCGTCGTATTAGTGCAAATAGTACAGATTTTGCTTCGATGTTGATATCCAGACTTGGTCCTCGGCCTCCGAACACAATAACGGCTTAATTTCTTGGGCTTTTACTCAGACATCAAAGCTCCAAATCTCTCAAATTATATCCATAACATCTACATCACTCAAAATCACTCCTACAAGGCATAAAACACACAATAAGTGCAAAACACTAGCAATTAATACTCAAACTCAGTTAAAGTGCAGTAAATTAGAGTGAAATAAGCGACTAAAACATGTAATTATAGTCTACCATCAGATGCCTGTCATATCCTCATGCGACCATACAAAACAATCGGCATTAGATTTAGGGAATTTAATAAAGTCGGACCTGTGTTCTGGGTGCAGTCTTGTCCCCAAGTGGAATTTCCTTTCTAGGAATTCTTCGAACAAAGCCACTTGCTCTAGCTCTTCTCATGTGGACTTCATTGCATCGGTCTCTTCTGGAACTTGGAAATATCTTAGTACCTAATAATATTTCGACGCCTCTGCCCCCGGGATAACTTCATCTAGTTAGGGAGTAGGCACCGGTCCCCGTAATTGATATGTCACGTGTTCCTTTCCTTTGCTACTGGAGACCGAAATTGCATTCATCTCTCTTGCCGCCTGTTGATCACCCCTTATCTGCTTAATCCCTTCGGGCATTGGAAACTTCAGTAATTGATGATACGTTGATGGTACAACTTTCATCTCGTGTAACCATGGCCTTCCCAGAATGATGTTGTATCCCATATCACCATGTACTACTTCGAAAAGAGTTGTTTTCATTACTCCTCCATCGTTTGTGAGTAATAAAATTTCTCCCCAGATTGTCATACTTGCGAGGTTGAATCCGACAAGGAGCTTAGTGGCCGAAATAATGCTTCCGGTGAGTATAGCTTACTCCAATACTCTCTATTGTATGATATTAGCTGAAATTCTTGGATCCACTAGAACACGCTTAATCTTAAAATCTAGCATATTTAAAGAAATTACCAGTGCATCGTTGTGTGGTAGCAGAAATCTATCTGCGTCCTCCGTAAAAGTGATGTCGTCTTCCCGAAGCCTTTTGTTATGCGTTATTAATACTTTTATCTTCTTTGCTGCTGAAAAGGTGACCCCGTTAATCTCGTTCCCTCCGAAGATCATAATGATTGTTTGATGCTAGGGATCTTCTCCTACTTTTGAGGGTTCCGCATTGTTCCGGTTATGACTATAATTGTTCTTAGCTTGATCACTCAAGAATTCTCTGAGGTGACCATACTTTAATAATGTTGCCACTTCTTCCCGGAGGTGTCGACAGTCCCTTGTCCGGTGGCCATTTGTCCCCTGGTATTCACACTACAAGTTGTGATCCCTCTGGCTAGAATCAGACCTCATTGGTTTCGGGAACCGTGCTTCTTTGATGTTTCTCATGGCCGACACCAACTCCACTGTACTGACATTGAAGTTGTATTCCGATAACTTGGGGTAAGAAGGATCCGCGATCCTGACATTTCTTTATCCACCAATGATCGATTGTTCTGACCGCGATCAGTCCTTCTGTCAACGGCAAACCTGTCCGCTGTCCAAAAACCTCTGCTGCAGCCTTCGGTCCATTCATAGGGCAAAAACCAGCCCCTCGTCCGTTAGTCCGCGTCATAATCATCATTTGATTTTTCTCTTTTCTTTTCTCGTCCTTTGGTTGATGATGGAAAACCAACCTGATCATCTTCGATCCTTATTTTTGATTCATATCGGTTGTGGACATCCACCCAGGTTGTTGCTTAAAACTCGAGTAGGCTTTCTTTCAATTTTCGGGAAGCATCTGAACTCTTCCAATTCAATCCCTTGGTGAATGCTCCAGCCGCTCATTCGTCTCGGACAGTCGGGAGAAACATTCCCTCTTTCTGGATTGGGTAACGAAGTCTTGTAGCAGCCTGAACTCTCCTTGTGCAATCTTAAATATGTCAGACTTTCTAGCATGTACTTTTCTAGCCCCGGCATGAGTCTTGATGAAAGAATCCGCGAGCATTTCAAATGAGTCTATGGAATGCTCGGGTAACAGTGAATACCACGTCAAGGCTCCCCTCGTGAGGGTTTCTCCAAATTTCTTTAGCAACACAGATTCAATTTTGTGAGGAACTAAATCATTTTCCTTTACCACCATTGTGTAGGTGGTAATATGCTCCTAGGAGTTTGAAGTTCTGTCATACTTTGGCACTTCAGGCATTTTGAACCGCTCTGGGGTTAAATTTGGTGCCGCACTTGGCTTGTATGGCAATTGAGTATACTTTTTTGAGTCCTGACCTTTCAACACTAGTGACGCGCCCGGGATCTTGTCCATGCGGGTGTTTACTTCCCTCATAAATCGTAAAAGTTCATTCTTGAAAGGATCATTCTCGATTTTGATGCCGGATCCATCCCCTCTGCCCCATCAGAGCTAATTTTATCCCTGGGGGTGTTGTTCTCGACCCTCTGCGTCGTTTGATTCGTGGGAACCCCGGGAGGAACCAGATCTCATCTGTTAGCGTTATTTGAAGCTCCCGATAACGCCTGCTTTAACTCTGTCAGAAGCACATCCTATCACATGAGGTGACCTAGAATGATCGTCTGTTGCTCTTGCAAGACCCTTACAGTGTCAACGACATGTTCCTCATCAGCATCACCAGGAGTGGTCTCCTAAACATATTAAGGATATTGCCTATCATGCACCGGTGTAGCATTATTCCCCTCATTATGGGTGCCACTGACTGAGTCCTCGAAATGAGGTTGATCCCCTCGAATCTCGGGGTTGTGCATGTCGTTAACAGTGTGCCATTTCTTATGATTTTATCTAAGACAAAATAATCAAACACGTTAGTAAAAAAGGAAAGGATCAATTTAATTACACGACTGTCTAAGCCTCACGGTGGGCGCCAAACTATTTACCGTAAAATGGTACAGTTGAATTAATACGTGGTTTCTAGATAATTGAATTAATTTAATCCTGAAATAATAAAATAATCGAAGAATTATGCAATACTTAACCTTAGGATATGGACGAAATAGCAGAAATAATAGTTTCGGGAACAGGATTTTCGGTCACAACAACAACAAAATTAAAAAGTAAGAAGAAAATATTGTATTGAGCATTGTATAGAAAGCAGTGTAAGTTTGTCAGAAAATTCGTGTCCTTTACAATGACAACTGAGCTCACTATTTATAATTATAAAGGAGGTCCTACGATCGTGCCCTTCTTTAATGTCAATTATGAGGGATATTGATGAAGATGTAACGGTGAACATAAATGTTAAATTTCCTGTAACAAGTAATTGCTCTTAATGCCATGAAATATTCTTTATTAAATGCTACCGGGCAAAGAGCATTTATCACATCTTTATGAGCGTTATTCTTTCCGGTGACAAACGAAACAGTTGCCTTCGGTCTTTGGCCATCCCCCCGTCTTGGGGTTCCACGTATCCCTTTTTTGGACGGCCATATGTCATAGCATATTTTACTATATACAAACATATACACGTTATATTAATCTGTGAACGTTAAGTTTCTACGAGGAATGACTATTTTTAATGAAAAGTACGTAGCAATTATAAAGTACGGATTATTTATTCAATGAATAATTACGAAAATATATGAAGAATAATAATGTACAATACTAAAAAGGGGGAAAATCGAAAAAATCGTCTGCCAAAATCGGCCGACGTTGGTCGGTAGTTGGCAAAAATCGACCGGAAACCGACTGATTCTTAGCGGTCGATAATTGTGTGGTCGTTAGAGCTAACCGACCGATTTTGGTCGGTCAATTAAATTCCACAAACGACCAAAAAAAGAAAAAACCTACCGAAAAAACAACCGAAGTCAGCTGGTATTTTTAATTATGTATTAAAAAATTCACCATCTGGGAATCGAACTGGGGTTTGTACAGTGTCTGGATACTATTCTACCACTAGACCATTGGTTCATTTTGGTTTAAGACTTTCTTTTATTTATGTATACTCTTTAATTACATTTTCGCGCGAAAATAATCTGTCGATTTCGGTCGATTTAATTAAAAAATAAAATTAACGACCGAAATCAGTTGATTTTTTAAATAAACAACCGGAATTTTTTGAATATTAATTTTAATTTATTTTAAATGAAAAACCGATCAAAGCTGGTTAGTTTCTTGAATATTAATTTTAATTTATTTTAAATAAAAACTCGACCAAAGTTGGTAGGTTTTTGAAAAATAATTTTACGGGACACAAAGATATTTTCTCGCATTTTTGTGCCAAAAAAATAACGATCGAAGTTGGTCGGTCTCGTTAAAAAAATTTTTATTAGAATCCGATCGACTTCAGTCGATTTTTTGGCTAGTTTTTTAACCGATCGAAAGTCGGTCGATCGGTCGATTTTTGCTGAATTTCTAATAGTAGTAAGAATTGTACTATAGTGGATTAATAATAACACAGAATTTTGGTGGTCGGTTAAATGATAATAATTTCTCTTGATAGGAAGACATGAAAGTCGAAAATTAAAGTATAAGGTTAGTGGATAGTCCGAGTGTTTCCCCTTTCTTTATCAGTTGTTCTAGTATTATTTTTGTATTTCCTTATTCTTAGACTTCTATTATTATTTGATGTTTCGTGTGATTTTGTTTCTTTATAAGTAGATTATTGTTGTTAATTCTTTTTTGCTCATGTCATCTTCACTAGTGTATTTCTTTTAAACTGTTATACATAAGGTAGAGGTAATGTTTGTGTATCCAATATTCTTCCCCGATCCCATATAGGTATTATACTGAATTTGTTGTCGTTGGTTAAATAATTACAGTAGTAGCTACTTATAATCTATTTGATCTTTTCTTTTTCTTTTTTGTTTGTTGATAGTGCTAGCAATTTATATGTCTGGGGTTCTCCAGCTGAATCCAGAACCCGTTAAAGTATAGCGCTCTTTAAAAGAGCACTATATATATATATATATATATATCGCTCTTTTAAACCGCGCTATATATAGCGCGGTATATAACTGCGCTATACCTGTTTTGTGGGCCCACCAATAAATCTCCTGCGTTTAACTGACATAACAATAATTCAAATGGGTATAGCGCTCTTTAAATGAGTGTTATACCTAAAACGAATCGTCCCACCTAGCTAGGCATTACCTTATTTAAAGGCGTTAGGATTTTACAAAAATTCATTCAAAAATATTCCTAACTCTCATTCAAATTTTTCTTCTTGTTAAATTCTCAAGCATTTTTTCATAATGTCTGAAGAGCGAAAAGTAAGGGTTTCATTATATTGGGGGGGAGGGGAGGGGGATGAGGTTGTGGTGGTGAATAACTCTGTGAGCTATAGTTTATCTCCACAGTATCATATTAAGTTACCGCTTACAATGGAGTACGATAGATTGGTATTGTTGTTATGTAATAAAATGAGTGTGAGAAAACGTTCGGTGAACCTTAAAGTAACCGGAAGATATCCATATTCCGTCACTCCGCAAGGGGTTGCTTGTTACGCTGAGTTTAATATCGACGATGATGAAACTTTGAGGGATTTTTTGAGGACTCCGGATGAATACCGGGAATTTCTTGTAATAAAAATGTTTGAAATATACGTCAAGGTCGAAGACGTTCGCAATAATGAGGTTGCGCATAGTAGGGATAACCCTCAGTCATCGGGTGGTTATTCTGGAGCAGTTTTTGCCAGACAGGTTCCGGATGAAAGAGTTTGCCCTGATTTAAACTTATCACCACGGGCGAATGAGGAGCGAGGAAATAATTTCTCTCCTGCTTTACATAATCTACAAGACGAGTGGTAAACTTTAATTTTTTTTAGTGTTACGATGTATATTTTTGTTGTATTGAATTTGTATTAACACTCATATATTCCACAGGGGGTATCGGCCAAATATGACTTTTATAAGTTATGAACCCACGCCCAGTTGGAATATACGTAGTTCTGGTGTGTTGGATCATGGTGGTCCATCCGGGAGTCATCACCAATAGAATAATGTCCATAAAGGAATGTCAACACGTTACGACTTGTAAGTGAAGTGATACAGCTATATGAAAAGTATTTATTAATTTCAGTAGCTTATTATTTTATTGTTTGTGCAGTGAAAACGAGCAAGTTGAACCACCTGTCCTCACTCAATTGCCTGAAGACGACATATTAAATAAGGATCTGGCAGATGCATAGAGTGAGGAAGAGAACAGTGATTATGACAACAATGCCGATGATTCCGGATATGACACACCCTTCTCTCGTGAGGATGGTGACGAGGAGGAAGAGAATGAAGGACCCGATTTGACGAGGGAGTATGCTCCATACCCCGTTAGACCAAGAGTGTACGAGTCCCAAGTACCGTTTCATTCAAGGAAGATTCCCTACCTTGATAACTTGCCAAGTATGCCGGATGTGGATGCTCTCATAAGGTATTTTGATGAAATTCGGACAACAATGTGGGATGGTTCTAGACCAACGGTGCTGGCAAATGGCATGCTTTTTCCTGATAAAGTGCGCCTAAGCAGGGCGGCAAAAATATACAGCGTAAAAGAGTGTCGTGAGATGACAGTATGGGAGTCAAGTCCGGATGTATACAAGGTTGTTTGTCGCAAATGATTAACGGGTTGTCATTGGATGCTGCGTGCGAGCAAGAAGAACACAGGTCTGTGGAAAGTAGGTAAATATATTCCCACCCACAGATGTGAAATGGACACATTCAATGGGAATCACTGCAACTTGGATATTGACTTGATTTCTCTTGTCCTTATTCCACACCTTGAAGCGTTCATAAGATATAAAATCAAAGAGTGCATTACATCAGTCCACCAGGAATATGGTCATACCATTACTAAAAGAAAGGCATTTCTCGGGCGCAAACATGCGTTTGAAATTATTTATGGTAACTGGGATAAGTCATTTGCAGCTCTACCAAAGTACATGGTCGCACTGCAACACTTTAACCCCGGGACGGTTGTTGAATGGAAGCTTGAGAGTAGTCCGGGAAAATCAGAATATATATTCAATTACGTGTTCTGGGCATTTAAACCAGCAATTGATGGTTTTTCGCATTGTCGGCCGGTAATATCCATAGACGGCACTCATGTATATGGAAAGTATGATATCAAGCTATTGATAACCATTGCAGTAGATGCTAATGGATAAATATTTCCTCTAGCTTTTGCTATTTGTGCCAATGAAAGCCAAGAGACGTGGACGATATTTTTGAACCATTTGAAAGAGCATGTTGTCAAATAGCGTTCCGGCATTTGTCTAATATCTGATCGGCATGGTGGTATCTTAAGTTCTGTAGAGAACTTGCCTGCATGGCAAGAACCTTATGCCTACCACTCTTACTGTGTGAGGCACTTTAAGGCCAATTTTCAGAAGGCACATCCCAACAAGGATCTGCATGATTTGATGTGGATGGCAGCAACAGACCACCAAATAATTAAATAATTAATTTTTATCATATTTAATTGGACAGAGTATATACCTATGGGTTCCAGGCTCGATATTTAAGGCCCATTAGCACCAAACTATCCTGAATTCTTATGTGTGTCAATTTAAATATTTTCATAATTTTGTATGTTTGTTTTGTAAATTAAATAATTAATTTTTATCATATTTAATTGGACAGAGTTTGTGTTTGATCTATCAGTATAAAAGATACTTAAACTACATGGATTCTACGCTAAAAGGCTCTACATTTTACTACGCTAAAAGGGCACTAGTCTTTAAGCAAATAAATAATCTAAACTAGATAAAAACAACAAATACATTTTAATCACAAAACAAACACAAAACACTAATATCTTAATCCGGATAAAAATAACCTACTAGTTTAATCGCAAAAAAAATACAAAACAACATGGAAACACATTCAAAACAACTAATATGCATTATTATACGAGTTTCGACATAAACTAAATCGGAATACCTCGATTTATATTTTTCGGAAAGTCGATGAATTGAAAATTTGAGCCGGAAACGAGGAAACCACAACAATAGAAGGTTTGACTAGGATGTGGGACCTACAATCTTATCTTTTTGTGTGACGGGTAGGGTCCACTACAATTTTTTTAGAAGGAAATTTGGGAGGGGAGGGGGGTCGGTTAAAAATTGGGGGGGGGGATCGGTTAAAAATGGGGGCTATGGTTCGAGTGTGGGGAAGGAGGGGGACCGTTTATTTATGTATGTATAGCGCGGTATATAACTGCACTATACATATATAGCGCGATTATATACCGCCCTATGCATAGCTGTCTTATCAGCCCTGTATAGCGCGGTTTAAAAGAGCGTTATATATAAAGAGCGCTATACTTTAACGGCCAAAACTCTGTTAAAGTATAGCGCTATTTAAAAGAGCGCTATATATAAAAATATTACTCTTTTTTTTAAACACACATTTTCGTTATACTAAATAACCATATTCGTTATACTAAATAACCATAAATGGGTTCTGGACTCTTCTCCAGCTAGCTAAGACCTCGGAGATTGAGCCTTGAAAGAGAGGAGGGAAAGAAAGGAAAGGAAAGGAAAGGAAAGGTAGAGGAAGAAGAAAAGTTAATAAAAGCAATGGAAAGAAAAGAAAGAAAGCAACTAATCATAGCAGAAACCCTACACGCGTCTCTATTCAACCAACAATTCGCGCTGCATATTTTACATTTATTATTATGTCTCTGTTACTACGTTAGCTAAAATTCAACTAGTAGTATTTTTTTACGTATATACATTTGCGGTAAATACATCTACCCATTTTTTATCCTTTATTCTGCCTTCTAAAAACATGCTCTCTTGTTCTATTCTCCCTACTACTCTACTACTGATCAAAAGACTATTCTACATTCAGCTTTATTCGTACAAAAAAGAAGTTCCCAGTGACAGAGACAGTAAGCAAAGGCATCGGGAAACTGGAAAACCTTACATATTTGCTTGGTTGAATTCTACACTTGACAGTAGTAAATTAACGCAAAGACAATGCTAAATGAAAGGTTGGTTAACTTGTAAGCAAAATGGAGGTTTCAATGATACACTAAGTAGCATGTATTTACGGAGGGTCCGGTAATGATCGCACCCCTATAATATAAGCAGCCTATATTGATACAAGTATCGGTGGCTAATTTCACGGCTCGAACCCATACAAATCATATAAAGACAACTTGAATATTGCTCTAAGGCTCTCCTTCAAAGTCAGTAGAGATCGGTTGCAAACAATTTTTGATACAACACTTATCTTTGATCAAAGTCCAAAGCAGAGAGAAAATTTATTCTACATGCAAGAGAATTAATTCGAAGATGCTTTCTATCAATAGAGTAAAAAGTGATATATTAAGGAAACTATTTCTGAAAATCTCCACAGAAATATACAGTACATATACAGACATATACCTTGTTCGAACTAAAGTTATTAATGCAATAGTCTAGATCCCTGTATGTTCTCTTACCATCTAGGTTGTTGAAGGATTTACAAACTTACGATTTTGTTTAAAAGCCCAAATTGCTAGAGCATACTTTTATGGATTAGACATGTGAAAATATTTTACAATATTTTTGAAACTGAAGCGTAACTATTGTTGTTATTAGCAAGCGATAAAATTTGAACTCAGTAACTCTTGCGTGTATACTCCAATAATATATTGAAATGTACTATCAATTTATCTAAAAGGTTAAGAGTTACAAAGAATTATTTAATTATAGTATGTATGAATAGGGAGACATGCTAATTAAAGATCAATCCTTAACTAGTAAACACAGATCATTAAAATCTCATCATACATACGATAAGATTAAAGATCGAAAGATGCTAAACTACGGCAAAATGGGGGAAGAGAGAATTAAAGCGTATAGAATTTACTTTCACTTTTGTCTGGTTATATCGAAAATGGTGTTTGGACTTTGGGAGTGATAATAGAGTCTACTCTTTGAAAGCTAAATTAGGCATGCAGAGTAACTTTTGGCTGCTTTTATCTCTTTTCTTTTCTTTAATTTAATGTAATGGGAATTTTTCTTCCTTTTATACGCTTTGGTAAAAGAAGAGATCTGAAGGTATATATGACTATTCCACCACCGTATAAAGTAGGTGCTTTGAAAATATCAGTAAGATAAAGTATTGTCAGTACTTTTCTTTTTTTGACTTCGTCTTTACTTGATTAAAAAAAGAAATAAGGAATTAGGGGCATTCGAATTGAGGTAATCATAATTTAATGATATAGTGAAGACTCCAACTAGTAGTTGGCAAATGGCAAGATGCACTTTTCTGTTGAAGCTGTAATTTGTGTCATTTCTGGTGCAAACTTTACAGCGTCTGCTACGCTCTCTTGCATTCACTAGTCAACTGTTCACTTTGGTCCCTGTTTTTTCTTTTGTTTGTTTACTTACTTTTTTATGTGTTTCAATTAACCATTCTTTCCTCTCCCAATTGATATGATGTTTTTTGACTGAATATCGAATTTAAGAATAAAATAAATATTTTTAAAATTTATGATTCATAATAAATTATAGATATGTGTGTGACTATTAATTAGCTCTTTAAGGATGAAATAAAAATTTTGAAGTTAAATTGATACCATTAAATACCAAAAGGTATCACTATTTTTTAGTTTGACTAAAAATAAAAGAATGTCACATAAATTGACAGTGATGAAGTATAATTTACTTACTTGTTGCTTAAATACCATATAGGGATAGAGGTAGACTCTGAATTTGATCTAGATGATTCAACCTTTAAGTTTTATCAAAATATAATATTTATTAATTTTTTATTATTTTCATATGTTATTTTATGTCCCATTTCAAAGATACTAATTCACGTTGAACCCAGTAATGAAGCAAAAACAGATTAAGGAACAGTAATGAAGCAAAAATAATACTTAATACAGATTAATATATGTTAGAAGGGTATTGTATATTTGGTTAGGCACTAAGTTTACATCTTGTTTACCCTAAAAATTGAGTAACAATTAAACTTATATTGTGGTTTTAAGGATATGTGATTTAAACCAATACCAATTGATAAACAACGAATTAAATAGATAAATTGAACAATAAAATAAATCAAACCGGTCTGCAAACAATGCCTCGACCTCGATTCAAGATAGTCTCGAGGTTAGTTAATAAGAAGAGTAGAGGATGGAACAGACAACGATGAACAGTAAGTAAAACAGCGTGTGTGTATATTCTTATCAGTGAATAATGATTCTTCCCCTTACAAGTGAATGGGATCCCTATTTATATAATAGAGGAATCCTAAATAAGGTACAACTCTAATAACGGAAGTAGATCCCGTGATTGGCACTAATAACTGCTTTGATTTGATTTGTTTCGGGATTTCCGTCGTGATCTTCGACCGGTTACTGATATCTCGTCATTCCGTTATTACGCCTTACTCGAAGTCAGTCATGCTTGATCTCGATTGTTGCTGGCCTCGATCACAATGAACACTTCGATCTCCAAGCTTGATGTTCTATCTTCGTGCTCGAGCCCGATCTATTATGAGGTTACCCTCGAGGCAACTCCCCTGCCAACGAAATCGGGTATGCCTGATTTTGACCGTATACAGATAGTCCCCTCGTTTTTTGGAGTGTAACGAGAAGAAACGAATTCGAGACTTCGATTTAATACCTCGATCAATTATGACGTCAATATTGTGACGTAAGCGACAGAAGCGATTGAAGCATCGCTTCTGCACAGTTCCCAAGGTCATTAATTAACGACAGTTGATGGTCGGCCACCAGCGCTTTCAAACCATCAAAGTGACTATTATAAATATACCACCTTCATAATCTTCTCAAACTTTACTTTCAAACTTCTTCTAATCTTCAAAAGCTCTTCTATTATCTTCAAGTTCATCAACTTTGTCGGTTTTCGTTTGCCAATCTCTTATTAAAATACAAATTTCGCCTTCTTCTTCTTCCGTAAATCTCATAGAGCAATGGAAAAAATATCAAAGACCGTTCCTCAAGAAGAAAAGTCCTCCTCATCGCGGCCAGCCGGTGACAAAACACCGGTGGAGCCACGTATCGAAGAGTGCATCCCCGGGCCATGTGAACTTACTTCCGACTTTAAAGTCGAAATACCCTCTTCGGTTCCTGGCCGATGCGAGCCCATGTCTAGATATATATGTTCGATATCCGAAAGCGATCTCGAGCAGGTAAAAAAAAGACTGCCACTGGGAGAATAAAGAGTTGGTGATTCCTACCCCCGAGGAGGACATCACCACTCGTGTGAAAGAGTTCTTAAGTGTGTATACTTACCCTTTCACATTGGGTTCCGTCGATCCTGTCATAATCGACTTCTGCCGCCAATATCGGGTAACCCTAGGCCAGATCTACCCCTCTTTTTGGCGCATTGTCATTTTGCTCAGATTTTTCTCGAGCAAGGTCAAGGGGATGTCTTTCACCCTCGATCATCTCATTAGGCTATACAACCCCCGTCTTTATCGGGGTGGAATGATAAGGCTTCAGTGCCGGGCCACGAAGGTGCTATTCTCGAGCATAGACAAGGACAAGGATAAGGACCGAGGATGGATGGGTCGGTTTGTCCGAGTCAGGACCTCCAACTTAATCCCTATTGAGAAGATGTCATTCCCCGAATAATGGAACATGAAGCGTAAGTAGAACCTCAGCGATAATGTTTGATTACTTGTTATGTTTCCTTTACCCCTTCTCATCTATATTCTTCTTTATGGTACAGCTTCCCCCTGGTTTCCTGGTGCAGTCCCGGACCTTGCCGGTTGGGTTCGACAACTGGTTTCAACCTCTTCGTATGCTGAGCGCTTGTGGCGCGATTTGGCCAAGGATCGATGGAAGGCCAAAAATCATGGTAAGTTCCCATGTCCGTGTTCGATGCTTTCCTGTGAAATACTTATTTTTAACTTGATTTCTTCTCATATAAGTCTTGGAGATAATGTCATCATGAGGCCGCCTCCCCTCAGGGAAGAGGAGGTCCCGAAGCCGACCAAAGACAAGAAAAGGAGAAGGGCCTCGCCTCCAGATACCCCAAAGCCCAGGAAAAGAAGGGCTCGAAATTCGAAGAGTGATCCCGTCATTCTGTCTGCCGATGTAATCCAAACGCTACGAGATGAAGACAAGGAGGGAGAAGATGCTGACTACCTGATGGTGGCTCGGAAGAGGGAAGGCATCGAAGCTTCGAGAAATGCTGAGCTGGTGACGGTCGAAGAGGTTCAGCCGCAGACCGAGGTGATCTCGGAGGAAGGTTCGAGCAGAGTCCCCGAGTCATCAGGTGTTGATGATGCCTCCTACCGTGATGAGCAACCGACGAGTATCCCGAAGGGTCTAGTTCTGAGGCCCTTCAAAGAGAAGAGAATGCCCAAAATGACTCACTCGGGGCAATTAACATTGGTGATTTGCCGCCCCGGCCCCACGTTCTCTGAGGG
Source organism: Nicotiana tomentosiformis (assembly GCF_000390325.3). Classification (NCBI taxonomy): domain Eukaryota; kingdom Viridiplantae; phylum Streptophyta; class Magnoliopsida; order Solanales; family Solanaceae; genus Nicotiana; species Nicotiana tomentosiformis. Next base: position 117,401,245 of record NC_090815.1, on the reverse strand, counting down.
GCAGTTTCGAGATGCCCGGTCCATGGGGACCCCCGATGTGGGGATGACCTCCGAATGGGATGATATATTTCGTGGCTGCTTCGCGGGGGTCGATGATGTTCCCGACCTGGACACATCACTCATTTTTTATGAGGCTTAGCGGCTTTTGAACCAAGTGAGTTTTAGCCCATGTTACCATGCTTGCGTTTGTTCTTATTTCTCTAAGTCTGATTTCCTTCCTTTTTGTACAGGCTATGGCGCTCCATCGGGAAATGTCCTCCAAATACTGAGCTGAGTTGGTCCGATATGAGGATGATCTCAAAAAGCTTACGGAGGAGAGAGATGCCCTCAAACTCCTCTATGATCAAAACGAAGAGGAGATCATGAGTATTCGAGCCGAGCTGACAAGAACTCATCAAGATCAGATCGAGCTCATTGAACGGGTAATGTAATTTTTGGGAGCTTGTTATGTATTAACTTGATATTGGCGACTAACCCTTTGATCCTGCAGGTTCAGCAGAAGGCCGAATTGGTTGAGCAGCTTCTTGAGGAGGCCAAGATTAAAGAGGCAGAGACTTTGGGGTAGAAGCAAAACATGGACCGTCTCGCCTCGGAGAAAGATGTGGTTCGGGCCCAACTGCCTTCGATTGAGCATCAACTCTAAAGTGTGAAGGAGGAGAACTTGGCCCGAGCCCAGAAGGTTGAAGAGCTCGAGACTCGGTTGGCCGTTGAGCTTGCAAGGGCCACATCCGAGGCAGAGGTGCTCGTGGCCTCCTATCGAGCCGACGCTGAAGCTGCTAACACTCGGTCAAAGGAAATTTCTCACACTGCTGAGGTTAGATTGTCCCGTGTTACCGAGCATGCTAGGCGCCAGTATCGAAAAGAGACTCTTGAGGAGGTACATGCTCGTGGCTTCGACCTCATGGTTGATATCGAGAGTGCAAAGGTTTTGGAGGACGAGGCCGGAGCTTTGCTTTCCGATGATGAAGACTCTGCGAGTGGATCCAAGAACGGAGAAGATGGAGATGAAGCTCCCGAAGATGCGGCTCCCGAGGCGGACTAGGAACTTAGGATTTTTTTTTTGTGTAAGACCCGATGTGGTCTTTGTATATACTTTGCATATATGAAAGATTCCTTTTCTTTCCGTTTTGTCTCCGATTTCTGATTTATGATAAATTATGTTTTGCCTTTGCCTTGTGAAAACTTTGTTGCAATTGGGTTGTTGTAGCCTCTATAATCGAGTGAGCAATAGCTCGAACTCAGAGTAGAAAAAACCCTTAGGTTTTTTAATTAAGCGAGGGCAAGTCCCCGAGCTCAACAATATATTCGGGATTTTGATTTTGGATGGCTTGATCGAAGCCGTAATTGTACTGTTTTTATAGCCGAGTTCGAGTAAGTTTCAAACTCACAATAACAGACCCCTTAAAGTTTTATATCAAATAATGATGAATCCTCGAGCTATATTCAAGTCAGTTTTATTTGAGCTCGTAATAGTGGTACCCTTAGGTCCGAATTGAGTGAGAATAAAATCTCGAACTCTAAGTGTATTGGCTCTTAGGCTCTTTAGATTGGGCGGATATGGCCTCTAAATGATGGCTATTTTTCCCCTTTTCGGCTTAAAAGACTTAGTAAAAAATTTCTTTATGCCTTAACACGTATTCTTTACCCATTGGGTTTTTTGAAGGTTCGATGTCGATTGAAACCCCTTTACTTTTTGTGCCTTAGCACGTTTGCGTTAAGATAATTTGATACCTCTTAAGATTTTTTGAGGGCTGATTTCATCGAAGCCCTTTTGATTACTTGTCGAGGGTAGCCTTTTTTAACCGGTTTTTCAAAGAATTCGAAGGCCTATTTTTATTGCAGGATTCGGACGTCTCCGAGCCGCTTTAATTTGGCCGTAGCCTTTGGGTATGCCTCTTGGGCTTATTTCCCAATAACACTTTACTCACCGAGAGTGATGTCCTTGGCCTATAGAACGAGGGGTGCCTCTTTGAGGTCTTATGAATTTGAGTTTAGATTACTCGAATATGTCGATCGTCAACGGCAGTCCCCGAGTGTACGAGGTATATTTGCACTTGGCCCTTGAGCCATTTCTCACAAAATCATAAGTATGGAGCTTATATAGTAGAAAATTTTCTTTGAGACACAAGATGTTTGATATAGAAAGAATGCTTCTTTGTATAATTTATACATGCGTACATGTGTTTCCATCGAGGCCCGACTAATCTATACGGACACGGTTCATTCGACCGTTTGGCCCATTACAAAGTTTCTCTATCGAGACTCTTTGACATGAAGTATTTTCCTCGAAAGTGTAACATTCGAGGGTGATGCCCCCCAGTATTCGAGATTAATTGTAAAGAAGCCTTGGATACTGTTGAATTGTCCTCAGGTAGCACATAATTGTTGCCTCATTAAAAACCTCGCTGGAAAAACCCAATTGGGACGAAAACCGATCCAAGGAAAAAAGAGTGCAACGCGTGCTTTAAAATTTGAGGTCTTGATATCTTCGATCGAACACCTGCAGTGAGTTAGTGTCGAATATATAAATGAAAAAAGGGGATAAAGTCATACCTTAGCAATAATACCGTTTGAGAAGCGATATGTTCCAATTATTTGTCAGTTGTTCGCCTTCCATCGTGCCGAGCTTATAAGATCCCTTTCCGACAATGTCGAGGACTTGGTAGGGTCCCTCCCAATTTGGGCCGAGCTTCCCTTCATTAGGATCTCGAGTGTTAATGGTGACTTTCCTTAGGACTAAGTCCCCGACTCTGAAGTGGCGAAGGTTGGTTCTCCTATTGTAGTATCTTTTTATTCGTTGTTTTTGTGCAGCCATTCGAACGAGTGCGGCTTCTCGTTTTTCATCCAATAATTTGAGGCTAGTATTCATAGCCTCGAGATTTGACTCTTCTGTTGTATGTCGAAACCTGGCACTGGGTTCCCCGACTTCGACTGGAATCAAGGCTTCAGAGTCATATACTAAGGAGAACAGGGTTGCCCCCATACTGGACTTTGATGTTGTTCGATATCCCCAAAGGACTTCGGGTAGAATTTCTCTCCATTTCCCTTTAGCGTCGTTCAACCTTTTCTTTAGGTTTTGAATGGTAGTCTTGTTCGTCGATTCGGCTTGTCCGTTCCCACTAGGGTGATACGGCGTTGATAATATCCTTCTTATTTTGTGGTCTTCGAGGAATTTCGTCACTTTGCTGCCGATAAATTATTTTTCATTGTCACACACTATTTCGGCGGGTATCCCAAATCGACATACGATGTGATCCCAGATGAAGTCTATAACCTCTTTCTCTCACTTTCTTGAACGCCTGTACTTCAACCTATTTAGAGAAATAGTCAGTCATAAATAAAATGAACTTAGCTTTACATGGGGCCGATGGCAGAGGGTCGACGATATCCATTCCCCATTTCATGAATGGCCATGGGGATAGGACTGAATGAAGTTGTTCTCCGGACTGATGGATCATCGGTGCAAACCTTTGACATTTATCACATTTTCGAACAAACTCTTTAGTGTCTTTTTCCATGCTATCCCAGTAGTATCCTGCTCTAATGATTTTGTGAATCAGTGATTCGGAGCCGAAGTGGTTTTCACAAGTGCCTTCATGGACCTTCCGTAGAACAAAATCGGAGTCTCCTGGTCCTAAGCATACTGCCAATGGTCCATCGAATATCCTTCTGTATAATGTTCCATCTTCAGCCAATGTGAATCGAGCAGCTTTGGTTTGTAGGCCCCTCGACTCTCTAGGGTTCGATGGAAGCTTTCCATTCTTCAAGTATTCAATATATTTATTCCTCCAATCCCAGGTTAAGCTTGTAGAGTTTATCTCGGCATGACATTCCTCGATCACGGATCTTGAGAGTTGAATGACAGTCCCCGAGCTGATCTCATCTTCCTCGACCGATGACCCCAAATTTGCAAGTGCATCCGCCTCACTATTTTGTTCTTGAGGTACATGCTGTAAAGTCCATTCCTTGAAATGGTGCAAAGTTACCTGCAGTTTGTCCAAATACCTTTGCATTCTATCGTCTCGAACTTCGAAGGTTTTGTTTACTTGGTTCACCACCAGTAAAGAGTCACACTTGGCTTCAATGACTTTTGCTCCCAAGATTTTAGCTAGCTCGAGACCTGCAATCATGGCCTCGTACTCGACCACATTGTTAGTCAACCTAGAAGTTTTGATAGGTTGCCTAATAGTGCTACCCGTGCGCGACTTCAAAATGATGTCTAGCCCGGACCCCTTCACATTCGAAGCACCATCTGTGAAGAGGGTCCATACCCCCGATGATGTACCCGATTTTAATAAGAGTTCCTTTTCAACTTCAGGTGCGAGGGTTGGCGTGAAATCGGCCACGAAGTCCGCTAAAATTTGAGACTTGATGGCCGTCCGGGGTTGATATTCGATATCGTACCCATTGAGTTCGACGACCCATTTGGCCAATCGGCCCGATAGTTCGGGCTTGTGCAAAATATTACGAAGTCGGTAAGTGGTTAATACGCATATGGGGTGACATTGAAAGTATGGTCTTAACTTTCTAGAGGCGTTTATCAGTGCAAGTGCCAATTTTTCCAAGTGTGGATATCTAGTTTCTGCTTCTCCTAAGGTTCGACTTATATAATAAACGGGAAATTGTGTACCTTGCTCTTCTCGAACTAGGACACCATTTACCGCGATTTCCGATACTGCCAAGCACAAGTAAAGTTTCTCATATGCCTTTGGAGTGTGAAGCAGTGATGGGCTTGATAAGTATCGCTTCAATTCCTCTAATGCCTGTTGGCATTCCGGGGTCCAGGCGAAATCGTTCTTCTTTTTGAGTAGAGAGAACAATCTGTGACTTCGATCCGACGACCTCAAAATGAATCGGCCTAAGGCAGCTATCCATCCAGTTAGCCTCTGCATGACTTTTACACTGTCTACGACGGTGATGTCTTAGATGGCCTTGATTTTATCGGGGTTGATTTCGGTCCCCCGATTCGATATCATGAAGCCAAGGAACTTGCCCGAACCGACCCCGAAAGCACATTTCTCGGGGTTGAGCTTCATGTTGTATTTCCTTAAAATTTCAAACGTTTCCTGCAAATGAGCCAAATAGTCCTCTGCGCGCACGGACTTAACTAGCATGTCATCAATATAAACTTCCATTGATTTATCTATTTTTTTGAATATTTTATTTACTAGGCATTGGTAAGTAGCTCTTGCATTTTTTAGCCCGAAGGGCATTGCATTATAACAATATGTTCCATACTTGGTGATAAATGAAGTCTTTTCTCGGTCCTCCAGGTTCATTTGGATTTGATTGTACCCGGAATAGGCATCGAGAAAAGTAAGGATCTCGTGGCCGGTCGTGGCATCGATCATGCAATCGATGTTAGGCAGTGGAAAAGAATCTTTGGGGCACGCTTTATTTAAATCCTTATAATATATACATAATCTAAGTTTGTTCCCTTTTTTAGGGACTACAACTACATTGGCTAAACATTCGGGATATTTCACCTCCCGAATGGACCCTATTTTGAGAAGTTTAGTTATCTCGTCCTTTATGAATGCATGCTTTACCTCGGACTGGGGTCTTCTCTTTTGCTTCACCGGTTTGAACCTAGGGTCCAGGCTTAGCCGATGCGTCGTTATCTCCGGTGGGATCCCTGTCATGTCTAAATGGTGGGACCAAGCAAAATAATCTATGTTATCAATAAGAAATTGAATAAGCTTTTTTATGAGTTCGGGGGTTAATCCCATTTCCAGGTATACCTTTCGCTCGGGCAAGTACTCGATCAATATAACCTGTTCCAGCTCTTCGACCGTTGATTTAGTGTCGTCAGAATCTTCGAGAACAATAAAAGTTTGAGGGGTCAGAAAATCCCCCGCTTCTTCTTCTATCTCCTGCTTCCCCGATTCGGTCGAGGCTGGTGGCTGTGATTGCTATTTGACTTCCTGTTTACCTTTGATGCTCGACCTTTCCGAGGTTGATAGTGTCGATATCGGTGTTACCTCATCGACCGCAAATATTTCCTTTGCATCATGCTGCTTCCCGTATACTATTTTCACACCGTCCGATGTCGGGAATTTCATCATTTGGTGGAGAGTCGAAGGGACTGCCCTCATATTGTGGATCCAAGGCTTTCCGAGCAGGGTATTGTACCTCATGTCGCCCTGGATTATGTGGAACTTGGTATCTTGAATGGTTCCAACCACGTTCACCGATAGAATAATCTCCCCTTTAGTTGTTTCACTGGCCATATTGAAGCCGTTTAAGACTTGAACTATGGGCACGATTTGATTTTGTAGGCCGAGCTGCTCCACGACCCTCGATCGGATGATATTCGCCGAGCTACCTGGATCCACTAAAACACGCTTAACTTGAACTTTATTTAATAAGATAGAAATTACTAGAGCGTCGTTGTGAGGCTGAGAAATGCCTTCTGCTTCTTCGTTGTTGAATGATAAAGTGTCTTCGGGCACATAATCTCGGGTTCATTGTTCCCTAGTAATTGATACCTTAGTGCGTTTGAATATGGGTCCCTGTGGAATGTCGACCCCACCGGCGATTATATGAATGACATGTTGGGGTTCCTCCTGTTCATTTTCCCTGTTGGAGTTCCTTTCTCTGAAATGATTCTTGGCTCGAGCGCTGGCTGAGGAACTCTCGAAGGTGGCCCTCATTAAATAGTCAGGCTACCTCCTCCCTTAATTGCCTGAAATCCTCGGTCTTGTGACCATGCGTGCCATAATACTTGCACATCAAATTTGGGTTTCTTTGGGAAGGATTAGTTTGTATGGGTCTGGGCCACCTAGTATCTCTGATCCTTTCGATTGCCGATACAATGCCCGATCCATCGATGCTAAAGTTATATTCTGATAACCGAGGTGCCTCTGTGGGATCAGCATACTTGTCAAAACCACTTTTGCTCATAAGTCCCAGAGAATTCTGTCCTCGAACACTTCTTCGATCGTTCCGGGCGGAATTGCATCCTAAACCATTGTTCCTTCGATCTGCGGTATATGGTTGATATCAGTCTCTGTTTGACCTTGGCTCCATGTCGACGTCCCTCTGGTTTTTAACTGCTGAACTGTTTGGATGTACTGAACCGGAAGGGCTCTTAATTATCGTCTTCGACCCAGATCTTCGATTGATATCGATTGTGCACATCTGCCCAAGTTACAGCTGGATACTCGATCAAATTTTATTTCAACTGACGTGATGCTATCGAACTCTGCTCGTTCAACCCTTGGGTGAAAGCTTGAACGGCCCAATCATCTGTGACTGGTGGCAACTCCATGCATTCCATTTGAAATTAGGACACGAACTCCCTCAACGTTTCATTATCCCTTTGTCTTATCTTGAAAAGGTCCGATTTTCTCGTTGCGACCTTTATGGCCCCGGCGTGTGCCTTTATGAAAGAATCTGTTAACATGGCAAATGAGTCGATGGAATTTGGTGGCAGGTTGTGATACCAAATCATTGCTCCCTTCGAAAGGGTCTCTCCGAATTTTTTCAACAGCACATATTCGATTTCATCATCTTCTAAATCGTTACCCTTGATGGCGTATGTATATGAAGTAACATGCTCGTTGGGATCGGGGGTCCCATTATATTTGGGTATGTTTGGCATACGAAACTTCTTTGGATAGGCTTCGGAGCCGCACTTGGAGGAAACGACTTTTGTACAAACTTCTTCGAATCCATCCCTTTCAAGATTGGTGGTGCCCCCGGTATCTGATCAACTCGAGAGTTGTATGTCTCCACTTTTTTATCGTTGTCTTCGATTCTCTTCTCCCCTGATTCAATTTTTTTGGTGAGCTCCTCGAGCATTTTCATTACCGCAGGATCAGTTCCCGATTCGTTACCATTCGACCTTTCCGTTACTGGCTCGGTACGACGAGTAATTTCCGGCTCGACCCTATTCGGAGCTCTATGTTGATTTTGTAACTGAGCAATAGCGGCTTGCTGAGCTTGAAGCATCTCGAATATCACTTGGAGACTGACTCCTTCGTCTTCTCTGCCCTGTATTCCTTGGCCACTAGATCGGCCTTCTTTGCGTACACTCCCATCGAGATCTGCACCCAGGTCCGCGTTTAGAGCAACGTGCGAACTGACATCGATTGGGTTGGCAACCGATGCTCCCCCGAGATTAGCCTGTGACACCTCGACTCCTGTAGCAATCACATTTTCGTTTTCACCGTGGAATCCGAGACCATTGTCACCGTGTGTGGATGCGTTTTGTGAGTTTGACATGTTTTAACCTGAAAGTAAAGATACTTGACAAGAACAAGCGTAAAATAGTGTGTTTTACCAGAATTAGTACTGAACAATCACTATTATCCTTAGCCCTAGGGTGGGCGCCAAACTGTTTACCCTAAAAATTGAGTAACAATTAAACTTATATTGTGGTTTTAAGGATATGTGATTTAAACTAGTACCAATTGATAAAAAAATAAATTAAATAGATAAATTAGACAATAAAATAAATCAAACCGGTATGCAAACAATGCCTCGACCTCGATTCGAGATAGTCTCGAGGTTAGTTAATAAGAACAGTAGAGGATGGAACAAACAACGATGAACAGTAAGTAAAACAGCGTGTGTGTATATTCTTATCAGTGAATAATGATTCTTCCCCTTACAAGTGAATGTGATCCCTCTTTATATAATAGAGGAATCCTAAATAAGGTATAACTCTAATAACGGAAGTAGATCCCATGATTGACACTAATAACCGCTTTGATTTGATCTGTTCCGGGATTTTCGTCGTGATATTCGACCGGTTACTGATGTCTCGCCATTCCGTTATTACGCCTTACTCGAAGTCAGTCATGCTTGATCTCGATTGTTGCTGGCCTCAATCTCAATGAATACTTCGATCTCCAGGCTTGATGTTCTATCTTCGAGCTCGCTCGAATCTATTATGAGGTTACCCTCGAGGCAACTCCCCTGCCAACGAAATCGGGTATGCCCGATTTCGACTGTATACATATCTGTTCATTGTTCACTGTTCACATTATCTCATTACACAAAATCATACTTCTCAGATTAGGAGCTCTTATGGGAGTGTTCTGAATCAAGGACTTAGCTTATATATCGTTTACAATATAAATCCTTTTTATACTATAGCTGTATTTATTAATTATAATAATAATAATAATAATAATTTTTTTATAATATAAATAAATTTACCCTATCATACATTAAAAACTTGAGAATAATCAATTGGTCCACTCCCTTACTAATGCTAAACTATACTTATTCCATTGGGCCTCAATTCTGTCCGGGTCCCAACCTGATTTGTAACACGCACGAACCTCACGTGTCGAGTTATTATGTTGCATGATATCCCATAATAATTTTCTTCTATATACTCCTACACCAATAAATCCATAAAAATTACGTATAATAAGGACATAGCAAAAACCAACCAGATATCCAAAATAAAAACACAATCTTTCCCCAATATTGTCACACTCCCCACTCTCCATTTTCCTCTTCTCCACACAGTCTCTTCTTTTGCTCCCTTCAACACTATCAACAAATAAGCTGCAGGCTCAGCCGCTCAGGTGAAGCCACAGAGCTAGAGTTTAATTCCTTTATTTAGTTTCTTGAATATTATGAAGTAAATGAAAACACAAAAAAACTTCTTCTTCGTAGAAGAAGATGAGTACTCAACTTCCATTTTTATTAGATGCTTTGTACTGTGAAGAAGAGGGTTTTTTCACTGAGGAAGTAAAGGTAGAAGAAGGAGAAGGAGAAGGAGAAGGAGAAGGAGAGAGTTTTTGCAGTGAAAACATAAACCCTAATCCATATGACTTGATATGGGAAGAGGGAGAGCTAAGCTCTTTATTCTCTAAAGAAACAGAGAATGTAATAAATAATGTACTTGAGAAAACCCCATCTTTAGCTTCAGTAAGAAGAGAAGCAGTTGAATGGATTCTCAAAGTCATTGGTTATTACTCTTTCTCTGCTCAAACTGCATTTCTTGCAGTTAACTACCTTGATAGGTTTCTTTCTAGCTTTGTGTTTCAAACTCATAAGCCATGGATATATCAACTTGTTGCTGTGGCTTGTCTTTCTTTAGCTGCAAAAGTTGAGGAGACTGAAGTTCCTCTTCTTCTTGACCTCCAAGTAAGGAAGATTTAAACGGATCTTATAAATAGAACTAATCCTTGTTACTGTAATCATATTGATTGATTTGGTTGATTTTTGTTTTTTTAAGGTTGAGGAATCAAGATATGTGTTTGAATCTAAAACAGTTCAGAGAATGGAGCTGTTGGTTCTCTCCACACTAGAATGGAAGATGAATCCGGTGACTCCATTTTCATTTCTTGATTACATTACTAGGAGGCTTGGATTGAACAACTGCCTTTGTTGGGAATTTCTGAGGAGATGTGAGAGGGTGCTTCTCTACACAATTACTGGTAAGTATGTTAGAAATGTGTGATCATTTTATCTACATTGACACGATATTTTTGTTACTCAAGCACGTAAAAATTCTTTTTGATAATTTGAGGTGGTTGTGGTTCCAATTTAGGATTGATCTGATATGATGCAGTTTTATGTAGAATTGTTTGATATAGAACACACTTTTGCTTACTTAATTTTCTCTACATATATATAATGCAATCATTACTGTTGTCAACTATTTCCTAACTGGTGTTTGCAAATTTCAGATTGCAGATTCATTGGTTACCTTCCTTCTGCAATGGCTTCTGCCACAATGTTGCATGTTATTGATAGGCTACAGCCCTGCATTGGAGAGAAGTACCAAGATCAACTTTTGGACATCCTTGGTATTGTCAAGGTTAGAAATTTTTAAACACATTTCCTCTTAACTCCCCACTAAATATTTTAGTTCTCGGGTTCTAGCCGTGTAAATATGCTCTTGCAGAAATGCAGTCTAACGCTGCGCGCGATGGATCCTTATGGTTCCGCCCTTCACCGGACCCGTACACAGGGGAGCTGGGTGCACTATGCTGCCCTCGTTTTATATTAGTACATTAGTTGTTATGCTGTGATGTTGCATTGTAACTAAAAAATTTAGTTAATGTAACAGGACAAGGTGGAAGATTGTTATAAGCTAATGCAAGAGGTGGCTTCAAACATTGACTTCCATTCAAACAAACGCAAGTTTGGGACTAATTTGCCAGGAAGTCCAACAGGGGTAATGGATGTGTCATTTAGCTCAGATTACTCCAATGACTCATGGTCAGTGGCTACATCAGTTTCTTCTTCTCCAGAGCCATTGTCCAAGAAGACTAGGGAGTCAAGAGAATGACCATTAATTAAATTCATGTCTTTAAATGTTTCCTTAATAGACTAGTGATCATCACTTAGTTTACATATGTATAATGTCCAATAATAGTACTTTGTCTCAACTATTTAAGTTCTTGTTATTCACATGTTAAATTGCTTACCATCTTTACATTTAAACCAAACCCTCTTTTGAGAATTATTACAGCTAGGTAATGGACCATTTATTGGTACTGTCTGTACTGTAGTGGGGCTATGGGATTTGTATCTTATAAGTAAAGATGGTTGGCATTTTATCGGGAGGAAAAGAAAACAATTTGCGGAACGAGTATTAAAAGTAATTTCATGCCCACTTCTTTATCTTTCTAATATCTTTTCATAAATTGGAACAGAGTTTGGTACTATGTCATCCGAAGGTTACATGTTCGAACTGTGAAAATAGCCTCATGCAGAAATGCAAAGTAAAATCGCGTACGAAAGACCTTGTGGTCCGACTTAATGCACCAGGCAGCATCTTATTTATTTATGTCAATAACAGGCTGTTATTATTTCAGTCTCTCTTTGTCCATGACTCTATGAAGTGGAATTTCTTACTCTATTCTGCTTTGTTTTTGAAAAACAAAGAAAGAGACGGGTGTGGAAAAATAATCAAGATTTGGGAAAAGAGTGGATTTTGTTCACATCTGGAGGGAGGAACATGTTGTCGGCCACTGGCAATTTTTCTAGGGGGTTAGATTTGCAAGTATTTGTTGTTTGACCTCGTTGGAAGAGCTTAGTCTCTTTAGTTTTTGTTTCTCAATTTCGAGGCTATGAGTAAAGTGTAAACACTAAACTATCCTTAAATAAAATAAAATAAGAAGTGTAAATAAAAGGTAGTAAAACATTACTCTTACTCCTATCTTTTCTATGGGTAGAAAGTCAAATTATGATATTTGGTCACGTTAATATAACAATTACATGAATTTAAGGCAGCTATTGCTAAATTAAATATTGCGACTTTTTCAAGGCCTTTCTCATCTCGAATAATATGACAATCAACTTCAATATACTTGGTTCACTCATGAAAAATCAAATTCTTAACTATGTGCAAGGCTGCCTGACTGTCACAATAAAGGCGAGTGGGAGATGTACAAGCAACTCCCAAACTAGATAAAATTAACCATTTCAACTCACGTATCACCATCTGTCATAGATCAATACTCTGCGTCAGCTGATGATCGGGACACAGTAAACTGCTTCTTAGTCTTCCAAGATATACACATGCTAATAGCTATTATGAATGTTCGAAAGAATTCATTAGAAGAAATTCAAGAGTTCAAAAGTAAATTATAATCATATGACTTCTTTGCTAAGAGTTTGTATAATAGAATCAATAAATGTAGTGATTTGGAGCTAGTAATGATTCTCTATGATCTAATCATTAAGCTGCGAGTCAAAAACCTTATGTTTAATTTACATAATGAAGACTTTGTTCGTGTATGCAAGATTAATAAAAATAGGGATTAAAGCTAAGTTCACTTTGCGCTTGGTGCCTGGTGGTGGTAGAAAAGACATCCACAAGAAGCCTTGCATGTGCTTTCTTTACCACTTTAATATAAAGAATCGTGACTTGGCTTTTTTTCTTTTTTAATTATTTCAAAACAAAACAGTAAACACAAAGCTTTAGCAATGTATTCCCAAATGATTAAAATAATTCCTCATGTTAGTCAATCTTTCGCATTGAAGTGCCGTGAATATCGGAACACTATTTTTTAATTATATTAGACATTTCATATTTGCTTATATTGACCAAGTCATAACATAACTATTAACAAGGAGGCGGGTGTTTTCCTTTTGTATTTGGATGGTGATGGGACAGATTATATATAGATCTACTTTTTAGGAGGAATAATTTCTTACTCGTTATTAAATTGTGTGAATTATCTCATCAACAATAATAATAACAAACTCAGTCTAATTCTACAAAATAAAATTTGGGGAGGATAACGTGTACGCAGATTCTACCCTAACTTGTAAAGGCATAGAAGTTATTTCTGATATTACTTCGGCTTAAGAAAAAAATAAAGTGAATTATCTTATCTAACAACTTAAATTGTTAGAAATGTTTGCACATTTTATTTATTTTAGGTATAATTGTTAGTATTCTTTGTGAGATCTTTGTGCATCTACCAAAAAAAGGTAGGCTTGATTTTTTATTTGAACTTAAGGTATCTGTCTACTGTACCTTGATTCGAATTATTTAAAACTTTAACTGGTTAAAAATGAAAATAATTAATAATTATTTGTTTATTTTATTTGCAATTCTCATGGCTTGGTGCGATGGAGGTATACAGCTGCCAAGATTTTTATTTTTTACCATAAGTAAAAAGAGTTGCTCCATGTGAGTTGCATTTTCTCATCTAACTTTTGTACTGATATTCATAAGTTAGTGGGGACAAAAATTAATAGAATATAAACTAAAAAGTAAAAAAAGAAATAGAGAACAGTGACCTAAAAGGCAGGATCGGGATTTAGGAGTATTAAGGAGTGGAAAAGGTGAGCATATTAGAAGATTAAAGGACAATTTGGGATGCAATTAGATTCACCTAAGAAAATAAGCACAAACAAAAAGGGGAAAAAGGTAAAAGAATGTGGAAACTGGGGGACAATATCTTTTGATTTTGTTTGAGATGTCTTTGTTGGGTACTTTTGTTCATTGCTTTTGGGTGTTTTGGCTGTCATAAGAGAATAGACTTTAATGTTTTCAACCCCTTAAAAGAAAAAGAAGAAAAGACAATGATAAGAAATGGATTGCAGGGGAGTTGGTTCCAGTTAATAACTTCTCTTTCTTTTATGGCCTTGGCCATTTTTTAAAGACATATAATTAGTTTATCATCCTTTTGACCTAATAAACATTAATGTTCAGTCCTTAGCTTTTATAACTCAAGAAAATGGTAGTGTGAACAACTTGTGCCACATTATTTCCTGGCCAATAATCTTTTGTAAATAAATAAAAACTACTTACAAGTGAGCTGTTCCATAAAATCATCTCAATTGGGGTGTAGTTAATGTCCACCATTGTTACTAAAGATTAAAACAAGGGATTGTCCAGTATCAAGTTTTGACGATTGATATTTTTACTTCTATTAATATTTTTTTTTTCTTCGAGGACATCCGATATAATTTTTTTTTTCAATTTCAAAGTTTAAATACTTTTTATTTTTAAATGTCAGCTATTCTTAATTTATTATAGCGATACTAAGACATCACTTTCTATGACAAAGAGATCGGCTAGCTATTCAATGTCATTTTCGTGTGCTTAATTAAAAGAGCCTTTCATTAACGAAATATAAAAATTATATTAGGGGGTTTTCAAATTATAATTCTTCATTCACTTCGTATTTTCTTGCCATGCAAAATGTTATGTTAGGTTCTCGTGTGTGAGTAAGGACTATTAACAAATAATATAAGAGAATGAATGTTACTATAGCTTTAATGTACGCTTCAAGGGGAAAAAAAAGTAGTTAGCCGAATTCTTGATAGAACATATATAGTTATGAGTACTAATATATGTATTTTAAGGAGTGTTTAATAGGGGTGTACATGGATCGGGTTGATTCGGTTTTTATCGAAAACAAACCAAACCAAACCAACTAAATCGGTTTGGATTGGTTTGTTTTTGTCGGGTTTTTCAGGTTTTTTATTACTTAAATATTATTTCAATCTTAATTTGTTAAATTTTTGATAAGTAAGTATATATTTAGTAAAAATTTAAAAAATTGACAAATATATTATCTATTAAAATATTCTTATGGGAGAATTTCTCAGTAACACATGATAGTTAGTATTTTTTTAGTCGCAAGGTTAACCAAATTTAGTAATTAAACATAAAAATCAATATGATACCTAAATAATAATACCGACTTCAAATTCAAAAAAGTTATAAGAATTTAATAGACCTTGACATATGAATATGAAAGAACAAAGAGATTGACGAATTTCAGTAATACTTGATAAGAAAATGATCATACAACCCACTATTTAAAGTTAATAAATATGAAGCACTTCATATTTTATTAAATATTATATCCCGTAAGAGAATCCCAAATATTTCTAGATTTTTTAAAGAAAATTCTATATAAAATTTTAAAAGTATATATAAAAATTATATATTTATATGTCGGTTTGATTGGATTTTTTCACTCAATACCAAACCAAATCAAACTAAACTTAGTCTGGTTTTTTAAACGATTTGGTTTGACTTTTCGATTCGGTGAGATCTTCCGGTTCGGTTTGTAAACCCTTACCCTTAACCCTAGTGTTTAATACCGACGGCGACAAGAAATTGTTTGGTGTTTAATAGTTTAATCTGCCGCAAGCTAGCTGTCGTAGGCATGGACATTAGCTTAACAAATGGACTTAAAATTTGGGTCGTACAATACAAAGTGAGAATCCTTTCAATTCATTTCGATTAACTAGGTTTAAGTGATATTTTAAGGTGAGAACATAAATGACAATTAAAACTCATAACAAAATTGCTAGTGGCGAAAAAGATGATTCCCTGAGGATGGTCCTTTTATTTTAATTTATTTTTATTCTCTGTGACAAAAAAAAACAAAAAAAAGCACTGATTCCATGCTGCAAGATAAATATTTTTTGTTAAATATTTTTAATTACAAAAATATAATTTGTACGAGTAACTTTTATATAATTCTCTATGTGTAAAGTATATATAGAGAATTAAAATATTATAACTCGAATTGACACAAATAATGGTAGGGCAATTCAGGATCCATATAAATCCCTTTGCAACTGATAATATGATATGTCTGTTAATCTCACTGACGCACTACTACAAGCCAATGAACATGTCAAATTTGTTACAGCTAGAATGTGTTTGTAAAAATTTGAAAGTGAAACTTTTCTATGATTCCATTTACCTTTTTACTTGACAGGTGTGTTATTGGGCTTTTAAAAAAAAAACCCAAATTATTGTATTCAGTTTAGTTCCTATCATTTTTAGAATAATAAAAGGTCCCATAAGTCAGAGAGACAGAGTATGAGACCGGCTTTTGAAAATGGTTCCTATTTTTACCTAATCTCTCTACTTATAGTCTCACTTAAACTTGTAGCTGAAAATATCGTTATATTTTTTTCCGTGAAAAATAATAAGTTGACAAATGTAATAGTTGATGTCACTAGGTAGTATTTTTCAAACTCGACAAAGTAGCAGATGTAGCTTTCTAACATATTTCCCTCAATCTCTGTCGTCTTCAACTCAAATTTTTGGATTAAATTGAACTTAACATAAGAAAACAAAACTAAAAAACAAAAAAAATGCTAAGATATTAATTAAGGGCACCTAAGGCTGTCATATCTTGGTCAATAAAGTGAGTAATAATCATGAAAGGCTAGGATTCAAATTCCAATAGAGACCAAAAAAAACTCTAAGCAATTTCTTCTTTTGGTGGCAAGGTAACAAATACTCGACGTCGATGAACCGGTCAAAATACACACAAGCTAACCTTAAAACTATTATTATTATTATTATTATTATTATTATTATTATTTTAAATTAATACAGTCAACATCCCATAGAAAATTTTAATATACTTTTTTTGGTTTCTAAAATAATTCAGGATGAAAAAATGATTTCTCTACCTGGAGGGAAAAACCCAGGGATGCAAATTATTTATGTAAAGGGCCCATATTCTGCAAAGAATATGATCTGATTGGAACTGGACTTTTGGAAGATAGAGGCATTATATGGATTCATTATCTACCATTTTTGCCAGAAATACACATTCTAGGCGTGACTCGAATTATTGTGAAGGACCCCTCTAAAAAATTCTACCATATTTTTCTTTTTTATTTCTTTGAGGTATCCTATTTTTGTGGTTTACTAGGATGTAATATAATATGACATAAATAGCACGATGTAGGATAGTGTAACGACACAGTCTACTAGTAATATTGTTCGATTTGAGCCTAAGCCCGCACGACTTAAAAAATACATTATTAGAGTCTAAAGATTACTTACTTTATATACTCAACATATATCCTGTGTTTTTTTGATGTGAAATTTACTTGGGTGTCACAATAAAAAAGGAAGGTCGTTATGGACGCATTACTGTCTTCAACTTGAACTATATATGTGGCTTGAATATGCCAATAAAGATTGTTATCTATTCATGTTATGTTAATTCAATGGTTTAAATTGACCTGTTATATGATATCCATTTTATAGAGGAATTTCCTCTATTTTTTCGTTATCTTTTTTTTCCCCCTTAATCTTTTCAGTTTTTACCTATTTATGAATTTTCTTTTAGGCAGACAAAAAGACCAGGCTCACGAGTTGAGAATCCAATGGGCTTTTCTGCAGGCTTTGAGTCTCTATCTGTGATAAATGCCAAACAAAACATTCAAACCTTTGCCCATGTAAAGACAGCCCTGCATCTAGTTTTGTATTTTTATATGATCTGTGGTGAGTCTTATTAGGACATATCTAGTGAGTCTTTGCTCCATTATTTGTAGCACTGATTTCATGACCCGGGTCTGTACACGTGGTCCACTCTTTTATAGTCCGATATACTTGGATCTTCTATGGGCCCTGAGAGACAAAATAAAAATAAAAATAATATTATATAGATATATTGGGTAAAATACGTTATGCTACGTGGCCGCCAAAGAAGGGGACACGTGGAATCAAAACCGGGAGGGTGGAAAACCTGGCACATCTACCTCGTGTGTCACCAAGAAAGGCAAGTCCGTAAAAGCATTGAGCAGGCTGCGCCCGGTAACATTCAATAAAAAATATTCTACAGCATTAAAGAGTTTCGACTCATTAAAGAAATCTGAACATTTATGTCTATCGTTATTTTTATAACAAATATTCTACTAGGTTATTCGCCTAGTAGCTGTTATATATAATAAACCCCAAATTGGGTAAAATTTACAAGATGTTCAAGTGACCTACAATCAAATAATACTACTAATAAATCCACTGGCTTTCATTACTAAATACAATATAGTAATAGCGTAATGAAAATTAATAGTGAAGAAGCTATAAATTTGAAATGTCCAATTGTTGTTGACGACCCTGAATTTTCACACCAGTTACGAACAATTTGTTGTAGCACCTACAAAGCTCTCACCATGCGCCATTTGTTGCAATCCAATGGAGTAGGTATGTTTACATCCAGCAATTGTAACGCGAATCAGCTTGGACATTATGAACATGGGGCTGAAGTTTTCAGCAACATTGGTGTTACATATCATTTCCAGAAGGTCGATGATGAAATGGAATTCAGTTTCCATGTTCTTGTTGTTTGGTGTCTCGAGCAACAGTCCTTTGTTCACTGCCATTTATGTTTATCGTTAGGTTTCTATTATCATACTTTAATAATTGTCATTAGTGGTGGGCCCGACCATTACACCCACTAAGCTATAAATAATAGGCTCAACTATCATTGTAAGAGGGGATTTTGCTGGGTATCAAAGAGGGCATTTTCTAATACAGATCTCGATACTTTTGCTCTCTCTAATTTGTTGTTCTTATCATCATCGTACCGTAAAACCCTGTTCCCGGGCTGTCCAAATCTATCGTTTTATCGGAATTTGAGCTAAGCATATTGGACGAAAACCGATTAATCCATTATCTTTTGGAATCAAATTGATTCATCTGTCTAGAAACCATGAACAAATCTAACTGTACCGTTTTCTGGGCGAACAGTTTAGCGCACAGTGGGGTCTAGACAGTCATGTGGTTAAGTTGATCCTTACCCCCTTCACTCACAAGCTTTGATCGTTCGTCTTAGCAAAATAACAAAGAATGGAAATCAATACCATTAACAACACTCACAATTCTGAGGTTCAAGAGGAACACCCCCACTTTGAGGACTCAATCAGTGACACTCGCAATGAGAGGGAAGATGCCACGCCAGTGTACGACGGGCAGTATCCCAGGCGAGTACGTGAAATGACTCCAGAAGATGCTGACCAGGGGCACGAAGCAGACGCGGTGAGGGTCCTGCAAGAGCAACATGCAATCATCTTAGGCCACTTCACGCGGTAGTATCATGTTATGACAGAGCTAAAACATGCGCTTCAAATAAAGAAAATAAGTGATATCCAGTTCCTCCCGTTATTCCTACAAATCAAACAACGCAGAGAGTCGACAACGACACTCATAGGGGCGAAGTTGGTTTCGACGGGGCTGAGAGGAGCAGATCTGGACTCAACAGCGATAACGATCCGTTCAAAGAGGAACTCTTACGGTTCATGAAGGAAGTAAACGCCCGCATAGACCAGATCCCGGGAGCACCCCTGGTATTCAAAGGTCCGAGCTCGAAGAAGTACATCCAATTACTGTATAAACCGAGTGCGACCCCAGAATTAATCCCAAAGCGATACAGAATGCCTGAAGTGCCAAAATACGATGGGACCTCAGATCCACAGGAACACACCACCTACACAACGAAGGTAAAAGGAAATGATCTGACTCCTCACGAAATTGAGTCTGTGTTATTGAAGAAATTTGGTGAGACTCTCACGAGGGGGGCCTTGACATGGTACTCATTATTGCCCGAGCATTCCATAGATTCATTCAAAATGCTCGTAAATTCGTTCATCAAGGCCCATGCCCGCGCCAGAAAGGTACAAGCCCGAAAAGCCGATATATTCAGGATCACACAGGGAGAATCCGATCTATTACTAAGGTTCATTAGCCGCTTCCTGAAGGAAAGGATGTTGTTACCGACCGTCCCGGACGAATGGGCAGCTGAAGCATTCACTAAGGGTTTGAACCCGAGGACTTTAGATGCTTCCTGGAAGTTGAAGGAAAGTCTGCTCGAGTATCAAGCAACAACTTGGGCGGATGTCCACAACCGGTACGAGTCAAAGATAAGGATCGAAGACGATCAGGTTGACTTCCCGTCATCAGCAAAGAGACAAGAGAAGAACAAAGAAAAAATAAAGGACGAAGTCGACTCACATAGACAAGTTTCAAGGGGCCGGTTTCTGCCCTACGATCGGATGAAAGGTCGTGACAGGAGCTTCCTGACATCGGATAGGTTCACCGTTGACGGGAGGATCGATCGTGGGCGAAAGCGAAACAACAGATCGCTGCAGGGTAGAGAAATCTCGGGACCACGAGGTTTTTTTTATCCAAAGTTATCAGAGTATAATTTCAATGTCAGCGTGGTGGAGTTAGTGTTGGCCATGAGAGATATCAAAGAGGCACGATTCTCGAGACCTATGAGGTTTGATCCTTGCCAGAGGGACCCAAATCTATAGTGTGAATACCACGACACTAATGGCCATCGGACTGGGGACTACCGGCACCTTTAGGAAGAAGTGGCAACGCTGTTGAAAAATGGTCACCTCAGAGAACTATTGAATAACCGAGCCAAAAATAATTATGGCCGGGACAGGGGCGACGCGCAAACCTCAAAGGCAGGAGAAGAACCTCCACGTCAAACGATCAACATGATCTTCGGAGGGGACGACATTAATGTGGTCACTTTCCCGGCCGCAAAGAATAATAAAGTATCGACAACCTATAGTAAGAGATCCCGGGAGGACGATATCACGTTCACAAATGAAGACGCAGATGGATTACTACTACCGCACAATGACGCACTGGTAATTTATTTATATGATTAAATTTTAAAATTAAATGTGTCTTAGTGGATCCGAGAAGTTCTGCTAATATCATATAATGGAGAGTTCTAGATCAAGATAAACTCACCGGGAACATTATCCCGGCAACAAAGCTCCTTGCCGGATTCAACCTCGTAAGTATGACAACCCAAGGGGAAATTTTACTGCTCACGGATGCCGAGGGAATAATTAAGACAACTCACTTCGAAGTAGTAGGTGGGGACATGGGTTATAAAATCATCCTGGGGAGGCCATGACTGCACGAGATGAAAGCTGTGCCTTCAACGTACCACTAATTGCTGAAATTCCCGATACCCGAAGGGATCAAGCGGATAAGAGGTGATCAAATGGCAGCGAGAGAGATGAATGTGACCTCAGTCTCTCACAGCAAGGAAAAAGAACTTGCAGCATAGCAGTTATTGAAATCGACTTCCGGACCCGAATAAGAGGAAGTTTCCCCGGGGGAAGGAAAGTCGAAGCAATATCATATACCAAGGTATTTTCAAGTACCAGAAGAAACAAATGCAACAAAATCCACAACAGAAGAACTAGAGCAGGTTGCACTATTTGAAAAATTGCCAGAAAGGAAATTCCATTTGGGAACAAGACTACACTCAGAGCTCAGGTCAGATTTTATTGAGTTCCTTAAAATTAAAGCTGATTGTTTTGCATGGTCGCACGAGGATATGAAATGGATCCCAACAGAAATAGCTGTGTACAAGTTAAGCTTGGACCCAAGCATACCTCCGGTCAGGCAAAAGAAGCGTCCTATTGCCGAAGCAAGGAATAAATTTGTCAAAGAAGAGGTAACCTGTCTACTAAATATTGGTTCAATCCGAGAGGTAAGATATCTGGACTGGCTAGCTAATATGGTAGTAGTTCCTAAGAAGAACAATAAATTTTGCATGTGCGTAGATTATAAAGATCTTGCCCGACGGACTCGTTCCCATTGCCAAATATCGATCACATGATCGACGCTACGGCCGGGCACGAGTTAATGAGTTCCCTCGATGCCTTTTTCGGGTACAATCAGATCAAGATGAACCCGGAAGACTGAGAAAAAACTTCATTCATAACAAATTTTTGTACTTACCATTACAACGTAATGCCCTTTGGGCTAAAAAACGCCGGAGCAACTTATCAACGGCTCGTAAATAAGATGTTCGAAAAACAAATAGGGAAAACTATGGAAGTATATATAGAAGATATGCTCGTTAAATCTCTGGATGCGGGTAGCCACCTGAGACACCTACAAGAAATGTTTGGTACACTGAGGGTGCATAATATAAAACTTAACCCCGAAAAGTGTGTGTTCGGGGTCGGTTCAGGAAAATTCTTAGGATTCCTAGTCTCACAAAGAGGAATCGAGGTGAATCCCGACAAAATCAAGGACATAGAGGATTTATCCTGGATCAACTACTCAATGTAAAGGAAGTACAGAGACTCACAGGAAGGTTGGCGGCTTTGAGCAGAATCATTTCTCGATCATCGAAAAAGTGTCACCGCTTCTTCGCACTGCTCAAAAAGAAGAATAACTTTGAGTGGACATCGGAGTACCGACAAGCCTTGAAGGAAATGAAGAAATACTTGTCAAGCCCTCCTTTGCTCTCAAAACTTAAAAGAAGGAGAAACATTGTTGGTCTACCTGGTGGTCTCGGAAGTGGCAGTAAGCACAATTTTAGTCCGAGAGGAAAAAGGTACGCAATCCCCTACGTATTACGTTAGCAAAATTTTTTTGGGAGCGGAAACACGCTACCCACATCTAGAAAATCTAGCCTTAGCTCTTTTGGTAGCCGCCCGGAAGCTAAGGCCCTATTTCCAGTGCCACCTGATAGCGGTTGTGACTACTTTTCCTCTGAGGAATATCCTTTATAAACCCGAGCTCTCGGGTAGATTAGACAAATGGGCCGTACAAATAAGAAAATTTGATATAGTGTATAAGCCACAGAATGCAATTAAGTCGTAGGCCCTGGCTGACTTCGTAGCCGATTTCAGCCCAGGGTTGATGCCCCTGGCCTCCAAAGAGGCAATAATGGTGTCAGAGCCGACATCGGGAGTCTGGACCTTATTTACGGATGTAGCTTCAATTGTGAAAGGGCCTGAGCTCAAAATAGTCCTGGTCATGCCTTCGGGGGAAACCTTAAGGCAAGCCATCAAGACGTCTACTTTAACTAACAATGAAGCGGAATACGAAGCTTTGATTGCAGGGCTCGAATTGGCCCGAGGGCTCGACTCCTAAGCAATCAACATCAAATGTGACTCGCAACAAGTGGTAAATCAGGTCTATGGAATTTTTGATACCAAAGATGAGCGAATGCAACATTACGTGGTAAAAGTTCAGGCCTTATTTTCACGGTTTCGGGAGTGGTCGATAACCCATATCCCGAGGGAAGAAAACACGAAAACAGATGCGTTAGCAAATCTGGGCTCATCAACAGATATTCAGGGAACAGACGTGGGGGCAATAGTTCAACTGATGAACTCAGCCTTAGACATGAAAGGTTACTATGAGGTAAATTTAACCAACCTGGTATGGGATTGGAGAAATGAGATAACTGATAATCTCGAACATGGGAAACTACCCAAAGACCCCAAGACATTAAGAGCGTTACACACCAAAGCCGCACGATACAACTTCGAGAAAGGGAAGTTATACAGAAAATCGTTCCAAGGCCCGCTGGCCCTATGCTTAGGAGCGTCTGAAGCCAGCTACGTCATGAAAGAAATCCATGAAAGAATATGTGGCAACCACTCGGGCGCAGATTCTTTGGTGCTGAAATTAGTTCGGGTGGGATATTATTGGCCCTGTATAGATCTAGATGCCAAAGACTTTGGACGGAAATGTGATAAGTTCCAATGCAACGCACCTCTGGTACATCAACCAGCAGAACCATTACATTCAATTTTGTCCCCGTGGCCATTCATGAAATGGGGGATGGACATCGTAGGACCTCTACCACCAGCTCCGATAAAGGTAAGATTTATTTTAATTTTGACTGACTATTTTTCCAAATAGGTGGAAGCAGGTCCTTACCAAAAGATCGGAGAACGCAAAGTGGTCAACTTCCTATGGGAGAATATAATATGCAGGTTCGGAATACCTAAGGAAATTGCATGCGAAAACGGGCCACAGTTTATTAGAGCAAAAGTAACAAAATTCCTTGAAGATTTGAAGATAAAAAGGATTACCTCGTCATCGTACCATCCGAGGACAAATGGACAAGAAGAGTCAACAAACAAAACAATTGTGCAAAATTTGAAGAAAAGGCTAGAAACAACAAAAGGTCACTGGCCCGAGGAATTGCCAGGGGGTACTATAGGCCTACCGAACAACTGTCAAATAAAGCACAGGGGAAACTCCATTTTCCCTCGTTTATGGCGCAGAAGATTTGATACCGGTGGAAGTGGGGGAGCCCACTTTAAGGTATTCATAGGAAAATGAGGAATCGAACAGCGAGGCAATGCTAATAACCTTAGAACTGCTCGAGAGACGCAGGGACCTGGCACGTGTCAGAATGGCAGCTCAAAAGCAAAGGATGGAGCGGTATTACAATCAAAGAACCAACCTTCGTTACTTCAAAGTAGGGGACTTGGTCTTGAGGAAGGTGCCCCAAAATACCCGAGAACTCATTGCTGACAAGTTAGCCTCTACATGGAAAGGCCCTTACTGGGTTTCAGCTATCACCGGTAAAGGGTCATACGAGTTAATGCCACATCAACCGAGAACAAAAATCCGGCAAGGCAACACTGAATGCCACGTCAATCGGGAACGAAAATCCGGTAAGGCAACACTGAATGCCACGTATCATCGGGACCAGGGACTGTACAGCCAGCCCCGAAGAAATAAGATAGCCACAAGTCATGACAGCTTCTTTCCTACATAGCAAAATGCCTATGTAAACTATGAAAACAGAAGGAATGAAATGAAATCCTTTTCCTTTTGTCTTGTTTCTTGTCTACACGATGAGCTAATTTTGTCATTTGAAAGTTAAAGAAGTATTTCAAATGTTAGTGCCGTAATGAACATGAGACGTTCTCTTCAAGAGCACCGTAAACATAAGAGGGCCCTCTCTTATAAAAATGCTATCGGGGAAGAATATATCCCCGGAACCAAAAATGCTATCGGGGAAAAATACACCCGAAGCCACATATAAAAAAGACGCAGAAACCAAACTTGCGCAAACACTTATAAAATCCATCATGTTAAAGGGTTAGTTCCGGAAGAATATATCCCCGGAACTAAAAATGCTATCGGTGAAAAATAAACCCGAAGACACATACGAAAAAGACGCAGAAACCAAACCTGCGCAAACACCTATTGAGACCCTCATATAAAATGGATAATTCTCAGAGACAGAAGTGCATCAAAGAAAATGCATTCGAGACCACATGCCGAAAAAATAGGAAAATATGCACAAACATTTAAGCGAAAGAAAGAATCAATAAAACATTTGAGCAAAAATATGTACTCATTTAAAAGAATGTGTCAAAGGAAGTACAAAACAAGGAAATAAAAAGCTAAGCTACAACATCACTAGAATCAGGAGGAAAAAAAGTATTCATATCCTCGGGAGCAGTAGGTGGTGCCACCGATGGCTCAACATCTTCTCCAACTAGGTCTTCAGCATCATCGCCTTATGATTTCTCTTCAGTACCAGAAATATCGAAACCATAATCAGAAGAACGGGGAGTGTCAGATCGCGCCGGGAGTCCATTCTTTGCGGCCAAGTCAAGCTCGCGTGCCTTAGTGATTTCCGCATCAATATCAATAATGCTAGCTTTGGCTGCTTCCAAGGTTTTTCTCCTCATGCTGTACATGGCGTAACTATTTTAAACAACGAGAGAAGCTTCTCGGTGCCTGAATTCTTCTTTGAGCTGAGTGATCTCGGCAGAAAAATTATCCCGGGCAGACCTAGCAGATCGAAGACTGACATCGAGATCATGGACTGTTGAACTATAGAGCATGTTGTGCTCGATAGCTTTCTTATACTTCTCCTCCAACCGGGCGTGACTCGCCCCCACACCAGCAAGTTCTTCGGCCTTAGAATTCAAGGCTACTTCTAAATTAATTATCCTTTTAGCAGCAGAACCCTCTCGATCATTGGCAGCAAGAATGGCATTTTGGACCTCAGCCCATTTAGCCTTGACTTCATCAAAGCCGGCCCTCAATGGACGAACTTCCTAGTTGAGGGTTACCACTTCTTGCTCACTTTGCTGCAAATGGGTTTCCAAAAGATCGGCCTCAGTGGCCCTGGTTTCCAGTTTTGAGAGGCGAAGAACAGTCCGGTCTCGTTCCGCCAAAAGCTGGTCCCGTTCAGAAGAGAGTTCCTCCTTTTTACGGATTAACCTTTGAAGTCCCTCAAAAGCAGGAAAATTGGCCTGCGTGATAAAAAGAGGTAAATCTTAAAATGCACTCATTCAGAAGCTGAACAAAATAGCAGAGAAAGAAAGAAGCATACGGCTGCAGCATTATGCATGCCATTGTTCAACAAACACTCTCGTGAAAGTGTCTAAATCTTTTCCCAATCTTTCTCTGAAGCCAAGGGCTTCAGATAATTTGCAAGCTTCACCGGCCGGGAAAGAAGGTTGCATCCGGTAGAGACCGAAAGGGTAACATTCCTCCTCCTCTGAGGATCTTCAGAAAGGGCAGCATAATTTTGCCCTGAATTCCCATGAACAGGAGATTGGGGAAGAGGAACGCCTTCGGCATGGTCAGGTGCGGCCGATGGAGGTGATATTGTTGATGGAAGAGTGGATGAAGATGAGAATGATGTAGTATCAGCTTTTGGTGAAGAAGGAGGTGATAAAACTGGTAAGGGAGAAAAACATGAAACATCTGCATCGAAGGCAGCACTGGTCATTGGGTGCTCACCAACCAAGGACAACAAGGACCCGGTACTCTACCTCGCAGTACCAGACACAACGATTGGGGCCTGAGAACGGGAGTTGGCATTTCCACCAAATTAAACTCTCCCCAAAGTGCTGAGACATCATTCTCAGAGTGTGTGACTGCATCAACAGGTTGAACATCATGTTGAGAGGATAAGGATCGTTGTCTTCTATGAAGAGAAGCTCCCTCATCACTAGCTTCTTTATCATCAATCACTACGGTGTCTATGACCGGCCCCGGGGGAGGACATGCCATTGTCGCCACCTGAGATGATTCGGGGGCATCAACCTTTGCCCTCTTATTATTCTCCCAAGACACAGAGGAACACCTTCTTTTTCATTTTTTGTTCTCTAGCCAGGGACTCCGTGAAGATGTATTTGTGCCCCTAGCATATCCGGAGGTACCCGTTCGAGCAAGCACCTCCTGGAGTAGCCTCGCCGCATCAGCAGGGTCGGCTAAAACATCCTCTTCGGGGATCTCGACTGAGCCCGGGGGTAGACCTAATTTGATAAACAAGTTAGGAGATTCAGCCAAAATCCACATATGCAAAAAATAAAGCAAAGCAAATCATAGTTACCATAATTTTTTGGCCTTCCACTAGTATTTGATGGACAGTTCTTTCCACAAGTGGATATCGGGCGTGGTAATGTCCAAAATCTTTTGAACCCACCGGTCCAAGGCTTCTACCACCGGTGGGACCCATCGGGCCGCTATAACATACAAGAGTTAAATATAGGGGAGTAAGAACATCAAAGATTCCTTCGGGTATGCGATATAATAAGCTTGTAGCTTTATAAAAGTCAGAGGGTCTCCACTATGTACTACCCCGGCAGACTAGCTGAGGAAATAAGGAAGAAGGCTTCAACCTAAGCATAGTGACATAAAGAAGAAATGGTCTTGTAACAATAGTCTTACTACAATATTGTATACACTCCATAAGAAAGTGGCACCATCGTGGCTAATGAATGGGAAATAAAAATCAAAGGTGATATTTAAGATCATATGAGTTACAAGAAATTCTAGTATTCGTGAGCAACAAGATAAGCCAAGTATTCATGCAATAAGTGGCAGAACAACCAGGAAAAGTAATTGCTTACATTTAAAGACAACTGAGAAGGCACGAAAGGAAATCTATGGTGCTAGCAAGGTAAAAGAAGATTGCGAGTAGTATAAATAGATATGTGTAGGTCGCAAGCTAAAGTATGATAGAGCGACAAGGTTTTAGGTAGACAAGAGTAAGATTATGAAAAGGTGAGTGAGAAAATGACGAGAACATGTAAGGCCTAGAGATTAAGCCTATCAAAACAAGAGAGCTGATAGTTTCCTTAAGTTATAGAAAGCTCGGTATAGTCTAAAGGAACTCAGAGGAGTCTAAGAATATGAGTAATTAGAAGAAATGAAATGCTGTCCTGGTAGTAGAATAAGGGTGTAATAGTGATAGATAAGAGGATGACGTTTAGGCGTTTGAATGAGTAATGATTTTAAGAAAAGGGATTTGATGAATTGTATGGGATTAGAATACCCATATAAGATGAATCACGCCGGGATGCTATGAAATATAGTTATTGAAGTATAGTATCATCACCCCTAGGTGGATCAGAAAAATCACTTCAGATGTTCCCCGATGACGTGAGACCTAGTGACAATGTATTACGTAAGAGGTTTCAAGTTATCTGTGGTAGATATAGATCAACATTAGGGTGAATCAAAAATAGATGGATAAAAATTCCAAAGTATAAGAGAAGGTTATAATGCCATTCTTTAGATGAACAGTAATAAGGAAACATTAAAGGACATAGATTTATACATATGGGATAAGCAGTGAGAGAGTAACCTGGAGTTGGGTAGCAGACCTCGGTAATAATAAACCGAAGTAAATGTTATAGTACGGTATGACCTACCTAGATGCACTAAAGCCATAAGAACAGATAACCAAGGCTAGGAAATAAAATATAGCAATAATGGTATATTAAACAAAGTACCAAGCGAAGAACTTCAGTATACCTATAGATGCCCAGAGGGATAGCTTGTCGTAGTCCTGTATATGTTCACAAAGTGAGGCCTAGAGATTGGCTAAAAGCTGGAGGAAAATGAGAGAAGAGTCGCATAGGCACACATACAAGGACAAAGTCGTACAAAACTGCATGATAGAAGGTAGCAATAATTACGAGATTGGAAGAATTCTGATCACGAGTTGTGGCGTGAGAAAGAGGCCTAAAGGGAGGAATGCCCTGGCCTTTGGATTTATTCATAAAACAGTTGCCTAGATTGGCAAAGGACAATATTAAAGTATTCATAAGAGCCATAGGTTATGAGAATGATCAAGCGCATCAGTCAACATTCGAGGACGAATGTTCCAAAGGGGGGAATGATGTTACACCCCATGTTTTTGTATGTGAAAGTACGTCGTAAGTCAATTGATGTAAGCTTGAAAATGAGATCCTCTTGGAAAGTATATAAAGTGATTTAATGATGTTATGTCCCATTTTTGCAAGCCTTTAAGAGTTATCATTCGGGGACAAATGTTTCTAAGGGGACATGTTGTTATACACCGTACTTTATATGTCACTGTCATTATAGGATTATCTTATGTAAGCTCAAAAAGGACGAAATCCTTCTACAAGGATAAGAAAAGTTTACCGAAGTCTTAAGTAAGTTGAGATGAATATAAGACTTGTTAATTATGATTTAAATGAGTTTAAAGTCATGATATGACTATATATATTGTTTGGATATGATATATAAAGTTTGGGAAAAGTTGGATTTAAGTTACAGAAAAATTGAGCTAAGATTTGCTTTGTAACGAGTCGTTTTGAGAAATTAGTTTGTAAGATTTATGATGTCATTTTGGGATATATATCATACAAAAATTAAGGTATTTGAACCTAGTTTCCAATGGTCCAAACCATTTATTCATACGATATCGGGGTAGAGAAATATGAATTTTTAAAGTAGGGTCGCCAAGTTACGTCGCCGCACTTCGGAGAAACTGGCAGGTTTATAGGCCATGTTGCGAGGCAATTTTATTCCAATATATTGAGTTACAGGTAGAACTTTATATGGAATTAAATCCCTATGTATCAATTTTCTAAAGCTGCAAACCGTTCATCAATACAACATCGGTGTAGAGAGATATTTGCGTTTTTGCGAGACTGCGTAGGAGGCCTATATGGGACCTACTTTGTCGGGGCTCGACCTTCACTTATTCTTATCTCGTTTTTGGGATGAGATTTGCTCATTTTTCGTCTTCCTTCCAGACTCACACTCTCCAAACCCTCCCAAACAGTTCCCCAAAGGCTCCAAACAAATTCCAAAGGAATTCACCATAATCAAACATCAAAAGTTAGCCTAAGTGAAGAAGAGAGTCTCTATGGTGGCGTGATGTGATTAAGGGTGGTTGTAAGATAAGGGAAGCTTTGGTTCGAGTTTTTCCAGATTCTTTAAGATATGTATAACACCCTATTTCTTGGGATTAATATTATCTATATGTTGGTTAAGTTATTGGATGAAGATTACAAGATAACACTTGAAAGGGGAAGAGTTGTTGTTATCTTTTGTTGGGTTGTTTTAAGGCCATATATATATATATATATATATATATATATATATATATATATATATATATATATATATATATATATATATATATATATATATGTTGTTATGGATGAAATTTCAAGTTATATCTACTTCCTAAGGTATGCAAATCATGTTCTTGGTTGTGCTTAAGGTTAATCATGTGTTGTTTGAGTTAAAATCTTCAAGATAGTAATTGACATGGCATAAAGAATCGTTATCTTTTTTTTTTTTTGTGGGCTGTGTTGAGTCTATATATATGGTTGGTTGTAGCTGGAAATTGTTATAAATAGTGGGATTATGTTGTGGATGCTGTTGTTAAGCTTATCTATGTGCTAATTTAGTGGATTGAAGAAGATAACATGAAAAACAAAAGGTTGACGATAAATGTTAAGGTGCTAGGCGTGTGGACTATTTTTGAAGATTATTTTTATGATGTTTTGGGATGAAAATGATATAGTAAGGATAAGTATGATGTTATACAAGTTGTAGGTAGATTCATGGAAAATGAATTGGATTAAATTATATTTTTTGTTAATTGTAAATCGAGCTTGCCGCTCAAAATGGTTGTTGAAGTAATGAGAGAGTTTATTGTGAATTATATTGTTGTTGTTTGGGTTGTTTGGTGACTTTTAGTAACTTATGGGATGTAGTAAAAACAGGGGAAGTGCTGTCCATTTTTTTTATAGAATATTGGTTTTGAAATATGAGAGTTACAATGCTTATATGATGACGACGAAGTCAAGTTACTCATTGTAGACGTAAGAAGATCATATTGAGCTTGGTTGACGATTGGAGAGAAGATTGCAAAGGTATGTTAAGGCTATCCCTTCTTTCCTTTTGGCATGATCCATATGATGCAACGAAATGAGCAAACACGCAACTTTCACAAATGATTCTATTCTTAGAAGTACTAGGGGTGCCTACGTTCTTGATTCTCCATGTGTCCTATTATTCTATCGTCTGTTCATGAGTCTCAGAAAATACGTAAGATGATAAAGTTTATTTCATGATATTAACCGAAGTCATATTGATCTTATGACATTACGAGAGATCTTACTGACTTACTTCATTATGCATTTTATTCATTTATACATGTACATTGACCCATGACCAGATGACATTATATACATGTATATTATATGTATATGGAATATGGAAAAAGGTTATGGCGTTATATACGCACCACCACCTGATCAGCTGGTATACATTGATGATTTCGCCCACAGTGGCTGAGATGATATGATGGGATGCCCTTAGAGGCGTGATGATGCTATGTACGCATATACCTATACATGGTATGACATTTATATGCACATGCATGACATTATAAATTTTTCATGATTCATAGAGCTATTCAGAATTACAGGTTGAGTTCTTTACTCTATGTTTCTTTCATGTCTTTTATATACTACTGTCATGCCTTACATACTCGGTACTTTATTTGTACTGACGTTTTTTTTGCCTGGGGACGTTGTGTTTCATGCTCGCAGGTCCCGATAGACAGGTTGAGAGTTCTCCTAATAGGCTATCAGCACAACAAAAGGTGTTTGTGCACTCCACTTGCTCCGGAGTTGCCTATTTGGTCAGTATGATTTAGACATGTATTGATTAGTATGGTGGGGCTCTGTCCCGACCTTTATGACATTTATGTACTCTTAGAGGCTTGTAGACAGATGTCATATATATGGATACTTGTATGGCCTTAGCGGCATATGTTTTGAGTATACAAATAATCATGTCGGCCTTATAGGCCTGTATGTCATGGGTATAAGTTTGTATTACATGTCGGGTCGTCCTATGTCGAGTATTTCCTTTTGTTTTATTCTGGTTATCTCATGACGCCCCTTCTGGCCCATTTACCCATGATTGTATGATAAGAAAGATATGTTACATTGGTACTCGGTTGAGTAAGGCACCGAGTACCTGTCGCGGCCCTGCGGTTTGGGTTGTGATACTAGTAGCATAGAAGAGTAACTTATAGATCATTTCAGAACACGAATAAGCTCAACATCAACCGAATGACACATCTCTCAACAATAGTAGTATGGAGCCAACCAATCCGACTCAGTGTAGAATACACATCCTAATTGGGCCTACCAATGGACCCTCAAATCAACTCTGGTTACCCACAAATAGATAAATAGCCCTCTGAAAATCCACAATGAATGAATCCTAATACATACTATCATCTGGCTAGCTTCGACCACGACTTCACAATCCACAACCATGAAACAATCTTCTCCTAAAAACTCTCAGTCTCCAAATCCATAGAACACATGAATCACCATTTCTGATCCCATCTCTATCGCCCGAATGTCTAACATATCTCTCTTACACGATTATCCCATGGGGAATACTTCTCCCATTCTTTTGTGCCACATAGCAACGTCTTAAAACCAGCAGTTGATCATCAGGAGAGTGCCGCAATACCTATGAAATATCCATAATTCAAAATATAGTGCACCTTCTGAAATGTACACTCTGCTCACGCAATACCAAATAGTTATAGCATTCATCTAAACACCAAAAACCATCCATGCCATCTAAGAATTTATGACCTCCCTTTCAAAACTAAACCGTGACCTAGCACACGCAAACCTTAATCCCACACAACACACCGCATCTATCATGCCATCATATGAAAAATACGAGAACATCATAATCATTCTGAGTCACAAGTAGGATACATATCCGATTAGCCAGAAGCCTTCTATTTGATCCCATCCGGTAGAAATTCACAATACTCAAATGCTCCTCATGCTGGTAGGAAATATCCATCTCAAACCGTGGTAGAAATCCTCGAGAATGCTCTGGAGTCCATTTGCACATAATCAAGCCATCTGAACTGAATCTCTCTAACTCAACCAAGCCACGCATTTCGCCAACCCAAGAATATTTCCACCAAAACATCTGTAGAACCCCACTACATCATAATTACCCAAAAGAACTGAGCATACCCTTACCATGTTGGTCTAGCCTACTACCCAATTGTCTTATTTTCTCCGAGTTTCTTCTGAATAAACCTCAAGTTGACACTTCTTATGGTCAGAACATTATGATCCTCACCCAAAGCTCACTACAAGATAATCATAAAACCACACCGCCCTAAGGCCCATAAGCCATTGTATTCTTCTGAAGAACCCCATAAATACCACAACCGAGATATCCACTCTGAAAGACCTTATGTGCATTTAAAATTGTTCCTCTTCCCTTTTCTTATACTGAAATGTAGAATCCATAGTCATACAGAATTATCGCAAGTTCCGACACCATCCAATATAAATAACTAATTCTAGCAATATACGAATCTGAAAAAAAATTTCAATTGCCACTTATACATTTTTTTTGAATCCATTAGCACCTTCTCGAGAGTCACCCACTTTGCTCGAATCTAAATTGCACCGCCAAAATGGGCTGAAAGACACGTGCCCCATTAGCACAGTAACACTTAAAGAGGTAATCCTGCCTTAACACCACTGATCAAATTCATACTCCGTGCGCACTACATCATTCACAAATAACAACTCACTCATCCCATGATTTTCGTATTCTCATAAAGCGCAATATAACCCGTATTTAGAAAATTTCATTACTCGAGTCATCCTCGATCTCAACCTCTGCAAGTCATAAGTAATCCACAAGTATGCCTCAGACCAAAACTAAAATTTAAATTATAACCATGAATTGAATTGTCAATAGCAGGCTCCCCCACTTGGCTCAAAGTCATAGTTTAAAACACTCGATAACTCATAATATCCATACTCTATTACTACCATAATACCGCAGTCAGTTCAACAAAAATTCTTCTCAAGCTCATACAATGCCAACCATAAAAAAAAATACCTCAATCATCTGCTAGGCTCACATTCATTCCCTTGACACACAAGTCAACTTTCTCAACCAGATTCAAATTCAAATTTCAATATATACACCCCGCTGGCAGAAAAGAAACTCTTCACTCACATTATAAGGAACACACCTACGTAGATTACGCCGCAGGGGATAACCCCACCGCTTAGCCTCACATTGGTATCTTGTTATACCCTTTTGCAGTCACAATTACTATGCAATTTCTTAATCTTTCTGAGTCCAAACTCATTAACAAGATATGAGAATTTAATATGTCCCACAATTTAACAACGTAAAAGATCCTTCAAAACATTCATACTCGAGACTATACGTCACATCAAAACAAAAATCAAGCACCCAATGGCCCTTTCTTTACATTTCAAGGAAACATTTCTCGTCATATTCAAATCGTTTTAACACATCCCGTAGTTACATCATACTCATCAGAAAGCCATTCAACCGCTCATCGAGCCACAATTTCCACTCGTAGGGACATTATCGGACATATGAGTCTAAATGTATAAGTTACAACCGAAGCTACCTAGCTTAAGCTGCGGTCTAACCATGATTTCAAGTCCTCCAGACTGGCCCATCACCAAAACACAAAATACACATCTTGAACCCCGTTCATCGAATCACAAGCCAGCGATGCACAACTGATACCGAGCGCTCATGTGCGCATATGAATACATGGAAGGAATTCAAAGAGTTATGTCTCAAGCTGAATCAATTCCACACGATAAGGAAAGAAAGATGGAAAATTATCCTAAATGCCCTGTAGCCTCTCGAAGATAAGTATGGACGTCATTATACCGATCCGCAAGACTCTACTAGACACTTGCTCATGACTTGTAGAACCTATGAACCTAGAGCTCTGATACCACCTTGTCACGACCCAAAATCCGACTAGTCGTGATGGCACCTAACCCAACCCGCTAGGTAAGGAAATTAACCACTAACCAATTCCAATAACAATTAATAAAGCAATTAGTTAAAGAAATATCTGAATCTAATACATTTTCCAAGGACTGGTAGTACAAATCATGAGCTTCTAAGAATAGAGTTTACAATGCTAGTATGAAGTAAATACCTCATCTATTTGAAAAGTAAATAAACAGAGTTTTATAAATCCAAGGCTACCATGAACACGAGGCAGCTACAACCGGAACGCAGATACATCTTCAGATCCTGCTCCTAACGAACACAACAACATCAACAGCCAACATCTGCACGCAAGGTGTAGAAGTGTAGTATGAGTACAACCGACCCCATGTACTCAATAAGTAACAAACCTAACCTTAGGTTGAAAGTAGTGACGATCTTGTACAGAGTCCAAATCCAATAACCAATAACAATTCATAACAATATAAATCAAGTAATAAAGGAAGTAACTCAGAGAGTAAATTTTTAGCTTAAATCATGATTTCAAAAATAGTTCTGCCTTCAAGTATATCAGTGGAAACCCAAATCGTTTACCGAAATTGCCAAAAATATGAATAAGTTTGAAAACAGTAATTCTCCCAAAAATCCTTTCAATAACAATTAAGATGTTTCATTTT